>NC_090023.1:266226881-266526881 GCF_037176765.1 Anolis sagrei | reverse complement strand
CCTCCATCTGGCTACACTTTTCTAACATTGTTGTTGTTCATTCGTTCAGTCGTCTCCGACTCTTCGTGACCTCATGGACCAGCCCACGCCAGAGCTCCCTGTCGGCCGTTACCACCCCCAGCTCCCTCAAGGTCAGTCCAGTCACTTCAAGGATGCCATCCACCCATCTTGCCCTTGGTCGGCCCCTCTTCCTTTTGCCTTCCACTTTCCCCAGCATAATTGTCTTCTCTAGGCTTTCCTGTCTCCTCATGATGTGGCCAAAGTACTTCAACTTTGTCTCTAGTATCTTTCCCTCCAGTGAGCAGTCGGGCTTTATTTCCTGGAGGATGGACTGGTTGGATCTTCTCGCAGTCCAAGGCACTCTCAGAACTTTCCTCCAACACCACAGCTCAAAAGCATCTCTCTTCCTTCGCTCAGCCTTCCCTAAGGTCCAGCTCTCACATCCGTAGGTGACTACAGGGAATACCATGGCTTTGACTAGGCGGATCTTTGTTGCCAGTCTGATGTCTCTACTCTTTACTATTTTATCAAGATTGGACATTGCTCTCCTCCCAAGAAGTAAGCGTCTTCTGATTTCCTGGCTACAGTCTGCATCTGCAGTAATCTTTGCACCTAGAAATACAAAGTCTGTCACGGCCTCCACGGTTTCTCCCTCTATTTTCCAGTTGTCAATCATTCTTGTTGCCATAATCTTGGTTTTTTGACGTTTAGCTGCAACCCGGCTTTTGCGCTTTCTTCTTTCACCTTGATTAGAAGGCTCCTCAGCTCCTCCTCGCTTTCGGCCATCAGAGTGGTGTCATCTGCATATCTGAGGTTGTTAATGTTTCTTCCAGCAATTTTCACCCCAGCTTTGCATTCATCCAGCCCCGCACATCGCATGATGTGTTCTGCATACAAGTTAAAAAGGTTGGGTGAGAGGATGCAGCCTTGCCGTACGCCTTTCCCAATCTTGAACCAGTCTGTTGTTCCGTGGTCAGTTCTTACTGTTGCTACTTGGTCCTTTCTAACATGCTCTCCAATATTGTTCTGAAGGCCAAAAGGCTAATGCATGCTGCATAAAGAGATGGGGCAACAAAGGCAAATGGATAACCAACAAGCCAACTCTTTCTAGTGCAAACTCAAGATCAGAGCATAGACTACAGGAATTTAGCAAAACCTTCTCTCAGTGTCCAATCTTCCCTTTCCCTCCTTGCTTCTCATATTTGAAAAAATACATCAAGATTTTTGTTTTGACAGCTGCAGGCTGTATGCATTTGGGGGGATTATAAAATGCCTGCTTGCTAACCAACAAATCGTCTCCATTTAACACTAGCAAACAATTAAATGGAAACAAAACTGAGCTGTTGACTAAACTTCAATACTAGTTAAGCCAGAAAGGAGACAATCTATGATTTTGTAAACGAAATCAAAAATATTTGAACACTTTTGGTTATATTTCTGCGTGTTAAAAGTACAGGACTACCTCTTTGTAATTGATAGGACATATTAGGCTCAGGAGGGCAACACTTACTTCTGGAAGGAAGGAAGGAAGGAAGGAAGGAATAGATGGAATACCCTTGGTTCCTTAACCTCTGCAGTAAATACCCATCACCCTTTGCTCTAGCCTCAATCAACAGTAATTAGGTTGTTCCTTTCCATACCTTTGCACAAAGTGTCTTCAAAACATTCCTTAAGATTGTTTGAAATTTTTTTTATATGCAGTGTATTGTCGAAGGCTTTCATGGACGGAATCACTGGGTTGTTGTAGGTTTTTCTGGGCTATATGGCCATGTTCTACAAGCATTTTCTCCTGACGTTTCGCCTGCATCTATGGTAAGCATCCTCAGAGGTAGTGAGGTCTGTTGGAAGTAGGAAAATGGGTTTATATATCTGTGGAATGACCAGGGTGGGACAAAGGACTTTTGTCTGCTGGAGCTAGGTGGGAATGTTTCAACTGACCACCTTGATTAGCATTTAATGGCTTGGAAGTGCCTGGGGGGAATCTTTTGTTGAGAGTGATTTGACGTGCCTGATTGGACACAGCATATTATTTGAGAACACAGAAATGCTGGACCACTCTCACAACCACCATGTCAGACTACACAGAGAATCCATTGAAATCCATAAGAAGCATGTGGACCATTTCAACAGAAAGGAGGAAACCATCAAAATGAACAAAATCTGGCTACCAGTATGAAAAAACTCAAAAAAAATTACAACAGCAAAACAACAGAGAGTAAACAGGCACATCAAATCACTCTCAATGAAAGATTCCCCCCAGGCACTTCCAAGCCATTAAATGCTAATCAAGGTGGTCAGTTTAAACATTCACACCTAGCTCCAGCAAACAAGAGTTTTTTTGTCCTACCCTGGTCATTCCACAGATATATAAACCTTTTTCCTCGTTCCAACAGACCTCACTACCTCTGAGGATGCTTGCCATAGATGCAGGCGAAACGTCAGGAGATAATGCCTCTAGAACATGGTCATATAGCCCGGAAAAACCTACAACAACCCAGCAATTTCTATGCAGTCTTTCTGCAAGTTAGTTTCATCTAACCTCCAATGAAAAAAATTCTTTTTACCCCCGGTGGCACAATGGGTTAAACTTTTGTGCCGGCAGGATTGCTAACCAATAGGTCAGTGGTTTGAATCCAGGGAGAGTGGGTTGAGCTTCCTCTGTCAGCTCCAGATCCCACAAGGATGGTAAAACATCATACATCCAGGTGTTCCCTGGGCAACGTCCTTTCAGATGGCCAATCTTTTGTTGAGAGGTGATTAAACAGAAAGGAGGAAACCATGAAAATGAAGAAAATCTGTCTACCAGTATTAAAAAACTCTAAAATTACAACAGCAAAACAACAGAGAGGAAACAATCAGGAACATCTAATCACCTCTCAACAAAAGATTGCCCCAGGCCCTAACAAGCCACACCAAACAACAGCCAGGCCATCAAATGCTAATCAATGTGGTCAGTGGAAACATTCACACCTAGCTCCAGCAGACAAGAGTCCTTTGTCCCACCCTGGTCATTCCAAAGATATATAAACCCTTTTCCTAGTTCCAACAGACCTCACTCCCTCTGAGGATGCTTGCCATAGATGCAGGCGAAACGTTAGGAGAGAATGCCTCTAGAACATAGCCATATAGCCTATGCAAAAACCTACAACAACCCAACTTACTCTCGTTTCCTGCATATAAGCTTTCCGAGTGCATCACAACTACTATGATGCTCTAAGAAAGTTAACTACTGTGGGAATTGGGAGGGAGGAGGCTTTGGGGGTGATCCAACACTTATCTCATGATGCCAGTGACAAGGTCTTTCTCCAGGGGCAAAACAAACCAACTGCCCAATGGTTTTTCTGGATGTCCCAAAAAAGCAATGCACTGCGCCATAATTTGTGTGACACTGCAGCAGTAAAACGGAACGGCTGCTCTTTTAATGCAGTCACAGCAAAAAAGGACTTTTCTGAACAAGGACTCTTGCTTTTAATCAAGATGCAATGGAAAATGTGCCTTGATTTGAAGCCAAGCCATGCTCTTAGAAGTGCAATTTGGCTTCAAAGTGCGCTGCGCATTCCCTACATGCCTTGGGTTGAAGAGGAAGCCCTTGTAAAACAGTGTGACTGAGCCACTGGATGCTGGTCCTTGGCAGGTTTTCAGGAATTACAGCAACACAATATAAATAGGGTACCAATCACTAGCACACTGGGAGGAAATTATCGGTCCTGAACATCACATACCTTGAAATATACTAATTTAAAGGATTTGAAAGCTTTCACTGCTGTAACCAGGAGGGTAGATAATTTTGCTGCTGGGGGAAAGGGCTGACAGCCATGGACTGGTAATGGTCAAGTCCTAATGGAAAGGCAGGGAGGGACATCCACACTCCCTGCTCTTCATTCACCCATCATGCTGTCATTTTTTCCCATTCATTCATGCGTGCATGCCTTCCACTCATTCGCATTCTCCCTCTTACACACACACACACCCCCTGCGTCATCCGTCATACCAAGGAGACAGAACACAACAGCCTTCCAATTTTCTGAGGCCATTTACGCCAATGAAATATTTTATGTCATTCTCTTTATTCATCTCTTTTTACTGAGTACTATTTAATTGTACATTCATTGTTTTAATGTTTTTTCCACCGCCACATTATCCTGAGCATTATCAGCTATGTCTGATTTTAGAGACTGAGAACTGAGAGTGTTTAGATGGGAAACTACCAGCAATCTCTACATAAGTTTAGGGAATAATCTATCTGAAAAGAACTTCTGGAAAGTTGTAGGTTTTTTTGGGCTATATGGCCATGTTCTAGAGGCATTCTCTCCTGACGTTTCGCCTGCATCTACGGCAAGCATCCTCAGAGGTAGTGAGGTCTGTTGGAACTAGGAAAATGGGTTTATATATCTGTGGAATGACCAAGGTGGGACAAAGAACTCTTGTCTGTTGGAGCTAGGTGTGAATGTTTAAAAAACTCTAAAATTACAACAGCAAAACAACAGAGGGGTAACAATTTATTTATTTATTTATTTATTTGCTTTTCTTCTATACCGCATATATCAGCCTGATACAGCGACTCTATGCGGTACAATCAGGCACATCTAATCACCTCTCAACCAAAGATTGCCCCAGGCACTGCCAGGCCATCAAATGCTAATCAAGGTGGTCAGTTTATTTATTTATTTATTTGGAGTGCTTCTAACCCGCCCTTCTCAACCCCCAAGGGAGGACTCAGGACGGCTTACAAAAACAGGCACAATTCGATGCCCAACAATTCACAAAGTACAATATACAATTTACAATTTAACATTAGCAATTATCACTAGTTAAAACAATCACATCAATACAAAAACAGTAATAAAATCATCCTGTGGTCAATGTTCGCCGATTTATAATTCCATAATCCATCCAGCATTGTCACTGTCCTTTCCTGCTCTGGTCGTCTTTGTCTTTGTCCATCTGCCATCTTACCCAAAGGCCTGGTCCCAAATCCAGGATTTTTAACTTCCTCCTGAAGGAGAGGAGGGATGTTGAACCATTCACACCCAGGTCCAGCAGACAAGGGTCCTTTGTCTCACCCTTGCCATTCCACAGATATATAAACCCCTTTTCCTAGTTCCAACAGACTTCACTACCTCTGAGGATGCTTGCCATAGACGCAGGCGAAACGTCAGGAGAGAATGCCTCTAGAACATGGCCATATAGCCCAAAAAAACCTACAACAACCCAGTGATTCCGGACATGAAAGCCTTTGACAACTTCTGGAAAGTCACTGTTAATAATACTATATACCACCCAAAACGTATCTCTGACTTGTGACAATCACTGAAAACACAAACACTTTCAAACAACTACATTTAAATTTTTTCTAGTAGGATTTTTTGTTACTGCTTTCACTTGTTATATATGCAGTGCCATTACTCACCTGTATTGTTTAAAACGAACTGTCAGAATTCAAGACACAACTGAAGACCTATCTCTTCTGGCAGGCCCACCCAGTCAATTTAAAATGTATTGCATTACAGTCCTTGCAGTATCCATTTTACTATATGCATTTTGTTGTGGTGTATTCAAATGTAAGAATTTTAAGGTTGGCCCAGTGGCGCAGTGGGTTAACACCACTGAGCTGCTGAACTCGCTGACCGAAAGGTTGGCAGTTCGAATCCAGGGAGTGGGGCAAGTTCCCATTGTTAGCTCCGTCTTCTACCAACCTAGCAGTTTGAAAACACACAAATGTGAGATCAATAGGTACCACTTCTATGGGAAGGTGACAGCACTTGTTCTGGGACAGCCGCACCAGGAGCTCCAGCTTATCTTGATATTTGTTGATTGTTGCATGTATTTTAAAGTTCTATGCCTTTGCAGTTAGATGGCTTTCCTTAGTTTGCATTTATTGGATCTATGACCTGTCAATTATCGTTAGGTTCCCTGGTTCCGCCCCCTTTTTGGGTTTAGGAGGGAATAGGAGCCATTTTGGGTCAGTCCACACAGAGAAGCTTTTCATTCAGGACATAAAACCAAGAGCTCCTGTAGAAACAGTAGTCTTCTACAGCTTGGCCGGGGATATATAGCCCCATAGTTTGGCCAGAGATGCAGTCTCAGCACAGCTCTTTTGCTAAGGATTTTACAGCCTTTCAGTTCCTTTGCTGAGGGAATCTGGTCCCAGAGCACTTCAGCCAGCCATCACTGAAACCTGAACACCTTCCTTTCCCCTGGAAGTCTACAAAGCTCTGCTTGGTAAGGGTCACTTGCGGCAGCCAGAAGCAGTTGGTACTGGGTGCAGGGGCTCCACGCCAACAGAGGCAAAGACAGACTGCCCAGACAAGAGGTTAAGGATTTCTCCATTAGTTAAAATACAGTTATGAAGGTAGTGCCTGTACCCTGTGGACAAGATTGAGAGAGCCAATAGACTATTAAGAAAGCATTGAAGTACCTGTTTGATTTCAAGAATAAAGAACTTTGTTGAACCTTTAAGCAATCTAAAGACTGTTTAAGGAAATCCAAAGGCCTTTAATCTGAGGCAGCCCTGGCGTCCCGTTGGGCACACAGAATTTATGTCCTGTCTACAGTCTCATGTACAGGCCCAGCGTGCGACAGCACAGCGCTCCATGAACTCATGCCAGCCACATGACCTTGGAGGTGTCTATGGACAACACTGACTCTTCGGCTTAGAAATGAAGATGAGCACCAACTCCCAGAGTTGGACATGACTAGACTTAATGTCAGGGGAAACATTTTCCTTTACCTTATTTTATGGTGATGTGTTTTAACTCTGTTGTGCCCAGCCTTGAGCCACGGGAAGTGCTGAGTAACAAAAACAATTTATTGGTGTTGTTGTTGTCAATATTTTTAAACAAAAATGTTGAAATTCAATTTAACTGACAATACTATCCTGGATGGACCAATGCGTTCGCAACGAGACTTTGAAATTTGCTACTGGCTGTCAGTTTTGATGTTCATTTTATACACTATTAAATGTTTTGTTTTGTTATATTGCTTTTGTTATTATTTTGCTGATATGCATTTTAATGTGTTATGTTTTAACTGTTCTGTTTGGCTTGGCCCCATGTAAGCTGCCCCAAGTCCCTTCGGGGAGATGGAGGCAGGGTATAAAAATAAAATTATTATTACATCATCATCATCATCATCATCTAAGAATAAGGCACTTTTCATGTTTCTACGTGCATCAAATCTACAATGTATTTTTCTAGTGTGTTTTCTGAATTCATTGAGGAAATACAGGAAGCCTAAGTAGTGCATTACCTAATGTTCATTACTTATTTATAGTCACCTCTCCTTTTCCTTCCTCCTCTACTTTCATATTCCTCAATTCAAATATCAATTCAAGCTCCTTGGGGACTGACTTTTGTTAATGCTTACATTGCGTTTATGAAGCTTATGATCACAGATAGCACTGTATGGACATCAACAAACAGCCCTGAATTGGGTCCAAATGCAGCCCCACCCTGCGACTCCAGCCACAACAGTACCTTCATGTTCGACTCCTGGGACGGAGAGGTCTTCTGTTCCTTGCCAGAGAATTTTCCCAGTTTCGGCATCCCGGAGGTTCATCCAATTTCTGTTTGTGAGGCAGTTAAGGAAAATGCAGCACCCCAAGTTTGAAAGCCCCAGCCCTCTTGCCACACCAAGGAGCACATCCCATCAGGCTGAGACTGGCAGTCTGTTAAGGACATGTACACACATATTTATCTGCCCTATGCACGTCAATGTCCTTTTTTGGACAATGTAATAGTTGGTACAATGTTCCCTCGGTACTTCGCGGTTCACTTTTAGCGGACTCATGGTTTCGCGTGTTTTTGAAAATATTAATTAAAAATATTAAATATTTACATCTAGTGGAGGCCAAGGAGGCCAGGGATCCCAGAAGTGCGGCGGCCTGAGACACAACAGGAAAGGCCTGCCTCCCTGGCCTCCACAGACCCCGGAAGTGAAACGACTTGAAAGCACACAAAAACAACAACAATCCTATCTCATCAGCCAAAGGCAGGCCCACACTTCCCATTGAAATACTAATAAATTTGTATTTGTTAAAATTGTACTTCATTTTAATTATTGTATTGTTTTTAAGTGTTTTTGCACTACAAATAAGAGATGTGCAGTGTGCATAGGAATTCATTCATGCTTTTTTCAAATTATAATCCGGCCCTCCAACAGTTTGAGGGATTGTGACCTGGCCCTCAATTTAAAAAGTTTGTGGATCCCTGAACTACAGTTTGGAAAAGTTATTTTTGGACTACAGTTCCCATACTCCCCCAGTTTGTCAGAGAGATTCTGGAGCAACAGTCCAAATAAGGAATTGTGCCAAGCTCGGAGGCCCCTGTCACACAGCTGTATAAAATCCAAACTGGGTTATATGGCAGTGTGAACTCAGATAATCCAGTTCAAAGAAGATATTGTGGATGCTCTGCCTTGGTTTTCTAGGCTATATGGCTGTGTGGAAAGGCCCTAAGTCAGCTCCAACAATGACCCTCTCCTTTCTCCCTCTCAAATCCTAAATTCTGTCAACTAAAGACACCAGGAAGCAAACCTGGCCTTTTTAAAAAGACTAAACATGCTTTCTTCCATTGATCTGAACTATATAACCTTCCTTTTTCCAAAAGTCCAATGAAAAAAAATAGTGAAAGCACAAGAGTCCCCCGAAAAGAGTATTGACATCACAGAGCTGGTTGCAAATGTAGCTTTCTCGCTCTTTGACAGGAGAAATTTCTCCAGAAATTGCAACACACCTTAGGAAAGTAACGTACAGGATTTGAGGAAAGTGCAAAGCGTCAACATATAGATGTGTCTATGCGGAATCTCCTAGAAAAGCCAGAAGAAATCTTGGAATGAGTGAGCAGGTGCTTTCTAGAAGATCCAGTTAGCCGCTTATCTAACTGGGAAGAAGGTCGGCTACTAGAACACGTTATGCCATGCAAGAATTAGACATCCTGAACCAGATCCGCAGGCACCGTTATCTCCTAATGTGTTTAATTGGTTTAGCAGTTCTCCTATCTGAGGAGAAGAAAGGCTGTGGTTAAAAATAGGAAGATCCTTATCTGCAGAAGAGCAGCAGGGACATGCAGGCAGAAGCGAGAAGGCGGCGTTAAGTACGATTAAGTCACAGAGGCCTGAACAGCAGAGCTCTCTTTGAATGAAGTCTGCCAGAAGGGTTTGGATTAAGAAGGCGGTACAATACTACACTTAGGCAGAGAGAAATGAAATGCACAGGTTTAGGATGGGAGACACCTGGCTTGAAAAGAGTCCATAGAAAGGGTTCTAGGAGTCTTAGTGGACCACAAGCTGAATGTGTCCTAAGAGAGTGATGCGGCAGCTAGAAAGCCAATAAATCAATAGGAAACACAGCATACAAACTATCTACAGACCCACCAAGAAAATCCAACAAATGCTACGTTCAGCAAAGGAGAAGAGGGATCCTCTCACTTCTGCAGAAGTCTACCGTATACCATGCAGCTGTGGACAAGTCTACAGAGGGACAACCCAACGCAGCATTGCCCAAACACGAATCAAGGAACATGAAAGGCATTGCAGACTACTTCAACCAGAAAAGTCAGCCATAGGAGAGCACCTGATGAACCAACCTGGACACAGCATTTTATTCGAGAACACAGAAATACTGGACCACTCTCACAACCACCATGTCAGGCTACACAGAGAAGCCATTGAAATACACAAGCATGTGGACAATTTCAACAGAAAGGAGGAAACCATGAAAATGAACAAAATCTGGCTACCAGTATTAAAAAACTCTAAAATTGCACAACACAACAACAGAGAGGAAGCAGGCAGGAACATCTAATTACCTCTCAACAAAAGTTTGCTCCAGGCACACTCAGCCCATTGTAAGCTAATCAAGGTGGTCAGTAGAAACATTCACACCTAGCTCCAGCAGACAAGAGTCCTTTGTCTCACCCTGGTCATTCCACAGATATATAAACCCTTTTTCCTAGTTCCAACAGACCTCACTACCTCTGAGGATGCTTGCCATAGATGCAGGCAAAACATCAGGAGAGAATGCCTCTAGAACATGGCCATATAGCCCGAAAAAACCTACAACAACCCAATCAATAGTCTAGTGCAGTGTTTCTCAACATTACTAATGCCATGACCCCTTAATATAGTTTCTCATGTTGTGGTGATCCCCAACCATAACATTATTTTCGTTGCTACTTCAAAACTGTCATTTTACAACTGTTATGAAACATAATGTCAATATCTGATATGCAGGATGTATTTTCATACACTGGACTAAATTTGGCACAAATACCCAATATGCCCAAATCTGGATACTGGTGGGATTGATTTTGTCATTTGGGAGTTATACTTGCTGAGATTTATAGTTTACCTACAATCAAAGAGCATTCTGAACTCCACCAACAATGGAATTGAAACTCAACTTGGCACACAGAGCTCCCATGACCAAGAGAAAATGCTGGAAAGGTTTGGTGGGCATTGATCTTGAGTTCTGGAGTTGTAGTTCACCTACATCCAGAGAGCACTGTGGACACAAACAATGATGGGTCTGGACCAAATTTGGCACAAATACTCAATATGCCCAAATGTGAACACTGGTGGAGTTTGGGGAAAATAGACCTTGACATTTGGGTGTTGTAGTTGATGGGATTTATAGTTCACCTACAATCAAAGAGCATTCTGAACTCCACCAACAATGGAATTGAACTCAACTTGGCACACAGAGCTCCCATGACCAAGAGAAAATGCTGGAAAGGGTTGGTGGGCATTGATCTTGAGTTTTGGAGTTGTAGTTCACCTACATCCAGAGAGCACTATGGACTCAAACAATGATGGGTCTGGACCAAACTTGGCACATATACTCAATATGCCCAAATGTGAACACTGGTGGAGTTTGGGGAAAATAGACCTTGACATTTGGGTGTTGTAGTTGATGGGATTTATAGTTCACCTACAAAGAGCCCCTTGAACCCTACCAACAATAGAATTGGGCAACTTCCCACACAGAACCCCCATGATCAACAGAAAATACTGTGTTGTTGTAGGTTTTTCCAGGCTATATGGCCATGTTCTAGAGGCATTTTCTCCTGACGTTTCGCCTGCATTTATGGCAAGCATCCTCAGAGGTAGTGAGGTCCTCAGAGGTAGCGAGGTCCTCAAATAAATTTTTATTTGACATACATCTCTTTTTAAACATCTATAACAGGGATGGGCCACTGGTATGTCTTGGCTTCCCCACACTAAGTATTTGGGGTGGCATGAAGAGATTGGGGGGCAGGACAGAAGAAGAGATTGGGAAGGACTGCGTTGCCCAGAACTGGACCCAGGATTATTCCAAGTGATGTCTGACCAAAGCAGACACTAGAATCCTATTGATGCATTGGCCTTTTTTTTCTAACACACTGAATTCTGTATTAGAAGAAAGGGAGAATATAAATAAAATAAAATGAAATAAAACCCATATTGTCTGGAAAGATCATCTCCAATTGTAATATGTTCTTGTGAATAGAAGACATCAGCTGAGAAAGCCAAGATTACACTCTTGTTCAATATGGGCACAACTGAAACAGCTGGAATTTCTACAGAGCAATTATAGTAACGCAACTAGAAATGTGGTACAGATTACATCTAGTTCCAAATTCAAAGAGTCTAGGTTCTGTGCTAGGCAAGATGGAAATACATGTGCTCCCTATAGCCTTCTTTTTCAATTTCCGTTTCAAGTAATTTACTGCAATTGCACTGGTCAGAGGAAATGGCGAGGAACTAAAAATCTATCCCCAAACCCAGGCTTCTTAAAGCAAAAAGTCGCTTTACGCAGCACTCTGCCCTTTTTTCCTGTGTTCTAAAGCCCAAGGCAGTCTGAATAGATTGTGCCCAAGCAGATCAGCTCCAAAAGAGGAAGTCTGCTTGACCCATGATGGGAATTATATAAAACTCCAGATGTTGCTGTACTGTAATTCCCAGTATTTCTGACCACTTAATATGCGGGTGCAAATGCTTGGATGTGAATAATGTCCACTACTGGAAGGCCACAGAACTCTTACTCAGGGCTCAACGCTTTCTCACCTCAAAATCACCTTCCCCAATTTGTAGGAAAATGTATGTGTTGGAGATTTAACCACTCTTTTCTACTCTGCAGTTTGAACAAGGCTATGAAAGCCTTGCATCAGAGGATGCTTGCCATAGATGCAGGCGAAACGTCAGGAGAAATGCCTCTAGAACATGGCCCTATAGCCCGAAAAAACCCACAAGAACCTATTAAATAGATTTCTGCAAAGGAAGTCACAAGAAACTCAAGCTTGCATGCACTGTGCAGAAAACAGCAGCTTCATTGTTCCAGTTTTAGGCCTCAAATTTCAGTGATTTGTAAAGTCCAGGGTGGAGAACTGAATGGAGATGGAAGAGAAAAGAAAAAAGATGCTCCTAATCCATAATCATCTCTACCAAATTCAGACCCTTATTAAACCACTCAAGAATTCAATTTTGAGAAAAGGGTGAGCTGCCGAGCAAAAAGAAAAGCTGATGGACTCCAGGAGGGGATCCAAATGTGTTATGTCTGAATTAACTGCTCATTTTCTCCCTTTTACCTGTCAAAGGGGAAATGAAGTTCTAGTCAAGAAAGCAGCTCTCATAATAATGCCATCAAGGCACTTGAGCCTGAGACATAACCCCACCATCCACTTGGCAGAAAGACATGAAGTGCTGATTTATAAAAACCCATGAAAAAGTACAGATTAGGCAGAAACATGGTGCAGAATACCCAGGCAGTGCCAGCCATCAGCTCCATGGAGTTTTGTCAAATGTATGGATATTTGGGAGCCCCCAAACGGTTCCCCGAATGGCTTCTACCTACTCTACCTTTATGAATCTTCAAGTCAAGAGTAATGTTCTTCTAAGCCAGATGTATTGAGGCTTGCCACTTACTTCTTCTGGAGCTACAGATGAACTCTCTCAGGTAACTGGGCTTCTAGGCAATAAATGATTGGAGAAAGCGTATTTGGAAGTTCAGAAGGATCTGCTGCTGATCTGATTAATACCCCTGAAGAAGTCCAATCAATTTACATACAGGCTGAAACACACAGGACTCTTTAGAATAATAAATTCAGACTATCTATAAGCATATGGATATGGATATAGATTACAAGAATAATTGACAACTGGAAAATAGAGGGAGAAATTGTGGAGGCCGTGACAGACTTTGTATTTCTAGGTGCAAAGATGACTGCAGATGCAGACTGTGGCCAGGAAATCAGAAGATGCTTCCTTCTTGGGAGGAGAGCAATGTCCAATCTCAATAAAATAGTAAAGAGTAGAGACATCAGACTGGCAACAAAGATCCGCCTAGTCAAAGCCATGGTATTCCCCAAGGTAGTCACCTACGGATGTGAGAGCTGGACCTTAAGGAAGGCTGAGCGAAGGAAGAGAGATGCTTTTGAGCTGTGGTGCTGGAGGAAAGTTCTGAGAGTGCCTTGGACTGTGAGAAGATCCAACCAGTCCATCCTCCAGGAAATAAAGCCCAACTGCTCATTGGAGGGAAGGATACTAGAGACAAAGTTGAAGTACTTTGGCCACATCATGAGGAGACAGCAAAGCCTAGAGAAGACAATTATGCTGGGGAAAGTGGAAGGCAAAAGGAAGAGGGGCCGACCAAGGGCAAGATGGATGGATGGCATCCTTGAAGTGACTGGACTGACCTTGAAGGAGCTGGGGGTGGTGACGGCCGACAGGGAGCTCTGGCGTGGGCTGGGCCATGAGGTCACGAAGAGTCGGAGATGACTGAACGAATGAACAACAACATAAGTATATGGAGACCAATTTGCTTTTTCTAATGGTTTATAATCTATATTTTTCTGTATTGATTCCTGCTTCAAAAGATGTCTAGACCAACCATCAGGTTAAATCCATGCAAATGCTTCCACCAGTTATCTAAACTTTAACACAACTACTCAATAAAGGATGAGGACCTGTAGTTCAATTGTGCTCATGAGACAGCTTAATGGTGCTCATGTCTATATCATTGAAATGCCGCAGAAGCCAAAATCCAAACTGTTCCCTAAAGTCACAATGAAGGCACCTTTAAACACAGACGAATTTTATCTATCATGCCAGTCTGTACTTTATTCCAAATAAAGAATGTTAGACTGTAAGGTGTCATAAGTTTCTATATATTTTTTGCTGCAAAAGACTACCAACTACCCTTGAAAACCTAGGCTCATATAAGTTCAGGAATTCATCACTCCATCAACACGCATGCTTTGTACAAAAATAGTATTTTCAAGATGAGTCACTTGTACAAAGAATGCATGTTGATGGGGTGATGATATCACAAACGTGATATCGGAGTGGCTAGTTGTTTCTGAAAGAAAAAACACACATAGTTTCACAGCATTTTAAAATAGTTTGCCACAGCCAACAAGGAAACTATGCCAGACAGAAGCACCAGTTTACCACCCAACCCCTTGATTGGAAACTGAGAGAGAGGTGACTAGTGGAGTGCAAAAAGTGACAAGTGGAGTGCCCTAAGCAGGGTTCCGTCCTGGGCCCAGTCCTGTTCAGTATCTTTATTAATGACTTAGATGAAAGGTTAGAAAGCATGATCATCAAATTTGCAAACGACACCAAATTGGGAGGGATAGCCAATACCCCAGAAGACAGGAGGAGAATTCAAAACAATCTTAAGAGATTAGAGAGATGATGGGCCAAAACTAACAAAATGAAGTTCAACAGGGACAAATGCAAAACACTCCACTTAGGTACAAAAAAATGAAATGCAAATATACAGAATGGGGGCGGTGCCTGGCTCAACAGCAGGACATGGGGAAAAGATTTTGGAGTCCTTGTGGGGAGGAAGTGGAAAATGAGCCAACAATGTCATGCACTGATAAAAAAAGGCAATGGGATTTTGGCCTGCATAAATAGGAATATAGAGTCTAGATCCAGAGAAGTCATGCTACCCCTTTACTCTGCCTTGGTCAGACCACACCTGGAATACTTTGTCCAATTCTGGGAGATGTTGACAAGCAGGGAAAGTGCCCAGAGGAGGGTGACTCAAATGATCAAGGGTCTACAGAATAAGCCCTATGAGGAATGGCTTAAAGAGCTGGACATGTTTAGCCTTCAGAAGAGAAGGCTAGGGGGAGACATGACAGCCATATTTATTTATTTATTTATTTATTTACAGTATTTATATACCGCTTTTCTCACCCCTAGGGGGACTCAAAGCAGTATGTGTGTGTGTGTGTGTGTGTATACATATACATATATATGTGTGTGTGAGAGGGGAAGTCATAGGGAGGAGGGAGCAGGCTTCCTTTCTGCTGCTCTGAAGACTAGGACGCAGAAAAATGGCTTCAAACTACAGGAAAGAAGATTCAACTTGAACATTAGGAAGAACTTCCTGAGTGAGAGAGCAGTTCAGCAGTGGAACTCTCTGCTCCGGAGTGTGATGGAGGCTCCTTCTTTGGAGACTTTTAAGCAGAGGCTGGATGGCCATCTGTTGGGGGTGCTTTGAATGTGATTTTCCTGCTTCTTTACAAGGGGTTGGACTGGCTGGCCCATGAGGTCTCTTCCAACCCAAGGATTCTATGATTCTAGAACAGGAATTCATCCTCACAGACAATTTCAAGAAAAATATAACATTTTGAACAAATGAGGGACATAAAATATGTGCTTGTAAGAGCACAAGTGACTGGAGAATTGAGAATGTTGCAGGCTTGGGCATTAGATACATGAAGACTATGACATATGACAACGCCTTTCACTTCTTAAATTGCAACCTCTGTTTCCAGTATCAGATTCTAAGAGGCATGCCCTACAAAACATTGAAAAACACATTCAATTCTTTGGAACCACTGTCCTGTTTCTAAGGATCTATTGTCAGCTTTGGTTCCCTCATCATCATCATCATCATCATCCACAAAGTCGTTCATATTTCCCAAAACATTTCCTTAATTGAATCATTTCCTTTATCACCCATGCATCTACTGCCACATCCATACATTATCCACGCCTCTATTCCCCTTTCTTAAGTGGCAAGAATAGCAAAAGCTATCCTCCTAGCTGGCTTGAGTTTCTCAGCATTTTCTCTCCCCAATGCCAGAGGGTTTTTCCAAGCCTGCATCCAATCCATTTCAGAAACCCAACATTCCTGGCATCAATGCACCAAATCAGAGAGCCTGGCAGGGAGAGGAAACCAGAAGAGTGTTTCATTGGACAG
This sequence comes from Anolis sagrei, assembly GCF_037176765.1. Classification (NCBI taxonomy): domain Eukaryota; kingdom Metazoa; phylum Chordata; class Lepidosauria; order Squamata; family Anolidae; genus Anolis; species Anolis sagrei. The sequence goes on along the minus strand of NC_090023.1, from coordinate 266,510,689 downwards.
TCAGCCATGAAGCCAAGAGCAACTTAAGAATGCTGCAATGATGCTAGCTGGCCCTCGTTTGCTGCTCTCTGCCAGGTGAAAATAAAGGCTACAGTTAGACCAGAAACCCATCTCCTAAACGGCATTTGCTTTCATAGAACCATAGTTGGGAGACTTTATGACAATGATTCTGGGGGGATTATCAGTTCTGACAAAAGGATGTTTATTTACCAGCCAACCCTTTGCATGTTAACAAATAAAGTGCCCTATTTACTCGGTTTTTGGCCTAAATGACCATGCCAAAATCAGGATGCGCACTACATCCACATCATACAATAATCTGGTTGCTTCTGGGAAGGAATCCCACTGGAGCATTGCAACACACCCAAATACCTGGGAGTCACTCTGGACCGTGCTCTTACCTACAAGAAGCACTGCCTGAACATCAAGCAAAAAGTGGGTGCTAGAAACAATATCATACGAAAGCTGACTGGCACAACCTGAGGATCACAACCAGATACAGTGAAGACATCTGCCCTTGCGCTGTGCTACTCTGCTGCTGAGTATGCATGCCCAGTGTGGAACACATCTCACCACACTAAAACAGTGGATGTGGCTCTTAATGAGACATGCCACATTATCACGGGGTGTCTGCGCCCTACACCACTGGAGAAATTACACTGTTTAGCCGGTATTGCAACACCTGACATCTGCCGGGAAGTAGCAGCCAATAGTGAAAGGACCAAGGCAGAGACATCTCCAGCTCATCCCCTGTTTGGGTATCAACCAGCATGTCAACGACTTAAATCTAGAAACAGTTTTCTAAGATCTACAGAGACACTAGCTGGAACACCTCAGCAAGCGAGAGTCCAAAAGTGGCAGGCTCAAACCAGAACCTCAACCAATGGCTGATACCAAATGAGAGCCCCCCCCCCCCCGGGCACACAGAGGACTGGGCGACTTGGAAGGCATTGAACAGACTGCGCTCTGGCACCACAAGATGCAGACCCAACCTTCAGAAATGGGGCCACAAAGTGGAATCCACGACATGCAAGTGTGGAGAAGAGCAAACCACTGACCACCTGCTGCAATGCACCCTGAGCCCTGCCACATGCACAATGGAGGACCTTCTTGCAGCAACACCAGAAGCGCTCCAAGTGGCCAGATACTGGTCAAAGGACATTTAATCAACTACCAAACTCACAAATTTTGTATTTTGTCTGTTTGTTTGCTTTGTTCTGTTAGAAATGTAATATAATTGACTGGTTGCCCTGACACCGCAAATGAATAAATACAATAATCTTAGTGCTGAGCCAAATCAAAAGGAGAGGCTGCTTCAAGAGCTTCTCTTTGAAGGATGCCATCTCTAACTTAATTATCAATGTGCTATGCTATTCTAGGATTTGTAGTTTGGTGAGGCATCTACATTCTTTGACAGAAAAGATGTCAAACTATAGCCCTCATGACTTTGGTGTCATAGCACTTTTGTGTTTTAAAGAAGGGATTCTAAGCAGGCAGCAACTATAATGGCCAAATGACAAAGAGGGCACTTTTTGCTGCTGCACATTACATTCAGCAGCAAATACCTTTTCTGGTTTCAGGGTTTTGAAAATGGTGCACCTTAGATTCGATGGTGCATTAGACTCAAGTAAATATGGTACTATTTGAAGACAACAAGAAGGTATTTCTTTGAAACAAATCATTAATTTGCCAGAAACCCTAATGACAGGGCTGATATCTGTGATTCCATGTACCTGACAAAGGATGTCCTCTCTAGGTATCTTCTAGGTCAGTGGTTCTCAACCTTCTTAATGTCGCGACCCCTTAATACAGTTCTTCATGTTGTGGTGACCCCCAAACAAAAAATAATTGTTATTGCTACTTCATATCTGCAACATTGCTACTGTTATTATGTAAATATCTGATATGCAGGATGTATTTTCATCACTGAATAAAATTTGAATACTGGTGGGGTTGGGGGGATTAATTTTGTCATTTGGGAGTTGTAGTTGCTGGGATTTATAGTTCACCTACGATCAAGAGAATTATGAACCACACCAATGACAGAATTGGGTAAAACTTCCCACACAGAACCCCCATGACCAACAGAAAATGTTGTGTTTTCTGATGGTCTTTGGTGACCCCTCTAAAAACCCCTCGCGACCCTTCCAGGGGTCCCGACCCCCAGGTTGAGAAACACTGTTCTAGGTGCTCCAGCATAATTTTCTGCCTGGACGTCCCTCCTTTCAATAAAGTTTACTATCATTTGTGGTTTCACATGTCCATGTAAAGTTTGGGAATACATCTGCTACAGATATGGAGGCCATATCGTATTTTCTTTCAGAATAATTAAGAAAATGCATAAGACATGTTGATGTAGTTACTGCTACCAAATCACTTCTCAAAACTATTTAAGAAAAGGGAGACTTTTAGGTAAAACTTAGTACAATATCAGATTATTATAGTGCCTAGTTTGGATCTCTTTTTCTCTGACTTACTCATCAGGTCAACGAAGCATGAATTTATGCAAAAGTGGCCACTTCAGAGAAAGCGGGTTATGTGAGATTTTTTCTGGACTCCTTTTGCCAAGCCCATGTTGTCAGATTTCCCTTTTCTACATGTCAGGAGCAACTTCAGAAACTGCAAGTCACTTCTGGTGTGAGAGAATTGAACATCTGCAAGGTCATTGCCCAGGGGATGCCCAGATGTTGTGCCATCCTGTGGTAATTTCTCTCGTGTCCCACATGAGGAGCTGGAGCTGACAGACAGGAGCTCACCCCGCTCCCCGGATTCAAGCCACCTATCTTGCGGTCAGCAGTTCTGCTGGCACAAGGGTTTAACCCATTGACCCACTGGGGGTACCTCATTTTCCATTGATATCCAGTCTTTCATGCTCACACACTTGTGGGAAAGAAGAAAAATACAAGATATGAGTCCATGAAACGTGAACAGTAGCAGTAGGCTTGAAGAGTTCAATTTATTCAAGATAAGAACAGAGTGACTCATTCATAACGGTCAGTAACTTATGATAAGACTGGCTTTCCAGCTGCGATATGTTAATGATTGTCAGCCAACTCAATATATTCAGTTTAGGCTTTGTCAGACTGGAGCAGGGAGCTTCTTTTCAACCCAAAAGCATAACATTATCAAAATCCAATTAGACAGGCAGCAGCATCACGAGGTGCTGCTTTTGTACAGGTCACTGCACTAAAACAGCTGCTTTTTACATTTCTTGAAAATGCCACAAAGGGGATCCAAAGCGTATTGGGGTGCCTTTGCATCATCTATTTGTCCTGCCAAACAGTAACGCTTCCCACATATGAAAAAGCAGATTCATCTACCATAATGAATGCCACAATAATATTAGTCTCTGTTTCAGGGGTCACAATTCTTCCTGTTTTATGAACATGGAAGGGATCAGAAAGTTACTTTGGGATACATATGACATATGAAAATTATAATGGAACCATAGTTTTACTTGTTGGGGATGCTGGACAAATAACTAGAGAGCTAACATGGAAGACTATTACTATATATGATCACTGCAGCGAGAATGAGCTATGTACAAAGATGGAAAGAATCAGCTATCTGGATGCATGATGAATGGCAAATGAAGATGTATGAATTAGCTGAAATGGACAATTCGACTATATTGATCAAGAAGAAAGACTGGGACTTGTTTATCATTTTTTACAGGAAAAAATGGTGACAAACTTCAATTATGGGTTTTCTGATTTAGAAGAGTGTTATTAAAAGTAGAAGGATGGCTATATAGCGATATTTATATATTATTATTGAGGTATTGAATGGTTGCCAACTGTAAACTGCCTTGAGTCGCCGTCGGGCTGAGAAAGGCGGTATACAAATATGATAAATAAATAAATAATATCTAAAGGGAATCTATATAAATAAAAATCTAATGTTCGTTTGTGGGATTAATAGAACTCAAAACCACAGGACGAATTGACACCAAATTTGGACACAAGACACCTAACAACCCAATGTATGTCCTTCACTAAAAAAATGATTTTGTCATTTGGGAGTTGTAGTTGTTGGGATTTATAGTTCACCTACAATCAAAAACATTCTGAACGATGGAATTGAACCAAACTTGGCACACAGTTCTCCCATGACCAACAGAAAATACTGAAAGGGTTTAGTGGGTAGTGTCCTTTGGTTTTGGAGTTGTAGTTCACCTACATCCAGAGATCACTGTGGACTCAAACAATGATGGATCGGGACCAAACTCTACACGAATACTCAATATGCCCAAATGTGAACACTGTTGGGAGTTTGTGGAAAATGGAATCTTGACATTTGGGAGTTGTAGTTGCTGGGATTTATAGTTCACCTACAATCACAGAGCATTCTGAACCTCACCAATGATAGAATTGGGCCAAACCGCCCACACAGAACCCCCATGAGGGCCACAGCAACGCATGGCAGGGGACGGCTAGTGGAAATTAAAGAATGAAAACCAGCAGGCAACAACTGCAAGGCTTGTAAACTAGTTCTAGTAATTATATGTTTAGTATATATTTAGAAATATGGGTTTCTTTGTATTAGGGTGATTGTCTTAGATATAGTTCTGTCGTACATGATGAAAAACGTTTCCTTGGCATGGTTTCTATTTCATTTAATTTTTTTCTTTCTGTATTTCTGAATATTCAGTATATATATTCACAGCACAGAGACCAAAGGAAGTTTCTTTGAGGAGGCAACAACTCCCATCGCCTATCATGAATAACTTCCCTTTATCTCTTCTTCTGCCAGTCACAAAGAACGCTGCCACAGATTTGTCTCTGCAGCCCAATAAAGACTCTTTATTTGGAAGGCCATACCTCCACAAGGCTGAACGTCAAAGCAAACCAATGCACACCTCCAGAGCATACTTGGTGCACCTGAGGACAAAAGGGAAGCAAGCAAGCCACTCTCCCAGAGGACTCCTGTTTGTGGTACTTAGCATTGCTGCCATGGCAATAGGTGCTAAAGGAGGAGGAGGAAGAGCTGTACTCTTTGAAAAAAAAATTAAAATAATCTGGGTAAACACCGGCCAAAAAGCCACATCATCCAGGTAGAGGCAAGCTTTCCTTTATAAAGCTAAGTGCTTTGACGCTAAAGAGACTTTTCAAAGACGTACAAAGGCAGTTTCTAGTAAGTGTTGGAAATGTGAGAAAATGTGTGGCAGTCTTGTAAAAAGATCCAGAAGCATTGTATTCAAATACATATGAGGCTGTTAGAAATTGTTAAGGTTAAAATTATGATGAAAACAGAGTTTTATCTGTTGGGAATGCTGGATCATCAACTAGAAAGAAAAGAAAAGTATATGGCAACTGCAGTGAGAATTGTCTATGCGCCAAGATGGAAGGAGCCAATTAAGTCAATGCAAGGAGAATGGCTGATGAAGATCTGCAAACGAGATGGGCAGATGGACTAAGCTGATGAAGGAAAAATCTTCTGATGAATTTCAAGAAAGACTGGGACTTCTTTATGACTTTTTCACAACAACAATGGGGAAAAACTTCCAATTGTTGTATTACTGAATTAGAGAAATAATAATAATAATAATAATAATAATTATTATTATTATTATTAAACTTTATTTTTACCCCGCTAGCATCTCCTGAAGGACTCGATGCGGCTTACAAAGGCCGAGGCCTCAACATAACAACAACATAAAACAATACAACTCAAAGCAAATCATAAACATAAAGCAATATTAACAAAACATTACATCATAAACACAGTAAAACCAAGGCCGGGCCAAGTAGTGGGTACATATTAAAAAGTGCTGGGTGTGATAGGCAGCATATTGGATTTCAGGGCATGTGCAATGTGCAGAGGATCCTAAAACACTAATAAAGTGCTTCTGGGACATAGTGCTGAAGTTTCCTATTCTGGGAAGGCACATCGGAATAGCCAGGTCTTCAAGAAATGTCATTAAAAATGGAAGTGTGCTTATAAAGTACTGGTATTTTCCAAAGAGAGTAGGATATGGGGTAAAGACCTACAGACAATGACTGTGAAGCTCATAGAATAGTTTTTGGAGCTATGTGTTTAGGATGGTTTTTAAGTTGTCATCATTTCAGTGTGATAGATTATGAAAATCCGCTTTCTTTGTTTTGTCTTTTATTTTTCTTTATTTCTGAATATTAGTATATAAAAAAAATAAATCTAAATGCTGAAGTAAGCCTTTTAAAATAGGCAGTGGAGACCTGACATCTGGAATTGCTTTCCTCCCTGCCTGTGCCAGGACAGACTACCAGGAGTGTGCCAAAGGACCAGCACTGCTCCTGTGGCAGGGATGCGAAGTAATCCAAAAGGAATTTGCAACCAAAACGAAATCCAGATTGTTGCAATGGGAGGCTGCACTTCCTTCCCCCATCACTGTCTTTGTAGGCTGTCTTCTAAGGAGAGGGTCAGGTTCTAGGCTTTGCCTTGTGAAGCCAGATAATTAAATGGGAGTGGTCCAAGAGGCTAAACTTCACAGATGTTTAACATGCACCTTCAATCAGTTCCCCATGCAACCTTGGATTCCAAGCAAGCACAGCGAATGCAAATGGGTCCCTCATTACAGATTTAATCCTGTGGAAATTTCACAGTGGATTTACATTAAGCCGCAGCGACTAATGAGCAAAATAAAAATTCAGATCAGGTTGCAAGACCGACCAAGGCGAGCACTCCATGGAAACCCAGGCCAACAAAGGAACCAGTTTCTATTTGCTGACAGAGCATCAGGGCAGGATAGGCAGCCTCAGTCAGTATTAGCATTGGCTATTCCCTAGGTGGAACAATCCCCAACGCAGGTACTGTGGCAGGATCGTACAGACTTTGTTCTTAGGCAAACAATACAAGAAAGCAACCTCAATTCTTTTACTGAAACATGCACTGATCCATTTATTTTGCACAACTGTTCCTTGTTCAGCTCACCACATGCGGAGAGGCACAGAACTATGCTTTTTTCGTGTCAGGAGCAACTTGAGAAACTGCAAGTCACTTCTGATATGAGAGAATTGGCCATCTGCAAGGACGTTGCCCAGGAGACACCTGGATATTTTATCATCCTGTAGGAAGCTTCTCTCATGTCCCTGCATGAGAAGCTGGAACTAACAGATGGGAGCTCATCCTGCTCCCTGGATTTGAACCGCTGACCTTTTGGCCAACAGTTCTGTTGGCACAAGGACGTAACCCACTGAGCCACCGGGGACTCCTAGAACGATGCTGAATCCCATTCACTGGCCGCTAAAAACCCCTGGCTTCCCAACCTAGGATGTCCATCAAATGTTATAGATTACATGAATTATGCTGGGTCTCATTCAGTAGTCCAGATTTTATGATGGGTGAAATAATCCAATACTTCTGGAAGGCATCACTTTAGGGAATCCTGCAATGACACAAGCACTGCTCCAGGCACATGGCTCACCAAGTACATTACCAAATTGGTGGCATCCCAGCAGACAGGTGCTGTCCCTTAACACCACAACACAATATAGTGTTATTTTTTATAACTATCAAAGTAAATAAAAAAACAGAATTCATGCCACAACAGATGAGAAAAGGAAGACGCAACTAACTCTCACAGAAAACAGGCTGAATAATTCCACATTTGGAGGTCAGGGACACTAAGTAGAACACTTCTTCTTCACACTAAGGGCTCTTTGTATGTGCCATCAAATTCACATCAGTTCAATCAAAAGTTCCCTCTTCAACTTTGACACCCAAGGCGGTATCTGTCCTCAGATGTTGCCATAAGTTAACTCCCTTACCTTGCAGCTGGTGTGGTGGGCAGCTCAGAGAGTGCAAAGAAGGCACTCTCTTTCCCTTTGAAATCCTAGTGGCTTTCATTAGTCTTTTAGTCATCAATAAATAAGCTGCAACAACCTTTTCCTACTACTGCTGCTGCTCCGTGAGGGAAAGTGCAGGCCAGAGAGATAGGGGAAAGGGTTTCCCACAGAGCAGCACAGCAGGGGCTTCACAAACTGCCTCTCCAGCCTGTAGAGAGGGAGGGACAACCAGCTCCAAAAATCACCTACAAAGCTGGCCAACAAAAGCGAGGCCAGACACAGAAAGGCTGGAAAGAAGATGCCAAGGGGAGAAACTAGTGTCACACTCCTAGACAAAGCAGGTGCTTGCAGTTTTTCTTCATCACTGGTTGAATTCCCACAACTTAACACTACAGAACAGATGGCAAAGGTTTAATCTCTGTTCTGCTGTTAGGCTGGATGTGGTGTCCACTGTATAAACAGCCTTAAGTTAAGCTCTTGTAGCCTCTACAGTGTTCAAGAGGAAGATGGTGTCTGCCAGGTGTCAAGGCAGTCGTCCATTCATGACCAAGAAGGCAAGCTTATCTTGCTCTTAAGCTCACAAAACATGCAGGCAGTGGCATTTAGCACTTGCAATGTTAATGCTGCCAGTGGAGGCATCAGCATTGAACCTGCTCATGAACAAGAACCCAAAGAGGCAGGCCCGTAGCCAGGATTTTGATTTGGGGGGTGCTGAGTTTGATTTGGGGTGGGGGGTGGGGCCTGAGGATCTACCCTAGCAAACCTTTTGTATTGTTATCCCAATAGCCCCATGCATATGAGATATATTGAGCATGGTGATCGGATCATGATATGAATAAACGTAACAGTTTAAATAATGTACCAGTAAGGCCTTCTCGCAGACCACCATGAGTATTTGGGGGGGAGGGGTGTGTGCTGAAGCCCCTCAGCCCCCCACCCCCCGGCCACATGCCTGCAAAGAGGCTACAGCTCACTGTTGTACAAGCTTGTGTCAGTCAACGCTGGTGCCATGTTCAACACTGCTGCCTTACACATTCCTAAACAGCATAGGAATGTGCTAGAGCAGGCATGGGCAAACCTTGGCCCTCCGGGTGTTTTGGACTTCAACTTCCACAATTCCTAACAGCCTACCGGAGGGCTAAAGTTTGCCCATGCCTGTGCTAGAAGTAGAATGTTGAGTGTTGGGCTATGACTCTGGAGATGATGATGGGTTTCCCATAAGTTGGAAATGACGTGAAAGCACATAACAACAAGGACTTTGGTGTAGAGAGGCAGTACTTTTGAGGACTGGTGTCCATGCCTCTGTGCTACTCATAAGCAGCCCATCTGGTAGCACAAAACATGGATTTGCTTCCCAACAATGCTGCCAGAGAATAGCTGTACCTTGATTGCTCAAACCCAAGACATACAGGAAGGGATGGGATCTGTTACAAAAGCAAGAGGAAAGAACACAACAAATATAAAGGTGTTTCCATCTGTGAGAGCCCAATGGCTCCATGCAAGGGCCAAGAGAGCAGCCAGCCAGGAGGGACAGGAGCTAGAGACTTTTGCCTGCATGGCCACAGAAATACACAGGATGAACTGAATATAGAAATACATTTTAATACCTCTCTCCATATGCTAGAATATCAAGTCCAGAACTCCCTGTCCTAAACAACTAATACCTCCCGTGTGTGGCTTTAGATTTCCTTTTTTCACAGAGCGCTTCAAATGAGCAACTGAATCTACATTTGCCCTTGGGGTAAAGAGGTGTGGGCAGAATCTGCTTAATCCAGTTTTTGGTAATATTTTAGGAAACAGCATTATCTACTTTATTTACCAAGTCCATGCTCATAGCAATCATCAGAAGCATTTCTGCCGGGCACTTTAGTGGACGATTTATATCAGATTAAAGGCTCAGCCCTCCGGTGAGCTGCTCTTTAGCATGGGGCTTGCCTCCATTTCAACTATAGTTGGATCCTCTCCTTTCCAAAGAAAAATAATATGTTTGCTTAAAGTACAAAGCCCTACCAGACTCAAAAGTCTACCCCCCCCCCCCCAGCATTGTACAATTCTTCGTCTCATCAACTTAACCGAAGTTTCTGATGGATATGGCATACTTCTGACTCTTGTATTTAAGGTATCTTCAACTATAAAAATCTTTTTACAAATGACTCCTGCAGGCAGAAGTGTTCCCTTTTTCAAAAAGTATACATTCATGGTGTAACTCTATTCACAAAGTAAGTTCTTCTGCGTTCAGTGTGACTAGAGGATTTTATTTATTTGTCGTGTCAGGGCAACCAGTCAATTATATTACATTTCTAACAGAACAAAGCAAACAAACAGACAAAATACAAAATACGACGAGTGACCATGACTCATAAAAACACTGGAAAACACAGCAGAAAAGACTTTAAAAGCTAAAAAATAAAAAATACATCACAATGCAACCGCAAAACCATATATATGCAAACACGCATATACACAAATATATACACACATATACACACACAAAGCACATATACACAGAATGGGCCACACCAACGCATGGCAGGGGATGGCTAATAGTCACTATAAATCTATAAAGTTGACCTGATGGCCTATAGCTCCTGGACTTTGTGGGTGATCTCCCATCCAAGGACTATCCAAGGCTGACCCCACTTAACATCCAAAGTCCAATGGGATCTATCTCTTCAGAGTATTTAGTTCTATCATGTAGTCCTGTGTTGTTTCCATGTTTTGCTGGGCAGCTGCTCTTATCATCCCCGGCTATGATGTTTAGGAATGATGGGAGATGATGTTCCCAGTATCTTAGGCCTGAGGATTGGCCTCCTTTGAGGGAGATAAAGGATTGACTCACCCCTGCTTCTGTGTTCCTAAATATCATAGAATCATAGAATCAAAGAGTTGGAAGATACTTATATCTTCATTTTTAAAAAGAGTTATGCACTCTTCAAGAGGTTTTTTTATTTATTTCGTGTCAGGGCAACCAGTCAATTATATTACATTTCTAACAGAACAAAGCAAACAAACAAACAGACAAAATACAAAATTTGTGAGTTTGGTAGTTGATTAAATGTCCTTTGACCAGTATATGGCCACTTGGAGTGCTTCCGGGGTTGCTGCAAGAAGGTCCTCCATTGTGCATGTGGAAGGGCTCAGACTGCATTGCAGCAGGTGGTCTGTGGTTTGCTCTTCTCCACACTCGCATGTCGTGGATTCCACTTTGTAGCCCCATTTCTTGAGGTTGGCTCTGCATCTCGTGGTGCCAGAGCGCAGTCTGTTCAGCGCCTTCCAAGTCGCCCAGTCCTGTGTGCCCAGGGGGGAGTCTCTCATTTGGTATCAGCCATTGGTTGAGGTTCTGGGTTTGAGCCTGCCACTTTTGGACTCTCGCTTGCTGAGGTGTTCCAGAGTGTCTCTGTAGATCTTAAAAAACTATTTCTTGATTTAAGTCGTTGATGTGCTGGCTGATACGCAAACAGGGGATGAGCTGGAGATGTCACTGCCTTGATCCTTTCACTATTGGCTGCTACTTCCTGGCAGATGTCAGGTGGTGGAATACCAGCTAAGCAGTGTAATTTCTCCAGTGGTGTAGGGCGCAGACACCCTGTGATAATGTGGCATGTCTCATTAAGAGCCACATCACTGTTTTAGCGTGGTGAGATGTGTTCCACACTGGGCATGCATACTCAGCAGCAGAGTAGCACAGCGCAAGGGCAGATGTCTTCACGGTGTCTGGTTGTGATCCCCAGGTTGTGCCAGTCAGCTTTCGTATGATATTGTTTCTAGCACCCACTTTTTGCTTGATGTTCAGGCAGTGCTTCTTGTAGGCAAGAGCACGGTCTAGAGTGACTCTCAGGTATTTGATTGTGCTGCAATGCTCCAGTGGGATTCCATCCTTCCCAGGTAATCCTCAGAGCTCGGGATGCTTGTCTGTTCTTAAGGTGAAAGGCACATGCCTGTGTTTTAGATGGATTAGGGATCAGCTGGTTTTCCCTGTATTAGGCAGTAAGAGCACCTAGAGCTTCGGAGAGCTTCTGTTCTACCATCTCAAATCTCCCTGCTTGAGCGGTAATGGCACGATCATCAGCATAGATGAAACTCTCTGTCCCTTCTGGCAACTAGAGGATGTCAGCATTCATATACATGTTTTGCTCTATTTATAGTTGCAGGAAAACACTATGAACCAGGACCTACACTGCAGAATAAATACAGTCTGACATCATTTTAACTAATGTTATGGAACCCTGGGATATGTAGTTGAGCCATGGCAGTTAAAGTTGTGTCAAACTGCCTTCCTTCTACAGCGTAGAGTAGGCATGGACACACTCTGGTGATCCAGGTGTTTTGGACTTCAACTCCCACAATTCCTAGTCAACCTCAGTACATATTGCTTTCAGAAGATACCAGATTTGACTCCTCAGTGAATACATCTGCTTAAGACTTCATAATCACAGATATATTCCAAACCTCCATATAGAATAGAATCACTGAATCATAGAGTTGGAAGAGACCTCGTGGGTCATCTAGTCCAACCCCATTCTGCCAAGAAGCAGGAAAATTGTCAGCAGAGTTATAATTTCAAATAAAAAATAACAATTCTTCAGCAGAAGCTTGCTTTATTAAAGCTTCATAGTGGAAACTCAGAAATCAAACATCAGACCCTTAAACAAAAACCTCCAACATAATCCAAGACCTAAACCTAGAGACCTAGAATCCTCAAGACTGCAGGCAGATGCAAATCATTATAACAACAGTAATTAGATCCACCTGCACCCAATTGACCAAACCCAAACCACAAGCATTTCAGCAATTAAAGGCACAAACTTACTTACACAAATATAACCAAATACATACAATGAACAATATAATTTTGCACATTTTACAATACTTCTAACACTCCTCCACAAAATTATATTAGTTCATATTTATACATTCATAAATTCAATTTTTCACAAAACTGGTTATGTTTTTCACAAGTAAGAGGTTTCGTCAAAATATCTGCAACATTTTCAACTGAAGGAACATAATTGAGAACAATTCTTTTGTCCTTAACAAATTGTTGCACATTTGAATATCTAACATTAATGTATCTAGACTTCGTTTTCATATTTTGATTTTTACACAAAGCGATGCAAGTTTGAGAATCAACAAAAACTTGTATTGGCAGTTCTAAATCAATGTTCAGACTTTTAATCAAAGATTCTAGCCATTCTGCTGATGACAAAGCATCAGACAACGCTGAGAATTCAGCTTCTCCAGTACTTAATGCTACAATGTTCTGTTTTCTGCTCTTCCAGCATACTGGTGTATTTGCATATTTTATTACAAATCCAGTAACAGATTTATTTTCCTTTAGATTTGCGAAAGAACTATCGCAATGTATTTCTAAAGACTTTTTGTCATCTGGACAAATTCTGAAAACTTTTTCAGCAGTTTGTTTTAAATATCTCAGAACTCTTTTTACTCCAGCCCAGTCTGTATGTGAGGGATTTTGAATCCTTTGACTTAGGATACCAACAGAAAAAGAAATGTCAGGTCTTGTGTTGTTTGCAATGTACAATAAAGAGCCAATAACTGAACGATAAATGAAATTGTTATCAAACACTTCTCCATCTACATGTTGTAAAAACTGAAGAGCCATGGGCGTATTAACAGTGTTTGCATTTTCCATTCTGGTTCTTCTCAAAAGATCATAAATCTTGTCAGTTTGGTTTAATTCAAAACCACTTTCATTTCTGGCAATATTTATGCCAAGATATCTATTAACATCTCCAAGATTTTTGATTTTCAATACTTTGCTCAAATTCTGAAATACTTCCTGAATGTTTTCCTCAGATCCAATACATAACACATCATCCACATAAATTACAATAAACATTTGTGTGTCTCCACTTCCTTTTGAGTACAAACAAGGATCAAAACTATTGGCAACAAAATTCAACTTTGTCAACACTTTGTCTAAATGTAGGTTCCAATTACGTGCACTTTGTTTAAGACCATAAAGACTTTTCTTAAGAAGATAAGTCCCTTCAGGAAGGTCAGATTCAAAACCTGGGATAGCAGATATATAAACTTTCTCCTCCAAGTCTGCATGAAGATACGCAGTATTCACATCAAAATGTTTGACTTTTAAATTCCTATTACTGGCAATTGCAAGGGCTATTTTTAGTGCTTCCCCAGACACTGTGGGGCTAAATATTTCATTAAAATTTTCTCCATATATCTGTTCAAAACCTCTAGCAACTAACCTGGCTTTGTACAAAAAACCACCATCCTTTGTTTGTTTACGTCTATAAACCCAACGACAACTTAGAACCTTTACATTGTCTACTGTTTTAGACTTCTCCATGACTTGCAAATCTTTCAAAGAATTAAATTCACTTTGCATTGCTTTTAACCAAAGATTTCTCTCAGTCTCATCTCTTTTCAACATCTCTTTATAACTTTGAGGTTCAGACCAGTCATGTTCTTGTATTTTCACAACTTCACAATGGTATCTCTTTGGAGGAATACCCTTAGTTGTCCTAGAACTGCGCCTAGGAATGGTCCTAGTACTATCTCCTCCATCAGTCTCATCAGTTTCTGAATTACTAGAGCTAGTACTTTCTGAACTAGAAGATTCAGCTTCAGCTTTTCTCTTCTGAGGTTCTGTCCTTTTAATTACAGGACTACTGCCTTGTAACTGACTAGAAACAGATTCTTGCTTCACTTGCACTTGTGTTCCAAACTGTGTATCTTGAGATGTGCTTGGTTGTATATTTTGCTGTGCAGTCTGTTGTGAAACTGATTGCACTTGTGTAGCAGGCCGCTGTGAAACTTGCTGTGTAGTTGGCTGTGTGGTTAGTGGTGTATGCATTTGAGTAGTATTGAAAGGCAGAAACACTTCCTTATTTGAATGAATCCTTTCCCAACCACTATGTTGTTGGAACTTCACATTTTTAGAAACTAACACCCTATTATTACCACACCAAAATCTCCAACCTTTTGACTCAGAAGCAGGGCCTAGATATTTCAATTTCTTCCAAATAGAATCCTTTTTATGTCTTTGTTGAGAAGGAATTAAGACATATGAGTCACTTCCAAAAACTCTGATTGAACTCAAATCAGGAGTTTTTCCAAAAAACAACACATAAGGAATACTATTGACACTTTTGCAAAAAGAACGATTGAGCACAAAAGTGGCGTTTGCCACGGCTTCAGCCCACAATCCATCAGATAAACTAGCATCTCTTAACATTTTTCTAGCCACAACCTTTACAACACCTATCCACCTTTCTGCAACCCCATTTTCACTGGGTGAGTAAGGATTTGTTAACCTGTGAACTATGCCAAACTTTTCAAGCAAATTTTGCATTTGTTTGGACATAAACTCAGCACCACGATCACTCTGAAAAGCTTGTACTGGGTACTCAGGAAACTGTGTTTGCATTAGCTTCAGCCAAGCAGAAATTTTTTGAAAAACTTCACCTTTAGTTCTTAGAAAGAAGGTGAACTTCAAACGTGAAAAATCATCTACCAAAATCAAAAAATATTTTGATCCGCCTACAGAAGTAGGATGAGGACCAGATACATCAATATGAACAAGCTCTAAGATCCTTTTTGAAACTCTAGCACTGTATTTTGCTATAGGAGCTTTCTTAAGATTTTCTGCTGCACAAATTTCACAATCTAGAAAATTCTTACATCCTTGAATAGGAATCTCACACAACTCAGCTGTCTGTCTTAGATACTGCCATGACAAATGACCCATTTTCCTGTGAAATTCATGAATACATTTGTCGTGTAATGGCCTGGGATTATCAGGTATCTGCTTAATGCAAGCAGACACATTTGTAGCAGACTTTAAAACAAAAAATCCCTTTTCTTGTCTTAGTTGCACTTCATTACCTTGAAGATCAATTAGCATAGACTTCTCTTTCTTTAAAGACACCTCAAAACCTTCATCTAAAAGTTTGTTGACACTGAGAATATTATACATAATTTCTGATACATAGTACACATTCTCAAGAGTACATTTCAGACTATCAATATAAAGATCACCACAAGAAAATACTTTAACTTTTCTATCATCTGCCAAAGAAATAAAGTTTATATCAGAGTCTCTCACATTTGTCAACAGTTCTATAGTTTTTACCAAATGCTGAGAACAGCCTGAGTCAATAATGAAAGAGTTCATTGTATCCTTCTTAGAGGTCACCAGGAAAGCATGCTGTAAGTCCTTTGAAGAACTAGGTCTCTCCACTTGCTTGTTTCTCCATTGTCCTGGATTCTGTTTGCAATTCTTAGCATAATGCCCTTTCTTTTTACATTTAAAGCACACAATTTGTGACTTTGGCTTAGCAACACAAGCAGTGTCATTAGAAGCAGTCCCAGAACTTGAACTCTTCTGCATAGGAGCAAAACTTCTCAATTTGCGTTGAGCTTCAAATTCCATAATTTTCCCTGAAATAAAAGGTATCGTAAGATCCCTGTCTGGAATTCCATGAAGAGAGTCCATAAACGCATAAAAAGGGCGAGATAGAGATCCCATCAAGATTAACGCTTGTTGCTCAGGGGGAAAAATAATGTCTCTTGCTCTCAATTCCGAAAAAAGAGCCACAACTTTTGTAACATGAGTTTGAACTGGAGTGCCCTCCTCATGTTTGAGGTTAAACAGCTGTCGCATAAGAATTATCTTTGAACCACTTGATTGTCTTTGAAACATATCTTTAAACAAATTCCACGCAGTTTGTGCATGAAGAATATTATGAAGGTGAACCAACAAAGAATCTGACACAGACAACTGAAGAAGCGCCAAAGCTCTTTCATCTTTTTGTTGATCCGCAGGAGTTAGTTGAGCTGGCAAATTCTCAATTATGTCCCATAAATTCTGGGAAACAAGATAAGCTTTAAATCTGATGCTCCAACTGAGCCAGTTACTATCAGATAGTTTATCAAAAGGGAGTGAACCAACTTGAAGAGGCGGCAAAGCCATATTGGTATTTCACTTTAAAGTCCCAAAGTTCCAGAAACAAATACTTACTGCACCAAAAAAGAAAGGACCCCCAGTATACCCGGGTTTCAGCCCAGCCAATTTATATTCACTTCTTCAAGTAAAATTGGCTTCTAGCAGTCCAATATCTTTCAAAACTTTGCAGTAATCCTCTGGAATTCAAACACAGGGTCTGACTCACAAACTGTTTGCTTCTTCTTTTGGCTTCAGAAACATTTGCTGAAAAAACCTTTTGTGCAAGGCAAGACAGGAAAGCAAACATAGTTGGCCCTTGCTGCTCAGGCACGTAGAAGGCAAATTCTCCAACATAGCAAGCCATAAATCTTCTTGATTTCTCTGAAGGCAAATCTTCCAAGGTTTAGTGTTCAGCAGCAAGCTATCACTTTAAACCTCGCTGCTCACCAAAGCAGCCAGGAGCAGAAGACTCAAAAATGCCTTCAAAAAAACTTCTTAATGTTCCACCACATATTTCAAAAACAAACATCACCTCAGACACATGGATTATGCAGCGTATCTGGGCCCATAACCTGTCAGCAGAGTTATAATTTCAAATAAAAAATAACAATTCTTCAGCAGAAGCTTGCTTTATTAAAGCTTCATAGTGGAAACTCAGAAATCAAACATCAGACCCTTAAACAAAAACCTCCAACATAATCCAAGACCTAAACCTAGAGACCTAGAATCCTCAAGACTGCAGGCAGATGCAAATCATTATAACAACAGTAATTAGATCCACCTGCACCCAATTGACCAAACCCAAACCACAAGCATTTCAGCAATTAAAGGCACAAACTTACTTACACAAATATAACCAAATACATACAATGAACAATATAATTTTGCACATTTTACAATACTTCTAACACATTCAAAGCACCCCGACAGATGGTCATCCAGCCTCTCCTTAAAATCCGCCAAAGGAGGACTCTCCACCACACTCCTGGACAGAGAGTTCCATTGCTGAACAGCTCTCGCTGTGAGGAAGCTCTTCCTAATGTTCAGTTTGAATCTCCTTTCCTGTAGTTTGAAGCCACTGTTCTGTGACCCAGTCTCCAGGCAGCAGGAAAACAAGCTTGCTCCCTGCTCCCTATGGCTTCCCCTCACATATTTATATATAGCCATCATGTTTTCTCTCAGCCTTCTCCAGGCTAAACATGCCCAGCTCTTTAAGAAGCTCCTCATAGGGCTTGTTCTCCAGACTTTTGATCATTTTAGTCACCCTCCTTTGGACACATTCCAGCTTAGAGTCAACATCTCCCTTAAATTACGGTGCACAGAATTGGACACAATATTCCTGGTGCGGTCTGATCGAGGCAGAATAGAGAGGTAACATTGACTTCCCTGGATCTAGATATGTGTTACAACTATAGCAAATGCTGCCAATTCCTGATAAACGTTGCATGGGAAAAATAAATCTATTTACTAATATACATTTTATGTTATACACAGCCATAAGAATTTACTAGCGTACATCAACTTTGATGAGAAATGAATCTCTGTTTGGGGGTTATCACAGAATTCAATTTGACCTGGCATGATATAGTGGCTAAGGATCTAGCTGGATATGATTGAAACTTAAAACCACACCAGCTTTTCAGATGTTTGAGAGGGAAACAGGGGAAGATTTACATGTATTTATTGAAAACACATTATGCACTTTGAAGCTATTGTGCCGGAAAGAGGTTCACACATTTGCTGCGGAAGTCAGGAACGATGCACTTGGCAACATGCAAAGCTAAACAAATGTCTAAGTGGTCATTGCCTGAAGCTGTTGGCTGAAGAATGCATTTTCAGAAATCTACTAATCTGCTGCTTTATTTAACATCAAAAGTTCAAACCACTTAGGGCGATTTTGGAAATTACACAGGATTTCCACTCAGAACAAAATAAAATTCAGGAGCATGCTTCTCTTAACTCATTATAAACTGTCAGCATCTTACAGAATATGTCCAAAGCAACCTGTTACAGGACAGAACATCCATTATGTATATGCTGTACTGGGATGCAAAATCACTCAGATTTTAAAGGGAAAAAGAGTAAGCAGCAAAAAACTTTAGCTAATCATAGAATCAAAGAGTTGGAAGAGACCTCCTGGGCCATCCAGTCCAACCCCATTCTGCCAAGAAGCAGGAATATTGCATTCAAATCACCCCTAACAAATGGCCATCCAGCCTCTGTTTAAAAGCTTCCAAAGAAGGAGCCTCCACCACATTCTAGGGCAGAGAGTTCCACTGCTGAATGGCTGTCACAGTCAGGAAGTTCTTCCTCATGTTCAGATGGAATCTCCTTTCTTGTAGTTTGACCCCATTGTTCCGCGTCCATCATTGTTCCGCGTCTCCAAGGAAGCAGAAAACAAGCTTGCTCCCTCCTCCCTGTGGCTTCCTCTCACATATTTATACATGGCTATCATATCTCCTCTCAGCCTTCTCTTCTTCAGGCTAAACATGCCCAGCTCCTTAAGCCGCTCCTCATAGGGCTTGTTCTCCAGACCCTTGATCATTTTAGTCGCCCTCCTCTGGACACATTCCAGCTTGTCAATATCTCTCTTCAAATGTGGTGCCCAGAATGGGACACAATATTCCAGGTGTGGTCTAACCAAAGTGGAATAGAGGGGTAGCATGACTTCCCTAGATCTAAACACTATGCTCCTCTTGATGCCAAAATCCCATTGGCTTTTTTTGCCGCCACATTTATTTTATTTATTTATTTACTTTGCTTATATACCGCTGTTCTCAGCCCGAGGGCGACTCACAGCAGTGAGTCGCATTGTTGGCTCATGTTTAACTTGTTGTCCACGAGGACTCCAAGATCTTTTTCACACGTACTGCTCTCGAGCCAGGAATCATTGTCCCCCATTCTGTATCTTTGCATTTCGCTTTTCCTGCCAAAGTGGAGTATCTTGCATTTGTCACTGTTGAACTTCATTCTGTTAGTTTTGGCCCATCTCTCTAATCTGTCAAGGTCGTTTTGAATCCTGCTCCTGTCCTCTGGAGTATTGGCTCTCCCTCCCAATTTGGTGTCGTCTGCAAACTTGATGATCATGCCTTCTAACCCTTCATCTAAGTCATTAATAAAGATCCTGAACAGGACCGGGCCCAGGACGGAACCCTAATGGTGGAATGGAATAATGAATGAAGAAATGATGCACTCAAGTTCACCCTAAGGCATCTTATTCACTTCTAAGGGTCCACAAATATTGTTCTGTATCTTGTAAATTACACATATCAATGTGTTTCTTTATGGAGGGTAGAAAGCTTTGGTGGAAATGCCACCCTTCAGCATATCTCCTATTATTTATAGAAATAAAATGACAGTGAAGAATGATCTGGCTGCACACAAAGCCTCAGCTGAGTACTGCAAGCTTAAATCCTGGCCCACCCAAATACTTCCCATATATAAATGCCCACATGCATTTAAGAGCACATATTGTTGTTTATATGGATCTGTTTATGAACATAATCTGTTCCTTTTAAAATAATGGCTGTTTATGTAGGGCTTGCCTAGTTCACCGGTAGCATTCTGTCACTTCCAGTTAGTCATACACTGGGAATAGTTTACATCAAGTCTATCTGAATCTATCGGATACATGTCCCAGCACAAAATGATTGCCCAAGGGAGATGGGTATGTTTAGCCAGGAAAGGAAAAGATTAAGAGGCGACATGATAGCCATGGTTAGATATCTGAAAATATGTCACTTTGAAGATGGAGCAAGCTTGCTTTCTGCTGCTCCAAAGACTAGGACACAGAGCAATGGATTCAAACTGCGGAAAAAGATATTCCAACTGAATATTAGGTAGAAGTTCTTGATGGGGAGAGCTGTTCCACAGTGGCATACACTACCTGGGAGTCCAGCAGAGTGCAATAATAATAATAATAATAATATCAAAATAATATACAACACAACAATATAAAATCAAGCATTAAAAACACAGGAAATTTCACTAGGCAGGGCCAGATGGAAGGATAATTTAAAAAAAATTAAAACACTGGGAGATAGGACAGTGTAAATTATAAGGAGGAGGCTCTGGGAATCAGAAAGGACTTCATTGCACAAACCATAAAATAAAGTACTTCTAAGGACATTTTGTGCAAAGTGTGGTCAAGGAGAATCTTACATTCGATTACTGAAGGCACATTGGAATAACCAGGTTAAGAGGTGACATGATAACCATGTTTAGATATCTGAAAAGATGTCACTTTGATGATGGAGCAAGCTTGCTTTCTGCTGCTCCAGAAACTAGGACACAAGCAAAATACATAAAATGCAAAATCAGAATAATGCACAACACAACAATATAAAATCAAGCATTAAAAACACAGGAAATTTCACTAGCCAGGGCCAGATGCAAGGAGAAGGAAAGGCTGAATTCCTGTGAGTCTAGTCAATGTGTTCTAGAGCTGTGGTTCTCAACCTGTAGGTCCCCAGATGCAAGGATAAATTCCTCCTGAAGATTGCCAGTGTGGGGGCTTGCCTAATATCTCTGGGGAGTGAGTTCCAGAGCTGGGGGGGGGGGGGGCACCGCAGAGAAGGCCCTCTCTCTTGTCCCGGAAGTCGCACTTGCGATGTGGGCGGGACCGAAAGAAGGGACTCTTCGGACGATTGAAGGGATCGTGTGGGTTCGTAGATGGAAATACGGTCGCGCAGGTAGGAGGGTTCCAAACCATTCAGGGCTTGTAGGTCAAGACCTGCACCTTGAAATGGGCCCAGTGGATAAATGGCAGCCAGTGGAGCAGGAGGGTTGACTTCTCTAAGTGTGTATTCCTGTATGGCAGGGGACTGGACTGGCTGGCCCTTGTGGTCTCTTTCAATTCTATGATTCTTTGAAAGTATCTGCTTTGGGGAGAAAAGAGCTGGAGAATGAAAGGCAGAATGAGTCTAGTCAATGTGTTCTAGAGCTGTGCTTCTCAACCTGTAGGTTCTCAGATATCTTGGCCTTCAACTCCCAGATATCCTGGCTGGGATTTCTGGGAACTGTAGGCCAAAACACCTGGGGACCCACAGGTTGAGAACCACTGCTCTAGAGCATCTTGTATAAAAGGTGGCTCACATTAAATTCTTAAGAAAGATGCCAAAGGTTGTTTTTGTTTGATACCTTCACTCTGTCACCTGAAAGCTACCATGTCTGAAGCAAGGCGCATGGTTAATTCACACTCTTTGAACAGCTTCATACATCCAATCAGGAGTCCCCAGTGGTGCAATGGGTCAAGCCCTAGTGCCAGCAGGACTGGTTGACCACCAGGTAGGCAGTTCGAATCTGGGGAGAGTGGCAAGCTCTCATCTGTTGAGCTCTAGCTTCTCATGTGGGGACATGAGAGAAGCCTCCCATAGGATGGTAAAACATCAATCATCCGGGTGTCCCCTGGGCAACATCCTTGCAGACAGCCAATTCTCACACACCAGAAGTGACTTGCAGTTTCTCAAGTTGCTTCTAACACAGAAATATATATATCTATTATATCTATTTTACACACACACACACTCACACATATATATCCAAATTAAATTTGCAATTGAAATAGGTGGGTAGAATTACACAAAGATTTAAAACAAGAGAAAGGGGAGGTTTAGAAATCCTGACTGCCCTGTGCTCAACAGAGCCAGCTTAGGCAACGAGCCACTGAATGATTTGCACTGAATAATAATGATAACTTTGGTATCCAATTAAATTTCCACAGCACTTCCACCAGTTTTCCCAACAATTTCCCCAACCTGGCTCCAATTCAATATACACTTGGTTTGTTTAATCAGTGCTACAGGGTCAAATGGTTAGACTACAAGTCTCAGGCTCAGAGAGAATACAGCCACACAATGCTGCTTTCAAGAAGAAAGAGGAAAGGCCCTGTAAAACATCCCTCTGGAGCCCAAAAACACTGTTCCTATTTGGGACATGGATTTGGAGGAAGAACAAGGAATAAAGCCAAGGTTCCCAAGACTGCATAGTGAACTGTTCTATTTGTTTTCATGCTCTACAGCGGAGGGATACCTTCTTAGGGCAGAGATTGGAAATATACAGCTTTTTGGATATTGATGGACTCCAGTTTGCATGATTCCTCATCATCACTTAAATAAGCTAAGGCAGAGGAGAACTTCAAAAGGAGAGACAAGAGCCACTTCATCTGGAGTCCCCGGTGGCGCAATGAGTTAAACACTTGTGTTGGCAGGACTGAAGACCGACAGGTTGAAGGTTTGAATCCAGAGAGAGCATGGATGAGCTCCCTCAGTCAGGTCCAGCTCCCCATGTGGGGACATGAGTGAAGCCTCCAACATGGGTGGTAAAATATCAAAACATCCAGGCGTCCCCTGGGCAATGTCCTTGCAGACAACCAATTCTCTCACAGCAGAAGCAACTTCTGACACACACACAAATACACACAAAAAACACACAATTACATCTTTGGATAGTAAAATAAATGTTCCACACATGAAATCCATCAAGGCAATGCATCGTATTTCCTATTCCAACCCCTGGGAGGAGGCAAGATTGCACATGAAACAGGGTTGCTGATTCCCTCCACACAACACTTTTACAGTTCCAGTCAGCCAGTCACTTTGCTGGAGGGAGGAATAAAAGACTCCCCCGAGGGCCGTGCTTCTACTTTATAATAATTATCATAATCTGAATGCAGAATCAATTTCTCTAGCATTTAGACGCTTAGGCACTTAACAAGCACTCCAGTAAACAGGGAATGAAAAATCGACTCTTAATGCACCTTGGAGATGATGGTGGGAAGGAACAGAAATCACAGAAACAAGAGCAGTACACCAATTTAACCAGGAATATACAGGAAGTCCCCAAGTTACAAACAAGACGGGTTCTGTAGGGTTGTTCTTAAGGTCAATTTCTTTGTAAGTTGGAACAAGCATATTTTGAAAGTATAACTCCAGCCAATTACATAGATAGATAGATAGATAGATAGATAGATAGATAGATAGATAGATACGTTTTGGATAACATATTTTGATGTAATATGTTGTCCGGGCTTGGCCCCACGTAAGGTGCTCAGAGTCCCCATTGGGGAGATGGTGGTGGGGTATAAATAAAGTTTATTATTAATTTATTATAACATAGGGGAGGGTTAACAGCCCTGTTAACCCTGTTTTGCTCCCTGTGCCCCTATTCAGAGGATTTCACCTTACTTTCTGTCCCTGTGATAATTGGATTTTGAAAAATTTGGCTCGTTGTAAAACAAGGATTATTAATAAAGCTTCAGTTGGAATACCTTCCCCCATGATAATAACTCTTCAAAAGTGAATTTCCCATCTGAGGGATAGATTCCTCTTACTTTCTGTTGTCTCACCCCCATTTGTAACTATGAGTTGTCTGTAAGTTGGATGTTTGTAACTTGGGGAAAGCCTGTACTCCATTACATTAAATGATGTAATGGAGTATTGAGTAATTGGGTTAGTTTTGCACGTACAGTTGTCCCTCCACATTTGTTTTTTGCCTTTTGTGGACTGGATTATTCATAGCTTTGATTAAAATCTTTCCAAGAATCTCACAGTGGTCAACTTCTGGTCATGCCAGAGGACCTAGAGATGTATAGAAGGAGCAACTCCCCAGGAATCTCTAAGTCCTTTAGTGCAATTCTGTGGTCAGCTCCCAGCTAAAAAATTCCTAGAAAGACGTTGTCTCATGCAAAGAAAATTAGTATTTTTTTAATTCACTGTTTTTCACTTTCACAGGTGCTTATAACTCCAGCAGATGTGGAATGCTGACTGTAATTCTTCTTCTCCTCATTCTAGCCTACCTTTCCAATTTGGCATAGAGTCTGAAGAGAGAGGCGAATAAAGCAAACAAGGAAGGAAATGGTAGAAAACAAGAGGCTGGTAAGGCCTGCATGTCACTAGCTTCTTTTCTCTTCTAAAAGCTCTCCTCTCTCGGAGGAAACAGGCAAGAACTTTGGAAATGCAGCCAAAGCTCCAAAGGCACAGCTGCCTCTTGACTTCAGGCTCTATCAAACCTCTTCAAAGAAAGACCTTAGCTTACCGTTCCATCAAAGCCAGAAAGTCTCAAAAACCTCTGCAAGGATGATGTTGATCCTGTTCAGGCAAGATCTCAAAGAATCACAGAGAAGGAATCACACTTCCAAGCTCCAGCTTTTGTAATGCTCTGACTTCAGTGACTCTCACTACAAAAAAGCACAAGCAAATCTGAGCACCTTCTTTCACTGACTCACTATAGAAAGCTCTCCCTCCATCCTCTTACTGATAATACACACCTAGCTGGCAAGGTGCCCAAAATGCTAGCTTCAAAACTTTGTCAAGCCAATTACCACCTGTAGGAAATTACCTCTGCCTTTCCTTCCTACTCAGCCAAATGAGGTCTAGTGCTTTGAGTGCAGGATTAAGGACTCCAGGACACCAGGGATCAAATTCCTACTCAGGCATGGAAACCCACTCCATGATGTGGACAAGCTTAAGAGGAAGGAGCAGGAACCTCTATTGTAGGTTTGCTTTAGGGATGCAATAAGCCACAAACAACTTGAAGAAACGCAACAGACATGTTCTGGCTACTAGATTCTAATCTCCAGGCCATAATTTCCTTCACAAAAAACAGTGCCTGGGATCACGGTGTATTCCACAGATGCTACCAAAAACAAGAGATGTATACATCTCCAAAAGTTTGGCAATATTTCAAATTGAAACCAGAAGCTTAGGGTGATGGCTATACTTTTCTTCTTAAAAATAAGTTTCTAGTGCCTGTGATTAGGGAGCATACAACCCCCCTGTTGCGCCAACTCCACTGGCTACCAATTTGCTACCGGGCTCAATTCAAAGTGCTGGCGTTGACCTTTAAAGCCCTAAACGGTTCCGGCCCAAGCTACCTATCCGACCGCATCTCGGCATATGAACCCACCAGGACTTTGAGATCTTCCGGGGAGGCCCTGCTCTCGATCCCGCCAGCTTCACAAGCACGGCTGGCGGGGACGAGAGATAGGGCCTTCTCGGTGGTGGCTCCCCGGCTGTGGAACGCCCTTCCCACAGACATTAGATTAGCACCATCTCTAATGGTATTCCACAAAAACGTAAAGACCTGGTTATTTGTGCAGGCGTTCGAATAATTAGTGCAATGATTGGTAATGACATAGGAATGGAACAATGGATGACGAATCTGGATCGTGTTTTTTAGTGATGAGACGCTAGTGAATGGTTATTATAGTAATTGTGTACTAACTGTGTATTAGATTAGGTTGTTAACTGTTTTTATATTGGTGCATTGAATTTTGCTGTTTCCTGTGTGTTGTGAACCGCTGTGAGTCACCTCCGGGCTGAGAACAGCGGTATAGAAGTAAAGTAAAATAAATAAATAAATAAATAAATAAATAATTTTTTTTGCTAACGAATGAAGACTTCCTTGAATAAACAACCAAGCAAAATTTAATCAACCTATATGCAAGCAATCCCCAAGTTACAAACAAGATAGGTTCTATAGGATTGTTTTTATGTGGGAAGTTGTAAGTAAATTGAAACAGGTACATTTTTAAAGCATAACTTCAACCAAAAATGTCTATCTTTAACTTTGGATAGCATAAGGGTGGGTTATCACTCCTGTGGTGTTTGCTTTGCTGTCTGTGCCCCTGTTTAGAAGATTTCACTTCACTTTCTGTCCCTGTGATAATTGGGTTTTGCCAAATTTGGCTTGTTGTGTAAACAAGGATTGGTGATAAAGCTTCAGTGAAGACCACTTTTCCCTACGATAATAACTCTTCCAGGAGTGAGTTTCCCTTCCTAGGGGAAGATTTCTTGCACTTCCTGTTGTCTCACCCTCCATTCTTAACTATGAGTCGTTTGCAAGTCGTTTGATGCTTGTAACTCAATACATAACTATGCCATTTTTCTTTTAAGCAAGTTATCAGTTCTAAAGTGTTCTGTTTGGTCACTTATAAATAATCCCAACTCACCAGAAATGATTAAGTGGGTGGTTATTTAGAAATCCATCTGCCTTCATGTATGCAGAAATGAGTATTCTTTTAGAAAAAGAAATCAACAATTAAATACACTGCAAAAAAAAGTTACTTTTCAGCAGTTTTCCAAAACATAAAAATATTAAAAATCCAAACAGGAATGTAAACAGGGGATAAAGGATCCCTTTCAACTGAGGTCTTAAGAAAGAAGTTGTAACAAAATTTTCTCCATCCATGATTTCTGAGCCACTCCCACAGACACAAGTAACCCACTGCTCCAGTCATTCTTTCGCTAATCCTGAACATCAAACAAAAACACCATGCTATGAGCTGGGCAAGAGAACAAGACATGAACCACATACAAATGAAGTCAACTGAGGCAGCTTCTTCCAAGAGTTCTCAGCAAGCCACTATAGGCTACAATTCAATAAGGAATACTGTATTAGAACTTTCCCCTAGTTTAAAAGACCATTTGGGCTCACTTGGCATGTAGACAACACTCCCAAATTCAGGCCTCAAATGCAGTGTTACACTGAAAAGGAAACCAGAGAGGCATCATGTCCAATTCCTACAATCATGGCAAAAAGAGTGGCTGTTCCTATTTGTGATGGAAATACTTTTTTTTTGTCGTGTCAGGAGCGACTTGAGAAACTGCAAGTAGCTTCTGGTGCGAGAGAATTGGCCGTCTGCAAGGACGTTGCCCAGGGAACGCCAGGATGTTTTTGATGTTTTACCATCCTTGTGGGAGGCTTCTCTTATGTCCCCGCATGAGGAGCTGGAGCTGATAGAGGGAGCTCATCCACGCTCTCCCCGGATTTGAACCTGCGACCTGCTGGTCTTCAGTCCTGCTGGAACAGGGGTTTAACCCAGAGAGGCTCTCTTCTCCCTACATTCCACTGAAAGAATGGGCAAAGTTGCACTTGCAAATTGCTGCGGGGTCTCTCTCTGTCCTGCTCTGATACTTTCTATTGGAAGTGAGGAACCATCTACACTTGTATACAGAGCAATCAGGGACAGAGGGAACACTGTGGTGTGCACCTCTTGTCTTGTTTCTTGCCTGTTTTTTAGCCTGGAGCTACACTGCCATATAATGCAGTTCCAAAATGCAGATTAGCTGCATTGAACTGGATTATATAGCAGTGTAGACACAGATAATCCAGTTAAATCTGCATTATATGGCAGGGTAGATCCAGTCTTCTATCTATGTAGTTTAAGGTATTTTGTCTGCATGTAAAGGTTACTTCTCCCTTCTTCCCAAAAATCTTTAGCGTGCTTTATTACCCTTTTGTTTGAGAAGGGACCATCATGAGGCTTCCCCCTGCCTCAAGAGGTCCTACACAAAGACATGGGAGTTAGCATTAGACTTCTATCAAAATCTGGTACCTTTTATTTTGGGCAAACTTCAGCCCTCCAGGTGTTTTGGACTTCAACTCCCACAATTCCTAAAAGCCCATTGGCTGTTGGGAGTTATGGGAGTTGAAGTCCAAAACACCTAGAGGGTCAAAGCTTGCCCATGCCTGCTCCACATGGACCCTGGATCCATTAACGATTACTATCCAGTGGCTTCTCCACATGCTAACCCAGGTAAGTTTCGGCGAGCTTAATGGGGTTTATTCCTACCTAGGCATGCAAAGAATTGCTGCCTAATACTAGTACTAACTCACCAGTACCTCTCAGAAAAGGAAGATGGACTTCCTTCCCAGTGCAGGCCAGGTATTGACCCTTTGGGCTTGTATCCCAGTGCCTTGCAGCCTGGCCCACTTTCTCAACTGCCTTCAAGCTCCTGCACTGCAGGCCTCCACTGCAATGCACCCTCCATTCCTGCTCTTGGCACACTCTAGTATGGATTATGTGTGCTAATCCCGTTGTTTCACCGGGTGAGACTCCCATCTGTAGAATCCTGCTGCAGCCTTGGCTGAAGGAGGGAGACAGAAAGGCTGGAACTGAGATTCTGGCTCTTCTTTCACCTGCAATTTGGATCAGTTTTGACAAGTTGGACCTGACTGGTATCAAAGCAACCAACTAATACTAACACAATTTTTCTTGCTGACAACAAACTTGCTTTTATGGCATTATACAACCGAAAGAAACCCCAAGGACTATGCAGTCCAACTCCCTTCTGCCATGCAGGAAGAGACAATCCAAGCCATCTCAACAGATGAACATCCAGTCTCTGTTCAAAAGAAAAGAAGACTCCACTGGACTCCAAGACAGCAGAATAAACACCTCTAAACATGAAAAGTTCTTCCTAATGTTGAATAGGAATATATTTTCCTGTAGTTTGAATGCATTGCTCTTTGTCCTAGTGTCCAAAACAGCAGAAAACAAGTTTGAGTTATTATTTGTCAGAGAAGGCATATTTTAAGTTTTCACCCTAACCAGCCACAATAAGTTTAATTACCGTAACAACAAAACACACCATAGACCAGTAGTTCTCAACCTGGGGTCCCCAGATGTTTTTGGCCTTCAACTCCCAGAAATCCTAACAGCTGGTAAACTGGCTGGGATTTCTGGGAGTTGTAGACAAAAACACCTGGGGACCCACAGGTTGAGAACCACTGCCATAGACACAAGGTCTTCAAACCCCTTCCCTTCCCTTCCCTCCCCTCTTTGGGTGGACCACAAACAACTGTTAACTCTTGATCCACTAAGTCTGAGTGTGCACCTTCAAGTCACTTGTCAACTTTCATATTTCATAAACAGTATGATAAATTGGTATGCAATGTGTTATGTTATCATATTCTTCCAGGCAGGTCTATTCCCAACCCTGATTATTTACCCTAGTGCTCTGCCTCCACGTAATAATAATAATAATAATCTTTATTTGTACCCCACTAACATCTCCCCAAGGGACTCGGTGCGGCTTACACGAGGCCAAGCCCAAAGTACATCAAACAAAACATCAGATATCCCCATCCCCTTCCACCAGTTAAGAATATTTCAGATTAAGTATTTATTTATTTTATTTATTTACGACATTTATATGCCGCCCTTCTCACCCCGAAGGGGACTCAGAGCGGCTTGCAAGGTATATATACATACAATATATTATTAACATAGTACAATATCAGTTTTAAATATTGCTAAGTATCTCTTAACCTGAAAAATGTGGCCCCTTCTGAAGTATTTGGGAATTCCTGGTAAGGAATGCTCAATCCTTATTATGTACAAAATTACCTTTAGGTTATGTGTATAATAAAATATATTTCTGAAATATAACAGAACTTCAACTTGGCTCCCATCTCCAAGATATCTCATGATGCAGCATCAAAGAGTTGGAAGAGATCACAAGGGACAGCAAGTCTCATCCCATTCTGCCATGCAAGAAAACACAATCAAAGCATTCCCAACAGAAAACTATCCAGGCTGTGTTTAAAACCTCTGGAGGACAAGACTCCACTGGATCCCCAGCCAGTGGATTCCTCAGATGAAAAGATCTTAAGTGGAATCTCTTTTCCTGTAATTTGCTCCATTGAACTCCAGTTTCTGGAGCTACAGAAAATAATCTTGGCCTTTCCTCAATGTAACATCCCTTCAAATATTTAAAAATGACTCTCATGTGCCTTTCTCTCAGCCTTCTTTCCCCCAAGTTAAACATAACTAGCAAATGGTCATGGTTTCCAAACCTTTGACCATTTTGGTCACCCTCCAACTTGTCAATATCCATCTTGAGCTGTGGTGCCCAGAACTAGAGTAATTTGGCCCAAAGCAGAATGAAAGGGGACTATGACTCCCTTCGATCTTGATACAAGGCTCTTCTTGATGTAGCCCAAAATTATGGCCTAAGCGTAGTACTGTACATTTCTCCCTGATAAAGTTCAATTTTGTTTGTTTTGACCAATCCGCTCTTCAATCTGTGAATGTCCTTAGCCTTTGCTGAGAACTACCATATTTACACCACTGAATTGAATGTGCATCTCAATTTTCTAAAACCTGAAACCAAAAAGCAGCAAAACACGCACCCTTTGTCATTTGGCCATTAGAGTTGCTGCCTGCTTAGAATTCTTTTGTTAAAAAACAAAAGTGTTAGTACACCAAACCTTCCAGCAAAAGAAAAGAAAACCTTGGGGTGCATCTATGTTATTGAATGAATTTACCTTAATTTCCTTGGTTCAATGCTATGGAATTTTGGAGGCTGTAAAATCTTTAGCTTCCTCTGTCAAAGGAACAATGGCTTCAAACTACAAGAAAGGAGATTCCATCTGAACATGAGGAAGAACTTCCTGACTGTGAGAGCCGTTCAGCAGTGGAACTCTCTGTCCTGGAGTGTGGTGGAGGCTCCTTCTTTGGAAGCTTTTAAACAAAGGTGAAGATGTGGCTGTGGAGTCAGGCCTTCGATGAACGAGACAACACCATAGGACTCTGGATGGAAGTTGATGTAGATCCATCTTAATAGGACGACTGACCACTGTAGTTTTATATATAGTGTTTTTAAAGTTGTTTTTGTAATTGTGATATATGATACTTTAATGAGTGTATATGTTTTTTATGGCTGGAAACCGGGCTGAGTCCCTCAATGAGGTTGAGAAGCTCGGTATAGAAAACTGTGAAATAAATAAATAAATAAAAGCTGGATGGTCATCTGTCAGGGGTGATTTAAATGCAATATTCCTGTTTCTTGGCAGGGGGTTGGACTGGATGGCCCATGAGGTATCTTCCAACTCTATGATTCTATAATTATTGGTATTGTTATATCTATATCTGCCATTTATTGTTATTATATTTATATCTGCCATTTATTGTTATTATATTTATATCTGCCATTTTTATTATTATCATCGTAATTATATTTATATCTGTCACTTATTATCATCATCATATATTTATATCTGCCATTTATTACTGTTATTATATTTATATCTGCCATGTATTATTATTATCGTTATATTTATATCTGCCATGTATTATTGTCATTATATTTATATCTGCCATTTATTATTATTATTATACTGTGATAATAATATATTATAATTATCATTATATAGCCGGCAGGACTGAAGACCGGAAGGTTGGAAGTTCAACTCCGGGGACAGCGCGGATGAGCTCCCTCTGTCAGTTCCAGCTCCCCATGGGGGACATGAGAGAAACCTCCCAAGGATGGTAAAACATTAAAACATCAAAACACCTGGGCGTCCCCTGGGCACCGTCCTTGCAGACAGTCAATTCTCTCACACCAGAAGCGACTTGCAATTTCTCAAGTCGCTCCTGACATGAAAAAAAATCATTATATTTATGTCTGCCATTGATCTCCAGTGCAAAAAAGTGAGTTTCACTTGAGTTTTGATCTCAAGTTAAAAAAATGGGGAACCTTAGATACAAAGGAATACGGTAGTTTATTATTATTTCCTCTGCTATTTATTATTCTTATTATTTATTATTATTTATTTAAAACTTTTATATCCCGATCTTCTCACCTCCTTGACTCAAACCGGCTTACAGCAAGGATTCAATGCTAATAGTATTATCTAAAAACATCATATAATAACAAGTTAAAATACATATCGATTAAAATTACAAATAAGCCAAATCGCCAAGATAAAATCATGTCCAACTCAGTCCGTTTGTGTGGTCGATAACTTTGTTCTGTAGCCGGTTTCATCCATTACTTTGGGAATGCTTCCTTCCATAGCCAAGATTTCACCAGCCTCCTGAAGGACAGGAGGGAGGGGGCATATCTGATCTCAATTGGGAGAGAATTCCATAGCCGAGGGGCCACCACAGAAAAGGCCCTGTCTCTCATTCCCACCAGATGCGATTGCGAAAGTGGTGGGATTGAGAGCAGGGCCCCACCAGAAGATCTTAATTGTCTTAGTGGTTCATATAATTATATTTGTATCTGCCATTTATTATTATTATTATTATTATTATTATTATTATTATATCCACCTTTGATCTCACGTGAAAAAAGGGCAGGTTTTGATACAAAGAAATACGGTAGTTTGTTTAAATTGTTATTATTTCCTCTGCCATTTATTATTATTATATTTATTTATATCCGCCTTTGATCTCATGTGAAAAAAGGTCAGGTATACAAAGGAATACGATAGTTTATTATTATTTCCTCTGCTATTTATTATTATTATTATTATTATTATTATTATTATATCTGCCCTTTATTATTATTATATTTATATCCGCCTTTGATCTCATGTGAAAGAGATCAGGATTTGATACATTTAAATTGTTATTTCCTCTGCCATTTATTATTATTATATTTATTTATAGCTGCTTTAGATCTCACGTGAAAAAAGGTCAGGTATACAAAGGAATACAATAGTTTATTATTATTTACTCTGCTAGGTTCTTGTGGGTTTTTTCAGGCTATATGGCCATGTTCTAGAGGCATTTTCTCCTGACGTTTCGCCTGCATCTATGGCAAGCATCCTCAGAGGTAGTGAGGTCTGTTGGAAATAGGAAAATGGGTTTATATGTCTGTGGAATGACTGGGGTGGGACAAAGAGCTCTTCTCTGCTGGAGCTAGGTGTGAATGTTTCAACTGACCACCTTCATTAGCATTAGAAGGCCTGGCTGAGCCTGGGGGAACCACCTCAACTGGGCTCTCCAGGCCAATGGAGACTCCACCTCAGACATCAGAAGAGCTGCAAGACCCAGAACAAGCCACAAGAGTCAAGATGAAGATCCACCCAGAGGAAAAGTGTTCCTGCCATACATCAAGGGAACCACTGACCACAGAGGGAAGCTGATGAGGAAACACAACATACAAACAACCTACGGACCCACCAAGAAGATACAACAAATGCTTCGTTCAGCAATGGACAAGAGGGATCCTCTCACCGCTGCAGGAGTCCACCGTGTACCATGCAGCTGTGGACAAGTCTACAGAGGGAACACCAAACGCAGCATCGTTGCCCAAACACGAATCAAGGAACATGAAAAGCACTGCAGACTCCTTCAACCAGAGAAGTCAGCCATAGCAGAGCACCTGAGGAACTGATCTGGACACAGCATATTATTTGAGAACACAGAAATGCTGGGACCATGTCAGACTCCACAGAGAAGCCATTGAAATACACAAGCATGTGGACAATTTCAACAGAAAGGAGGAAACCATGAAAATGAACAAAATCTGGCTACCAGTATTAAAAAAAACTCAAAAATTACAACAGCAAAACAGCAGAGAGTAAACGATCAGGCACATCTAATCGCCTCTCAACAAAAGATTCCCCCAGGCTCAGCCAGGCCTTCTAATGCTAATGAAGGTGGTCAGTTGAAACATTCACACCTAGCTCCAGCAGAGAAGAGTTCTTTGTCCCACCCTGGTCATTCCACAGATATATAAACCCATTTTCCTAGTTCCAACAGACCTCACTACCTCTGAGGATGCTTGCCATAGATGCAGGCGAAACGTCAGGAGAGAATGCCTCTAGAACATTATTATTATTATTATTATTATTATTATTGAAGTAGCCTCCCATATTCCCCCATATCCCCCTCCCTCTCCCCTCCCAAGCAAGGCTTCTGTACCGTAATTCCCCGAGCAAACCCGCAGGAGCTGGGCCTCCATCCCTGGCCTCCTCGTTCCCCCGCTTGCTTTCTTTCCTTTCTTTCCTTCCTTCCCTGGGATACAGCTTGAAGCCCCTGAGGATCTCCTTGGCGCGCTCCTCCTCCTCCTCCTGGCCGGACATGGCTCCTCTGGGCCGGAGAGAGAGGCGCCTCGGACGCCCCGACGCCGGCGGAACCAGCCCTCCACACAACACGCCCCGCCTACTACGCCCCGCTCGACCAATCCCAGCCGGGGCTTCCCCACACAGGCAGCGCCGGCGGCCAATCCGAGGGAGGCTCCCTTCCCCGGCTCAGTCGCTAAGGAAGAGACGCCCCAGCAACCGCAGGAGAGAGTGAGGGGCTGACGGGTCTCGCCGCGGGACAATCTCCACCGAGAAGCGAACGCTATGGCTCGAAATGGGCAATGCTAGGAAGGCGTAGAGAAGAGCGCCCCCTGGTGGACAGAGCAGGGCACGGAGGATTGGGTGAATGGGTTGTTGTAGGTTTTTTGGGGCTATATGACCATGTTCTAGAGGCATTCTCTCCTGACGTTTCGCCTGCATCTATGGCAAGCATCCTCAGAGGTAGGGAGGTCTGTTGGAACTAGGAAAAAGGGTTTATATATCATAGAATCATAGAATCAAAGAGTTGGAAGAGACCTCATGGGCCATCCAGTCCAACCCCCTGTCAAGATGCAGGAATGTTGCATTCAAATCACCCCTGACAGATGGCCATCCAGCCTCTGCTTAAAAGCTTCCAAAGAAGGGGCCTCCACCACACTCCGGGGCAGAGAGTTCCACTGCTGAACGGCTCTCACAGTCAGGAAGTTCTTCCTCGTGTTCAGATGGAATCTCCTCTCTTGTAGTTTGAAGCCATTGTTCCATTGCGTCCTAGTCTCCAGGGAAGCAGAAGACAAGCTTGCTCCCTCTTCCCTGTGGCTTCCTCTCACATATTTATACATTGCTATCATATCCCCTCTCAGCCTTCTCTTCTTCAGGCTAAACATGCCCAGCTCGTTAAGCCGCTCCTCATAGGGCTTGTTCTCCAGACCCTTGATCATTTTAGTCGCCCTCCTCTGGACACATTCCAGCTTGTCAATTTGTTGTTGTTGTTCATTCGTTCAGTCGTCTCCGACTCTTCGTGACCTCATGGACCAGCCCACGCCAGAGCTCCCTGTCGGCCGTTACCACCCCCAGCTCCCTCAAGGTCAGTCCAGTCGCTTCAAGGATGCCATCCATCCATCTTGCCCTTGGTCGGCCCCTCTTCCTTTTGCCTTCCACTTTCCCCAGCATAATTGTCTTCTCTAGGCTTTCCTGTCTCCTCATGATGTGACCAAAGTACTTCAACTTTGTCTCTAGTATCTTTCCCTCCAGTGAGCAGTCGGGCTTTATTTCCTGGAGGATGGACTGGTTGGATCTTCTCGCAGTCCAAGGCACTCTCAGAACTTTCCTCCAACACCACAGCTCAAAAGCATCGATCTTCCTTCGCTCAGCCTTCCCTAAGGTCCAGCTCTCACATCCGTAGGTCACTACAGGGAATACCATGGCTTTGACTAGGCGGATCTTTGTTGCCAGTCTGATGTCTCTACTCTTTACTATTTTATCGAGATTGGACATTGCTCTCCTCCCAAGAAGGAAGCGTCTTCTGATTTCCTGAATTGTGGTGCCCAGAATTGGACACAATATTCCAGGTGTGGTCTAACCAGAGCAGAATAGAGCATGGGGAGCATGACTTCCCTAGATCTAGACACTAGACTCCTATTGATGTAGGCCAAAATCCCATTGGCATTTTTTGCCGCCACATCACATTGTTGGCTCATGTTTAACTTGTTGTCCACAAGGACTCCAAGATCTTTTTCACACGTACGTTTTCACAAGTTGTTACCTTTTAGAGAAAGAGATATGAATGAAATCTTATTTCTATATAAGATTCGTTTGTGGGATAAACATAACTCAAAAAACACTGGGCGAATTGACACCAAATTTGGATACAATACACCTAACAGTCCAAAGAGTGACAATCACCCCTAAAAACACACAACCCCCCCCAATTTAAACCATATATACATACACACATACATTCATATACATGTACACATGCACACATACATACAGACACACACACATATATACATGCCAGCATGGACAAATATACATATATACACAGACATACATATACACCTCTATACATATACATCCTAACCCCCCCCAAAAATAAACCATATATACATATACACATACATTCATATACATGTACACATGTCCACATGCATACAGACACACATACATATATATATATATACGCAAGCACACACAAATATACACATATACACACACATACATATACACCAATATTCATATACACCCTAAAAAACCCCCAAAATAAACCATATATACATATACACATACATTCATATACATGTACACATGTCCACATGCATACAGACACACATATATATATATATATATACGCAAGCACACACAAATATACACATATACACACACATACATATACACCTCTATACATATACACCCTAACCCCCCCCAAAATAAACCATATATACATATACACATACATTCATATACATGTACACATACATATAGACACACACACACATATATATACACAAGCAGACACAAATATACATATATGCACACACATATACACACCTATATATATTATAATTATTTATATATAATTATTTCTATATAAGATTCGTTTATTATTATATGATAATTATTTATATAATATTTCTATATAAGATTCGTTATTTATATGTAATTATTATTTATATATAATTATTTCTATATAAGATTTGTTTATTATTATATTATAATTATTTATATATAATTATTTCTATATAAGATTCGTTTATTATTATATTATAATTATTTATATAATTATTTCTATATAAGATTCGTTATTTATATATAATTATTATTTATATATAATTATTTCTATATAAGATTCATTTGTGGGATAAACATAACTCAAAAAACACTGGGCGAATTGGCACCAAATTTGGACACAATACAACTAACAGGCCAAAGAGTGACAATCACCCCTAAAACCCCAAAAAAACCCCAAATAAACCATATAAACATATACACATACATTCATATACATGTACACATACATACAGACACACACACATATATATGCAAGCAGACACAAATATACACATATACACCTATATACATATACACCCTAAAAAGACCCAAAATAAACCATATATACATATCCCGGAAGCACACACAAATATACACATACACACACATATATATACACCTCTACACATATACACCCTTAACCCCCCCCCCCAAAATAAACCATATATACATATACACATACATTCATATACATTTACACATGTACACATACATACAGACACACACACACATATACATGCAAGCATGCACAAATATACATATATACACACACATACATATACACCTCTATACATATACACCCTAAAAAGACCCAAAATAAACCATATATACATATACACATACATTCATATACATGTACACATACATACAGACACACACACACACATATATATATGCAAGCAGACACAAATATACACATATACACACACATACATATACACTTCTATACATATACACTCTAACCCCCCCCCCAAAATAAACCATATATACATATACACATACATTCATATACATGTACACATGCATACAGACACACATACATATATATATATACACGCAAACACACACAAATATACATATATACACACACATACATATACACCAATATACAATATACACCCTAAAAACCCCCAAAATAAACCATATATACATATAAACATTGTGCTGTTGCACGCTAGGCCTGTGCATAAGACTGTAGACAGGACATAAATTCCGTGTGCCCAACGGGACACCCGGGCTGCCTCAGATTAAAGGCCCTTGGATTTCCTTAAAACAGAGTCTTTAGATTGCTTAAAGGTTCAACAAAGTTCTTTATTAATGAAAACAAACAGGTACTTTAAGGCTTTCTTAACAGTCTATTGCAGTGGTTCTCAACCTGGGGTCCCCAGATGTTTTTGGCCTTCAACTCCCAGAAATCCTAACAGCTGGTAAACTGACTGGGATTTCTGGGAGCTGTAGGCCAAAAACATCTGGGGACCCCAGGTTGAGAACTACTGGTCTATTGGCTCTCTCTCAATCTTGTCCACAGGGAACAGGCACTATCTTCATAACTGTAACTAATGGGGAAATCCTTAACTTCTAATCTGGGCAGTCTGTCTTTGCCTCTGTTGGCGTGGAGCCCCTGCACCCGGTACCAACTGCTTCTGGCTTCCGCGAGTGACCCTTACCAAGCAGAGCTTTGTAGACTTCCAGGGTAAAAAGAATTCAGGTTCCAGTGATGGCTGGTTGAAGTGCTTCAGCAAAGGAGATGTAGGGCTATATAACCCCGGCCAAGCCGTAGAAGACGAAGCTTTCTACAGGAGCTCTTGGTTTTATGTCCTGTGTGAAAGGCTTCTCTGTGTGGACTGAACCCAAAATGGCTTCTATTCCCTCTAAAAACCCCAAAAGGGGGCGGGACCAGGGAACCTAACTATAATTGACAGGTGGCTTGTCCTATGATTGCAGCCAAAAGAAGCCACCTATCTGCAGAGTCCCTGAAACTTAGGACTATAACAAACATTAAATGCAAAGCAAACAAAATTGGAGCAGTTGGTGCAGTTGTACCTGCACACTCATGGCCTACATTTCTCAATGATGAGAAATCTACACTATAACATTGGCAAATCTAATTTGGCAATAAACAATTACCCATTCAATAACAACACAACATCACAAATTGGTCTGTGCAAGGCAGAAACATTGCCATTTTGGCACACTCTTAGTTTTACCTTCCTTACCAATCCGGCAAGGCTGCATACTCTCACCCAACCTTTTCAACTTGCATGCAGAACACATCATGCGAGGATGTGCGGGGCTGGATGAATGCAAAGCTGGGGTGAAAATTGCTGGAAGAAACATTAACAACCTCAGATATGCAGATGACACCACTCTGATGGCCGAAAGCGAGGAGGAGCTGAGGAGCCTTCTCATCAAGGTGAAAGAAGAAAGCGCAAAAGCCAGGTTGCAGCTAAACGTCAAAAAAACCAAGATTATGGCAACAAGAATGATTGACAACTGGGAAATAGAGGGAGAAACCGTGGAGGCTGTGAAAGACTTTGTATTTCTAGGTGCAAAAATGACTGCAGATGCAGACTGTGGCCAGGAAATCAGAAGACGCTTACTTCTTGGAAGGAGAGCAATGTCCAGTCTCGATAAAATACTGAAGAGTAGAGACATCAGACTGGCAACAAAGATCCGCCTAGTCAAAGCCATGGTGTTCCCTGTAGTCACCTACGGATGTGAGAGCTGGACCTTAGGGAAGGCTGAGCGAAGGAAGATCGATGCTTTTGAGCTGTGGTGTTGGAGGAAAGTGCTGAGAGTGCCTTGGACTGCGAGAAGATCCAACCAGTCCATCCTCCAGGAAATAAAGCCCGACTGCTCACTGGAGGGAAAGATACTAGAGACAAAGTTGAAGTACTTTGGCCACATCATGAGGAGACAGCAAAGCCTAGAGAAGACAATGATGCTGGGGAAAGTGGAAGGCAAAAGGAAGAGGGGCCGACCAAGGGCAAGATGGATGGATGGCATCCTTGAAGTGACTGGACTGACCTTGAGGGAGCTGGGGGTGGTGACGGCCGAGAGGGAGCTCTGGCGTGGGCTGGTCCATGAGGTCACGAAGAGTCGGAGACGACTGAACGAATGAACAACAACAACACCAATCCATCCAGACTTGGCAAGGTCTCTGTAACTTTGGCCAAAGGCCACTTGAAACGGGGTAAGGATTTGTCTTTCAGCAAAACAATGTCCCCAATTTGGAGGTTGGGCTTAGAGTCTTTCCACTTCCTGCGACTCTGGAGTTGAGCCAGGTACTCTGCCTTCCAGCGTCTCCAAAACTGGTTGGCCAGAGTTTGAGTTTGTTTCCAGAGTGCTTTGTAATATCCTTCGGGGAGAGGGTACATAATTTCCTGCCATTCAGAAGTTATCACTACCTCTGAGGATGCTTGCCATAGATGCAGGCGAAACATCAGGAGATAATGCCTCTAGAACTTGGCCATATAGCCCGAAAAAACCTACAACAACCCATCTTTATCATCTTTACTATTATCTTCTTTACTTTCTCGCTGTATGTGTGTGTGTGTATGCATGTGTATGTATATATTGTATTAAAGTCTTAAAAGAGGTTGGTTTTGTATGAGTATGTGAGAAATCAGTTAGTGAGTATGGTGTGACAACTGTAAAAGAAGATGCATGAAGCCAATTGGTTGGGCTATGCCTGGGGAGGTGGCTGAGCCTGGGACTTTTGAATACTGTTACATTTTTCAGGCTTGACCTATGCAGGTGCTTAAAGGGAAGCAGAGAATAGAGAGAAGCTGGCAGAGACAGAGTTTGGAGTGTCCTCTCGCTTTATGAGCTGCTAAAGAGTTTATCTACATGGACAAAGAGAGACCATTTTAAACCTCTCATAAAAGGACATTATGTGGTCTGTTCTGACTGTTGCTACTTGGTCGTTGTACAGATTCCTCAGCAGACAGACAAGGTGACTTGGTGTACCCATACCACCAAGAACTTGCCACAATTTATTATGATCCACACAGTCAAAGGCTTTAGAATAGTCGATGAAACGGAAATAGGTGTTTTTCTGAAAGTCCCAACCTCCCTGCATTAGATACAATATATATATATATATATATATATATATATATATATATATATATTAGCTGTCCCCTGCCACGCGTTGCTGTGGCCCAGTCTGGTGATCTGGAAAATAAAGTAATGAGAAAGTGTTGGTTTCTAATATATGTAATTCCTTTCTGCTTGTGAGTAAACAGTATTTCTTGCTGTTTCTTTGTCAGTGTTGATGTGGAGTGTGTCTGGTTTGCCTACTCTGGAACATGCCACATATCATAGTCCTTCTTTAAGGGTCTCTTTCAAATCTATGATACTATATCTGTGTGTGAGAGAGAGAATCTTATCTATCTATCTATCTATCTATCTATCTATCTATCTATATTTATGACTGGATGGCTCTTTGTCAGGAGGGCTCTGATTACATTTTCTTGCCCTGGTGAAGAGAGTTGGACTGGATGGCCTTAAGTATTTTCTGTTGGTCATGGGGGTTCTGTGTGGGAAGTTTGCCCCAATTCTGTCATTTGTGGGTTTCAGAATGTTCTTTGATTGTATTGAACTATAAATCCCAGTAACTACAAATCCCAAATGTCAAGGTCTATTTCCTCCATCTGTGTTCATATTTAGACATATGGAATTGTTGTGTCGAGTTTGGTCCAGATCCATCATTGTTTGAGTCCACAGTGCTCTCTGGATGTAGGTGAACTACAACTCCCAAACTCAAGGTCAATGCCCACCAAACCCTTCCAGTGTGTTCTGTTGGTCATGGAAGTCCTGTATGCCATATTTGGTTCAATTCCATTATTGGTGGAGTTCAGAATGCTCTTTGATTGTAGGTGAACTATAAATCCCAGTAACTACAAATCCCAAATGTCAATGTCTATTTCCCTTAAACTCCATCTGTGTTCATATTTGGGCATATGGGATATTCGTGCCAAGTTTGGTCCAGATCCATCATTGTTTGAGTCCACAGTGCTTTCTGGATGTGGGTGAACTATAATTCCCAAACTCAAGATGTACTAGCATACATCTACTTTGAGGAGAAACGCATCTTTGTCTAGGGCAGTGTTTCTCAACCTGGGGATGGCAGCACAATAAGGCTTCTATTAAAATTATTGTATATTTATGCATTTCGGTTCTCTATTGCATGTTTTGAAGTTGTATTTGCTATTTTTATATTACTTCGTATTATTATTATTTCAACAATTTATTAGTTTTTCCTCAATACTTCAACTGTTTTTTCAGTCTTTTAGTCTTCTTTCATGGTTGCCATCTTCTTTGGAAGATTGTTTAGAGCAAGTTAATGGCCTTTCAGGCTTCCTCCATGTGAATAAATAGGAGTTCACTTTTTGAATAATGAGAATTATGTGTCGGGGGCATGGCCCAAAAAAGGTTGGGAATCACTGATCTACACTGTAGAACTAATGCAGTTTGACACCACTTGAACTGCCATGGCTCAATACTATGGAATCTTGGGAGTTGTAGTTTGCTGAAGCTCCAGCATTTTGGCAGAGAAGGCTCAAGACCTTGGCAAACTACAACTCCTA
Organism: Anolis sagrei; assembly: GCF_037176765.1. Taxonomy (NCBI): domain Eukaryota; kingdom Metazoa; phylum Chordata; class Lepidosauria; order Squamata; family Anolidae; genus Anolis; species Anolis sagrei. The sequence continues at coordinate 266,468,282 of NC_090023.1, read as the reverse complement.
GGCAAGTAAAGTGATGTCAAACTGCACTAATTATACAGTACAGATGCACCCAAAATGGAACTGCAAAGGATTCGTTCGGACTGTCCCTGGTAAATTGGGACAGGTGGAAGGTGTGAGTGGTTCAACTCCTGTACAAATGCCCCATGCACACAAAAACAAATTATCTCACAGAATTGAAACTAAATAACACAGAATTGTGGGCTACTTAGTATTCAGGCTTTTATTTTTCGTCTAGGGAATGGATGTGACCTCCTAGTGTTTTTTTGTGTATTCACCTCATTAACAGGCTTCGAACAGCAGGCAGCCTTCAGGAGCCGTCACGAAGCAAATACATTTTGAATTCAATATCTGAAAGACTGATAATTGGTTGCCATGTGTTCCGGACACCCGTGCTTGAGGAAGATGCACCTGACCTGGTTACCTGAGAAATCCTGCATCGCATAAGGTTTTTATTGATAGCTTAGGCTGAGTTAAAGTAATTGGAAGGCCTGAACTGGTCTCCCAGACAGAAGTTGCCTTATATGTGTGTATTAGTTACCCAATGAGTGGTGGCATAGAATGAAGTATTATAATAGAAAAATCTTCTAGAATAGATCAATTTAGGCTGGATCTGCATTATATGGTCAGTGTAGACCAGGCCTGGGCAAACTTGAGCCCTCCAGGTGTTTTGGACTGCAACTCCCACAATTCCTAACAGCTGGTAGGCTGTTAGGAATTGTGGGAATTGAAGTCCAAAACACCTGGAGGCCCTAAGTTTGCCCATATCTGGTGTAGATCCTATATCCCACTGACTCCATTGCATTTGAGCCACTGTGGTTAAAGCTGTTGCAACTCAGAGTAAGCTTCACCTTGCTGCCAAACACCACCACACAAGAGCTGTAGTTTTATAGTTTATTGAGGAGAAAATCCAAGTCAAAATAAAGAGTAAGCATTGCAAAATTCCAAAGATTAAGGTTAAAAGCGGAATATGGTTCCAAAGATCTTCAGGTAAAAACAGGAGACATAATCCTATTGGCAAAGTTCAAACCAGAGTCCCAGGTACAAGCAATGAAACAATTGCCCCATGAATCACCATACAAGAAATCCCAAGCGTACTGCTTTCCAGGCTAAGATTATTCCATGAAGCTTTCGGGCTAGTAAGCTACGTTGAACTGACACTTTCACAGAGTTTCCAAGAGGCCTAAATACCTTTCTCACATCATAAAAGCACTGTGACGACCTTTCACCGAGCTGGTTTCACCTCTGCTTGCCAGACGCGAACTCTGCCTGACCTGGAGATCAAGGCGAGCTTCCCGGGTCAAGTCACTATCTACACTTTCGGTATCAGCGTGAGAATGCACCTGCTCGCTATCTCCTTCATTAAAATTCCTTTCTGGTGAAAACGGCTATGTTGACACTGCACTGTCTGTGAGAGTCTCAGAAGCAGGCTCAGAGATTTGAGGCACAGGCAAAGAGCCAGGAAGCTGTCATCCAGCAGGAATCTGAATCCCATCATCCTCATCGTCAGAAAATAGCTCAGCTACAACAAAAGCAGTGTCACACTGCATTCATTCTACAGTGCAGACGCAGTTTTTTTGTTTGCAGGGGAAGGACTACATTTCTCAGGTTCTAGCTGAGGGGATTCTATGATGGTTTCGCATGGATAGCTGCTTTGAATGGGATATTAATAGTAGTAATAACGTTAGTAGTAATAATGGTAATAATAGTAGTCATAATGGTAGTAATAAGGAATCCCTGCTGGTACAGTGGGTTAAAGCGCTGAGCTGCTGAACTTGCTGACTGAAAGGTCACAGGTTTGAATCCGGGGAGCGGAGTGAGCTCTTGCTCTTAGCCCCAGCTTCTGCGAACCTAGTAGTTCGAAAACATGCAAATGTGAGCAGATCAATAGGTACCACTCTGGCAGGAAGGTAATGGAGCTCCATGCAGTCATGCTGGCCACATTGAGGATGAGCTCACGGGTCCCTAAGAACATGAAGGGACTATGGCTCCAGCACCAGCTCCAATACAGGGGCCTTTCTTTCTTCTTTGCAAAACCTCCCCGCTTCAAGGTAACCAACCCTTAATAAAAACAGTATCCTTTTTCCTAACTTCTCCTCTTCATAGTGATACATTGTGTCCTTTTACTGACTCAAGCGCTAACAAGCATGAACCTTTTCTGAGCTGCAGATCCCTGCTGGCTCGCCCGGGGCCCTCTTACAGTGTCCTGGGGAGGTTGAAACTGCGTTTCTTTGAACCACGGATACGGAAACCCATACGGATCCCCATATCCGTGGGTCAACCGATCAACTCCAAACTTTCTCCTGGGACTATTCTAAGACTAACTGCTATCTCACTTTCTGCTGAATGGACCCCTGCACCCTGGAAATCCACCTCATTGGGTGGAACCTCATGTGGGGACCAGAATGTCTCTTTCCACAGTCCCCATGCAGCTACAATGGTTGTGTCTCCACTTCATGGACGTCACCCTGACCTGGAAGCCTGCCTGCTCTGAGGAGCCCATTGTGGTCATTCCCTGGGACCCCCAGCCCTTGCCAGGCCACTCCAGCCTTTCATGAATTAGAAATATGAAATGAACTCTTTTCTTTTGAATGGACCATGACGATCTGGTGCTCCCATGACTTTTTCCTGTACCCCCATGAACTCTTATTAACTTTCATAAACTTTTATATGAACTTTTCTGGACTCTTGCCAACTTTTATGAACTTCCATGGACTTTAGGGGGCTATTATGGACTCCCTTAGACCCTGCATGATTCCCCCTTCTCCCCTCATGAATTCAATGTATGCTCCCATAACCCATTCCCTCATTCCCTATATGTATGTATGTATGTATGTATGTATGTCAGTATCTGAAAAATGAAGGAAAAGCCACCTTTTTCATGAAACCAGCAACTTATGACTCTTGGGGTTTCTAAACTTCCTGAGGTTATTTGGCAGTGGAGACTCAGGGCCCCTTCACACAGCCATATAAACCAGAATATCAAGGTTGATATCCACAATATCTGCTTTGATAACAGCAATAATAACAGCAATAATCATAATAGTATTACTAATAATAGCAGCAATAAACAATAAAGGTAGTAAGAGTAGTGAAATATAATAGTAATATTAATGATGATGATGATGATTACAATGATGTTAGTATGCATTCTTTCAAAAGTGCTTCCAGAGCACTAGAAGGCAGGAACATCAAGTTTGCAGATGACACCAACCTGGGCGGGAGAGCCAATACTCCAGAGGACAGGAGCAGAACTCAAAACGATCTTGACAGATTGGAGAGATGGGCCAAAACTAACAAAATGAAGTTCAATAGTGACAAATGCAAGATACTCCACTTTGGCAGGAAAAACGAAATGCAAAGATACAGAATGGGGGACAATGCCTGGCTTGAGAGCAGGACGTGTGAAAAAGATCTTGGAGTCCGCGTGGACAACAAGTTAAACATGAGCCAACAATGTGATGTGGTGGCAAAAAAAGCCAATGGGATTTTGGCCTGCATCAAGAGGAGCATAGTGTCTACATCTAGGGAAGTCATGCTACCCATGCTCTATTCTGTCTTGGTTAGATCACACCTGGAATATTGTGTCCAATTCTGGGCACCACAATTCAAGAGAGATATTGACAAGCTGGAATGTGTCCAGAGGAGGGTGACTAAAATGATCAAGGGTCTGGAGAACAAGCCCTATGAGGAGCAGCTTAAGGAGCTGGGCATGTTTAGCCTGAAGAAGAGAAGGATGAGAGGAGATATGATAGCCGTGTATAAATATGTGAGAGAAAGCCACAGGGAGGAGGAGGGAGCAAGCTTGTTTTCTGCTTCCTTGGAGATTAGGACGCAACGGAACAATGGCTTCAAACTGCAAGGAAGGAGATTCCATCTGAACATGAGGAAGAACTTCCTGACTGTGAGAGCCGTTCAGCAGCGGAACTCTCTGCCCCGGAGTGTGGTGGAGGCTCCTTCTTTGGAAGCTTTTAAGCAGAGGCTGGATGGCCATCTGTCAGGGGTGCTTTGAAGGCAATATTCCTGCTTCTTGGCAGAATGGGGTTGGACTGGATGGCCCATGAGGTCCCTTCCAACTCTTTGATTCTATGATTCTATTGCTGAGTGAGTTGGAAAGGGAAGAAATGCCCGGCGGAACCTTGTTGCGTGGGGCCCGGTTTCCGGCGGGGCTGGTAAGAGAAGAGGACGCACGCAGAGAGCGCGCATGCGCGGGACGCTCCTTGCCGGCGCCTGCCTGTGTCTGCGGCTGTCATGGCGGCCTGAGGCGCGGAGGAGGGAGCGCGGCCCGGCGACGGCCAGGTAGGGGCTGCTGGGGGCCCACCTCAGCCTTCTCTCCTTCTCCCCTCCTTGTAGAGACCCACAGCCAGGCGCCCCGGCGGTTTACACTGCAGCCTTGCATGTCAATCCAGTTCCTTATGGAGCTGCATTGTTCCTTATTCTCTGTCCTTGGCCCAGTGCTATTCAAATCCAGATTATCCGCTTTGAACAGGGTTATCCGGCAGTGCAGACTCAGAGCCCCTTCACACAGCCATATAACCCAGAATATCAAGGCAGATAATCCACAATATCTGCTTTGAATTGGGTTATCCAGCAGTGTAGACTCAGGGCCCCTCCACACAGCCATATAATCCAGAATATCAAGGTTGATAATCCACAATATCTGCTTTGATCTGGGTTATCTGGCAGTGGAGACTCAGGGCCCCTCCACACAGCCATATAACCCAGAATATCAAGGTTGATAATACACAATATTTGCTTTGATCTGGGTTATCTGGCAGTGGAGACTCAGGGCCCCTCCACACAGCCATATAACCCAGAATATCAAGGTTGATAATCCACAATATCTGCTTTGATCTGGGTTATCTGGCAGTGTAGACTCAGGGTAGCTCCACACAGCCATATAACCCAGAATATCAAGGTTGATAATACACAATATCTGCTTTGAACTGGGTTATCTGGCAGTGTAGACTCAGGGCCCTTTGACACAGCCATATAACCCAGAATATAAAGGTTAATGGTTGCTGGGAAATATTTCCTTATTCCGGGAAGGCACACTGGAACAGCCACGTTTTCAGGCTCCTCTTAAAGACTGCCAATGTTGGGGCATGCCTAATATCCCTGGGCAGTGAGTTCCGGAGTCGGGGGGGCCATCACCGAGAAGGCCCTCTCCCTTGTTCCCACCAATCGTGCCTGCGAGGGAGGTGAGAGCGAGAGCAGGGCCTCTCCAGATAACGAAGAGACCGTGTGTCCACGGAAATGCAGTCACACAGGCAGGTGGGTCCCAAACTGTTCAGGGCTTTGTAGGTAAGAACCTGCACATTGAATTGGGGACCGGAAAATGAATGGCAGCCAGTGTAGCTCCTTAAACAGGGGGGTTAACCACTCCCTGTAAGCAGCACCAGTTAGTAACCTGGCTGCCGCCGTTGTACCAATTGGAATTTCTGGGCCGTCTTCAAGGGCAGCCCCATGTAGAGTGCATTACAGTAATCCAGTCTGGAGGTGACTAAGGCATGGATCACCCTGGCCAGATCCGACTTCCCTTGAAGATGGCCCGGAAACTTCAATTGGTCCAATGTTCGGCAGCCCGATTAGTAACAGGGGCGAATTACAGGGAGTGGTCAACATCTCTGTTTAAGGAGCTCCACTGGCTGCCATTCGTCTTCAGGTCATTACCTATAAAGGTACATATCATTACCTATAAAGCCCTGAACGGTTTGGGACCTGCCTACCTTCGTGATCACATCTCCTACCACCAACCTGCACGATCTCTCCGATCCTCTGGGGAGGCCCTCCTTTCGCCTCTTCCTTTATCACAGGCAAGACTTGTGGGAACGAGGGATAAAACTTTCTCCTCTGTGGCTCCCTGTCTTTGGAACTCACTACCTGGTAAGATCAGGCAAGCCCCCTTCTTAGCAGACTTAAACAACAACTTGAAAACTTGGCTCTTCCGTTGTGCCTTTGGAGAGTGACCATTTATCCCACTTCTGTTTGCCCCATCTATAGCGCTGCCCCTATGATGCACTTTCTCCTGCCCTAAACTGAAAACCTTACCCCACTGTTTTTATTCTTCTTGGGTTCCCCTCACTTACACTTTTTCTACTCCTACCTCACCTAGGGTTTTATTATTTTATCTTGTCCATTTGGCCTGCCCATCCTGTTAGATTTTATATTGTGTTAATTTGCTTTATTGTTTGTTTTGCTACTGTAATTTATTTTCTGATGTAAGTTTTTTTTGCATTCTGTATTTTGCTGTGATGCATTGTATTTTTTGGGCTTTGCCTCATGTTAGCCGCCCCGAGTCCCCATTGGGGAGATGGTAGCGGGGTATAAATAAAGATTATTATTATTATCCAGATGAATGTGGATTTTATGCAGCTGTGTGGAAGGGGCCTCATATAATCCAATTCAAAGCAGATAATGTGGATGATGTGCTTTGATAATCTGGCAGTGTAGAAGGGGCCTTGGGTGGTGGAATGGAAGGGATGCAGACCCGTATAGACTGTTGCAATGCTCTCTATGTGGGGTTGCCTTTGAAAACAGTCCGGAAGCTTCAACTAGTCCAACGAACAGCAGCCAGGTTGCTAACAGGAGGGATGCTCAGGGAACATACAACCCCTTTGTTGCGCCAGCTCCATATGCTGCCAGTTTGCTACCGGGCCCAATTCAAAGTGCTGGCTTTAGCCTATAAAGCATATAAAGCTGGCCCAACTTACCTCTCCAAACGTGTCTCTCCTTACGAACCATCAAGGACTCTAAGATCGTCTGGGGAGGCCCTACTCTTGGTCCTACCGTCGTCTCAAGTACGTTTGGCGGGGACAAGAGACAGGGCCTTCTTAGTGGTGACCCCTCGGCTATGGAACACCCTCCCTAGGGAGATTAGATCTGCTCCCTCCCTCTTAACATTTCAGAGGCAAGTTAAAACATGGCTGTTCGAGCAATCATTTACAAATGCAGAGTAGCTAATATAGGAAATCGAACGATTTGACAATGGAACTGGACAATGCTTGATAATAATGAGATGCTAATGATGTTGTTTTTATTGCTTTTGTGGTGTTTTATATTGTTTAATGTTTTAATCTGTATTATTTTTTTATGTACTGATTTGTTGGAAACCACCTTGAGTCGCCGATTGGCTGAGAAAGGCGGTATACAAATACAGCAAATAAATAAATAAATAATATTAGTATTCTGAAAATGTCAGTTTCAGATTCTCTGGCACCCTTCTTCAGAAGTTGGAGACTGCGCTATTTTTCTCTTGCTCCAGAAACTAGAACTTGTACCAATGGATTCAAATTACAGTAGAAGAAATTCCACCCAAGTTTAGGACGAATGTTTTGAGTAAAATAAGATATTCCATTGAGGAATAGACTGCCAAAGAGGGTGGTGGACTATCCTCCTTTCGTTATCTTTAAAGAGGTCGGATGACCATCTTTCAGGGGGATTAGATTTGCTAGACTTTATGATTTTTTCCCCAACTCTGTGATTCAGGTGGCATGATATAAAATTTAGGGGATAAGAAAGAATAGTGTGTGTAATGAAAGAGGGAAAGAATGGAAAAGGAGACGGGGGAAATTTTGCAGTATTCTTTACACGTCTGGTTTTCTGGGCAAAGGCCCTTAGCATTTCTGTTGGCTAATAATTTCCTGCTGACCAAACTAGACTTTTCAGCTGAAATTTTGCTGGTAAAGCATTATTGCTGTGTCCTGTGAAGCAAACTTTGAAGAAGCCATGCTATTTGGTTTCTGATTTGTTTATTTTTTTTTTTTTTAAAAAGCCTTTGGCTCCCCAATACACTGAGTTATTGTTTCATGCAGTTATTTGGAAATGAGCTTCTGATGGTTTTTCTAACAAGAAACAAAGTGGAGACCCTAACATTTGCCTTCCCAGCCAAGCTTCTGAACAGCGTGTTGCATAGCATTTATGTGCTCTTTCTCTTTAACAGGTTAACGAATCTAGAATGGCCGGGGAACAGAAACCGTCCTGTAATCTCCTTGAGCAGTTTATTTTATTAGCCAAAGGCACCACTGGTTCAGCCCTGACTGCTCTGATCAGCCAAGTGCTGGAGGCTCCTGGGGTTTATGTCTTTGGAGAGCTGCTAGAATTAACAAATGTACAAGAGGTGAGTGGTGGATTGTCTCAATTGTTCCCATCTTGGCTCATTTCTTCTTCCAGGTGTTCCATGGATTTTCCACTTCAGGGCAAAAGCCAGGATTCTTGTTCTTTCTCAGAGCAAAGGTCTGTTCCAGCTTTTGCACAGCTGACTATGAAAGGGATGCAGAGCAAAGTTTACAGCGACAGGCCTAGAAAAGAGATAATTAAAAGCTTGTTAGATAGCTATCTGCAAAAGTTGAAAGACTGTCACACAAATCAATGCTGGTCAAAGTGGTGGTCCATGGTTTGCTGCCAGATTGTGAGCCACAAGATACTGATCTGCAGAAAGTTTCCAGGAAAGAGAAACAAAAGAGTTGTAACCAGAGGGCACAAATAGGGTCCCGACCCCTGACAAATCAATGGGGGGAAATTGCAGTCTTATTTATTTATTTACAGTTTTAATATTCCGCCCTTCTCACCCTGCAGGGGACTCAGGGTGGATTACAGTGTACACATATATGGCAAACATTCAATGCCAATTTTTGACATACAAACATATACAGACATACACAGAGGCTATTTAACTTTTTCTGGCCGCCATCTGCGACGCTGATGAAGCACTTCCGCATTCCCTGCATGTTTCCCCGCTGGAATGATTTGCTGGAGTCTTTTTTATGGCCTCATAAATCAGTTAATTTAGCCTCCCCACACTTTAAGGTGGTACCTAATTTTCCTACTTGACAGATGCAATTGTCTTTCGGGTTGCAAAGGTCGACAATAGGCTACACACAATTGGTTGGAAACCCACTCCAACCCGGGCTGGCTTCGAACTCATGACCTTTTGGTCAGAGTGATCTTAATGCAGCTGACACTCAGCCAGCTGCGCCACAATCCCGGTCTTCCACATTGTATGCCTTAGGAAGCAATGGGTAGTGAAACAACCTCCTATGGTTGGAGGTAACTTTATGGAGGGATTTCTTGATAATTTTAATTTATTTATTTACCATACTTGTATCCCGCCTTTCTCAACTCTAATAAGGACTCAAGGCAGCCTTACAAAGGCAACAATTTAATTCTGCATGTATGTATACATCAATGAATAAACAAAACACTAAAACCATCTAATTAAAAAATAACATTAAAACAACTATTAAAATCACATAGTCCAGTCATATTCCCAGGCCAGTCCGTGTCGTCATTAAAATTAATTTAAAATCTCTTATTGCTTCACTCCCATTATTGACCAAAAGCCTGATCCCAGAGCCAATTTTTCTTTATTCATTTACGGCATTTATATACCGCCCTTCTCTCCTCGGAAGGAACTTAGGGAGGCTTATATAAGTGGCATTATTCCATACCCAAAGAACAATAACAATTAAAAGCAATTTAAAACAACATATGTAAACATTATTATTATTATTATTATTATTATTATTATTATTTTCCAGACATTTATATCCCATCCTTTTCACACACACACACACACACTGGGGTGAGGAGGGTGGGGCAGGACTCAGAGTGGCTCACAACTTCAAGGTGGCTCACAACCAAGATGCCTATTGTGCATAGAGCCAAAGCCAGATAATCAAAAAATCAAATTCATTAATCCAGGGTCAATTCCAACTGTACTTTTTGTTTTATTCTGAATGCTATGAAGAAACTTAGTGTGAGGATGGAAGAAGCTACCTTGGTAGGCAGTGGAGTCTCCTATACTAGAGGCTTCTAAACAAAGGCTGGATGACATTCCTTCAGACATCACCATCCAGTAGTAGTGGGTGTGGTATAGTAGTGAGGGCATTGGCTGAGAACTTCACAAGATGATAGATTTCATTCTTTTCTGTGGTTCTGTAACTAAGCATATTTCTTGGGTTAGAAAAATCTTGGTGCCTAGAATTTATCATGTGTACTTATATATAGGTCAGCCTCATATGTTGATCTGGTGTCAACATATGAGCCAACAATGTGATGTGGTGGCAAAAAAAGCCAATGGGATTTTGGCCTGCATCAATAGGAGCATAGTGTCTAGATCTAGGGAAGTAATGCTACCCCTCTATTCTGTTTTGGTTAGACCACATCTGGAATATTGTGTCCAGTTCTGGGCACCACAATTCAAGAGAGATATTGACAAGCTGGAATGTGTCCAGAGGAGAGCGACTAAAATGATAAAAGGTCTGGAGAACAAGCCCTATGAGGAGCGGCTTAAGGAGCTGGGCATGTTTAGCCTGAAGAAGAGAAGGCTGAGAGGGGATATGATAGCCATGTATAAATATGTGAGAGGAAGCCACAGGGAGGAGGGAGCAAGCTTGTTTTCTGCTTCCCTGGAGACTAGGATGCAATGGAACAATGGCTTCAAACTACAAGAGAGGAGATTCCATCTGAACATGAGGAAGAACTTCTTGACTGTGAGAGCTGTTCAGCAGTGGAACTCTCTGCCCCGGAGTGTGGTGGAGGCTCCTTCTTTGGAGGCTTTTAAGCAGAGTCTGGATGGCCATCTGTCAGGGGTGATTTGAATGCAGTATTCCTGCTTCTTGGCAGAATGGGGTTGGACTGGATGGCCCATGAGGTCTCTTCCAACTCTTTGATTCTATGATTCTATGGTGTATAAGTCGAGGGTACATTTTGGAGTCAAAATTATGGATTTTGGATGAGTCAAGGGTAAAACTTTTCAGAACCCTTATTTCAGGAATAATGGGAGTTATACATGGAAAAAAATAGCTTCTGTTACTATAACAATTAAGGTGCAAAGTTAAATTTTTAGTTTCCCTGCCCAAGCCAGAGGCGGCACCACAATTGAGAGAGTAGAAGGGGTTGGTGATTCTTTTAGGTTTTTCCAGAATTGAGTGCAAGAAAAAAGAGGTGAGCCGTTTTTATAGTTTGTAATTTTGGAAGATGCTTGAGGTCATGACCCAGTTCATTAATTTACCCGGGAGATTCTGGCAAGACTAATTTTCTGCCCTCAGGATGACACCACATTTAAACCCTAGCTTTCCAAGGGCAGATTAATGCTATTTAATCTTAACGCATCTACTTCTTCATCTATACTGTGCTGATATGCTTGTCAGAGGCTTTATTTTATTCCTTGGGAGACAAGGTAGATGTGGAAAGCAAACAAATTGAATAGAATACAGGGTCCTAGTGAGGCCACAATACACCTACTAACCCAAGGAGTGACCATCACTCAAAAAATTGATTTTGTCATTTGGGAGTTGTAGTTGTTGGGATTTACAGTTCACCTACAATGCATAAAGAAATTCCATATATTAGAAACCAACACTTTCTCATTACTTTAGTTTTGAGATCACCAAACTGGGCCACAGCAATGCATGGCAGGGTACGGCTTGTTGTTGTTGTTGTTGTTCATTCGTATATAATATAATAATAATAATATAATATAATAATATAATAATATAATATAATATATATAATAATATAATATAATAATAGTAATAGTAATAAAATAGACTACCTTATCATTTGTCTGTTTTCCTGAGGCCAGAACAAAAGACAACCATGGCATCCAAATCGGTCTTCATTAATGGTTACTGGCCATTCTCAATGGAGCTGATGGGACTTGTAATCCAAAACACCTGGAAGACACATCTTGGAGAAGGCTGAATTAGTTAGAATATAGTTATCCCACCTTATAGAGACACAGGACCCTTCCACACAGCCATATAACCCAGAATATCAAGGCAGAAAATCCCACAGTATCAGCTTTGAACTGGAATACCTGAGTCCACACTGCTATATATTCCAGTTCAAAGCAGAAAATGTGGGATTTTATTCGGCTGTGTGGAAGGAGCCCCTGGAGAACAGGGAATAGTTTATATGCCAAAAGATTGCCTATACAAAATGCAAAACAAGTTGCTACATAGCTTTCCTGCCTTTAAGGTGTACGCTGAATCTGGAATGCAGGGAGCTCTCGTACATAACCAGCCATGCTGCAGAAATGTCAGCTAGTAATACTGTGATTTAATAAGCCCTGTTGTAGTCTTAACATGATTAGCTGTGGATCAATAGCACTCTAATGGGTCTCTTCCTTTGTCTGCAGCTTGCTGACGGGCCTAATGCTGCATATTTTCAGCTGCTGAATCTTTTTGCCTATGGAACCTACCCAGATTATTTAGGTAAGAAGCCGCTGGGAGTCTGGGTCAAAAATTTAATTTTGAAAGGATGGGAGAGACACTCTTGTCTCTAAAGATGTTGCTTGCCATTTCTTTCCTTGCCCAAAGTAATCATAAGATTTCACAGTTGGTTTCTAGAAACAGAGTTTACTCTTCAGATCTCATTAACAGGTTTTAATCACAAAGTAGCAAGCAGGTAGTTAGGCCTTAATATTATACTGGTGTTTCCAAAATTATTAATTCCAACCACACCTCCTTCCATTCATTCCCACACATCATATTAAATTCATATTTGTCAAATCTGCACATTGAATTTCTTGTGACATTCCCCCTCTTGCATATAGATTTCATTTTTAAATCTTTATGCAAAATATAGTAACGTAACTTCTAATTACATTTGTAATTGGCGCAGTGGGTTAAACCCCTGTGCTGGCAGGACTGAAGACCGACAGGTCACAGGTTCGAATCCGGGGAGAGGCGGATGAGCTCCCTCTATCAGCTCCAGCTCCTCATGCGGGGACATGAGAGAAGCCTCCCACAAGGATGATAAAAACATCAAATAATCCAGGCGTCCCCTGGGCAACGTCCTTGCAGACGGCCAATTCTCTCACACCAGAAGCGACTTGCAGTTTCTCAAGTTGCTCCTGACACGACAAAAAAAAATTACATTTGTACCAAATCTCAATTTCTTAAACCAGAAATACATTTTCACAATTAAAATGATAAATAACCAAATCATCATCATTACAGTTGAATGAACCATTATCGCATGTAAACTCAACTTTTGTATATAAACCTTCAAAACATTTGATCAATAATGTAAGAGCCTTTCTTCATATGCGCAACATCTAAAACCATGTTGTTCCCAAATGTTTCCTTCTTTGTTCAGTTTCATTACATTTCCATAGCAAAACTTTATTTAACTTTATTTCTCATCACCAAGTTTCAAATATATATAAAACATCTCTTTTGACTTCCCATTTTTGTAACCCATATAGCATTTATTGTTTTATTTATTTTATTTATGTTTTATTTATTTTATTTATTTATTGTCCACCATAACTTTGTGTTAACTTCCAGAAGATGCATACTATACTATAACATGGTCTCTTTCTATAGAGACCATGCCCACGCCCCAATTCCTGCAAGAAAATGGAAGGCCTCTTATATTGTGTTGAGATTGTGTGAAACCAATATATAGTATCAGACAAATGGTTTTGAGCAATTCAGTTTAAGACTGTCATTTTTGATGATATTGTTTAATTCATTATTTTGGACAGCTAACAAGAATAACCTGCCAGAGTTAACGGGTGCTCAAAAGAACAAGCTGAAGCACTTAACTATTGTCAGCTTAGCTTCCAGAATGAAGGTAAAGTATTGACATCAGTGACCAAGAATCAGCAATTTTCATTAATGAGGATTTATTGACTGTTTTATTGCTGTTGTTATGATTTTATGGATGTTAACATTTTTTAAATTGTACTTGTGTTTTTGTGGCATTGAATTTTTCCTTGTAAACCGCCTCAAGCTGCCGGAAGGCTGAGAGGGGCGGTATACAAATACAGTAAATAAAATAAAATAAAATAAAATAAGCAATTTCCAGTAGAAGGGATCTTGCAGTCTAAACTGATATGCTGCTTTTGTCAGAGATTGACGATGCCCAGCAGAAGGAATGCTAGATCAAAGAGACACTGAGTTGCAAATAAGGACTCTGCAAGCTAATACCCATGATTGCATCGTTTGGTAAAAAGAAGTTTACCAAACTCACTCGGCCACATCACCTTTATTCCTTCATTTCAGTTTATTTTGTCTGTGGGGTTGCCTTTGAAGACGGCCCGGAAGCTCCAAATGGTCCAATGTACAGCAGCTAGGTTACTAACAGGAGCGGTGCTCAGGGAGCATACAACTCCTCTGCTGAACCAGCTCCTCTGGCTGCCAGTTTGCTACTGGGCTCAATTCAAAGTGCTGGCTTTAGCCTATAAAGCCCTAAACGGTTTCGACCCAGTTTATCTATCCGAACGCATCTCTTCCTACGAACCCTCCAGGAAATTGAGATCGTCCGGGGAGGCCCTGCTCTCGATCCCGCCTGCTTCGCAAGCACGTCTGGCGGGGACGAGAGACAGGGCCTTCTGTGTGGTGGCCCCTTGGCTGTGGAACTCCCTGCTTAGGGACATTAGATCGGCCCCCTCCCTCCTGACCTTTCGGAAAAGAGTAAAAACTTGGCTCTTCGAGCAAGCATTTCAAACCTCCGAATAAATAGACAAACTTGAATTGGAAAATGACCCAGGAACGGCCCAAGACAATGGAACGGATAAGGACTTGAATGAGAGGATATAGTTTTTAGCTTTTAATATTGTTATTATGCACTGTCATATGTCTAATTGCACTATAATGGTTCTTTTGCTTATCAATGCATGTATTTTTGTGGCATCGAATTTTGCCGATTGTGTACGCCGGTCTGAGTCGCCCCCGGACTGATATGAGCGGGGTAGAAATAATGCAAATAAATAAATTTGTACCAAGGACAAACATGACACAGTGACACCGTCTCCCTTGGGCTTCCCTCTCCCTGCAGTGCATTCCTTACTCAGTGTTATTAAAAGACCTGGAGATGCGGAACCTGCGGGAATTGGAGGATCTGATCATTGAAGCTGTTTACACCGACATCATCCAAGGGAAGCTGGATCAGCGGAACCAGATGTTAGAAGTGGACTTCTGCATTGGCCGGGACATCCAGAGGAAGGACATCAGCAACATTGTCAAAACATTGCACGAATGGTAAAATACCCCTTGGTTGCCCATGCCCTTGTTTTGCAATCTCCTAATTTCCCCACTCCCTAGTTCAGCGTTTCTCAACCTGGGGGTCGGGACCCCTGGGGGGGGGTCGTAAGGGGTGTCAGAGGGGTCACCAAAGATAATAAAAAAACACAGTACTTTCTGTTGATCATGGGGATTCTGTATGGGAAGTTTGGCCCAATTCTATCATTGGTGGGGTTCAGAATTCTCCTTGATTGTAGCTGAACTATAAATCCCAGCAACTACAACTCCCAAATATCAAGGTCTGTTTTCCCCAAACTCCACCAGTGTTCACATTTGGGCATGTTGACTATTAGTGCCAACTTTGGTCCCGATCCATCATTGTTTGAGTCCACAGTGCTCTCTGGATGTAGGTGAACTACAACTCCAAAACTCAAGGTCAATGCCCAACAAACTCTTCCAGTATTTTTTGTTAGTCAAAGGAATTTTGTGTGCCAAGTTTGGTCCAACTTCATCATTGGTGGAGTTCCGAATTCTCTTTGATTGTAGGTGAACTATAAATCCCAGCAACTACAACTCACACTTGTCATGTCTACTTTCCCCAAATTCGACCAGTGTCATATTTTACCATATTGAGTATTCATGCCAAGTTTGGTCCCGATCCATCATTGTTTGAGTCCACAGTGCTCTCTGGATGTAGGTGAACTACAACTCCAAAACTCAAGGTCAATGCCCAGCAAACTCTTCCAGTATTTTTTGTTAGTCATGGGAGTTTTGTGTGCCAGGTTTGGTCCAATTTCATCATTGGTGGAGTTCCGAATGCTCTTTAATTTTGGTGAAATATAAATCCTAGCAACTACAACTCCCACAAGTCTACTTTCCCCAAACTCTACCAGTGTTCACATTTTACCATATTGAGTATTTGTGCCAAGTTTGGTCCAGATCCATCATTGTTTGATTCCACAGTGCTCTCTGGGTGTAGGTGAACTACAAATCCCAAACTCAGAATCCACCCCTCCAACCCCACCAGTATTCAAATTTGGGCGTATCGAGTATTTGTGTCAAATTTGGTCCAGTGAATGAAACTACGTCCTGCATATCAGATATTTACATGACAATTCATAACAGTAGCACACTTACAGTTGTGCAGTAGCAACAAAAATAATGTTATGGCTGGGGGTCACCACAGCATGAGGAACTGTATTAAGGGGTCTTGGCATTTGGAAGGTTGAGAAACACTACCCTAGTTGGTCTTGAACTCAGTCCGTCTCCCTGACATTAACATAGCTAGTGTTTTGTTTACAGGTGTGATGGGTGTGAAACGGTTCTGTTAGGAATTGAGCAGCAGGTGCTTAGAGCCAACCAATACAAAGAGAACCACAACCGGACACAACAACAGGTAGAAACAGAGGTAAGTATTCAGGCCCAGTTGATTCTTGGTATAATTCCATGTCTGAGCAAATAATAATAATAATAATAATAATAATGGGTTGTTTTAGGGTTTTTTCGGGCTATATGGCCATGTTGTAGAGGCATTCTCTCCTGACGTTTCGCCTGCATCTATGGCAAGCATCCTCCGAGGTAGTGAGGTCTGTTGGAAATAGGAAAATGAGTTTATATAGCTGTGGAATGACCAGGGTGGGACAAAGGACTCTTGTCTGCTGGAGCTAGGTGTGAATGTTTCAACTGACCACCTTGATTAGCATTTGATGGCCTGGCAGTGCCTGGAGCAATCTTTTGTTGAGAGGTGATTAGATAATAATAATAATAATAATAATAATAATAATAATAATAATAATCTTTATTTGTACCCCGCTACCCTCTCCCCAAGGGACTTGGTGCGGCTTACATGAGGCCAAGCCCGAAGTACATCAAACAAACATCAATAACACAACATTAATAAACAATCAATAAAATACAAACCAAAAAAAAATCACATAAAAAAACAACAATCAATAATGACATATTAAAAATGGCCGGGACAAATGTAATGGATTAAAATTGAAAATATGCAGAGATATTTATTGTCCACTTCATTCAGGTCCCCTAAATCTTGTCTTGTGGCTTTGAAAAGATGCGGCGGGTTGTTACTCTGGCTGGCAATGAACTGGTATAGGATTTATTTATCGTGTCATCATCAACCATACCATTGTATTACAATTCTAACAGAGCAAAACAAACACACAGATTAAAAAGAAAAAGAAAAGAAAGAAAAAAGAAAAAAAACACACAGATTTTACAAATTTGGTAGTTGGTTAAATGTCCTTTGACCAGTATCTGGCCACTTGGAGTGCCTCTGGTGTTGCTGCAAGGAGGTCCTCCATCGTGCATGTGGCAGGGCTCAGGGTACATTGCAGCAGGTGGTCAGCCCTTATCCAGAATCCCAAAGTACTTTGTAATCTGAAATTGTCCACAAGGGTGGCTGACATAGTGACACTTTTGTTTTCTAATCCTTCAGCATTCCCTGACTGTCCTCTATAAACAAAAATATTACAAATCTATAGAAATAAAAACGTAATGTTCATTTGTGGGATTAACACAACTCAAAAACCACTGGACGAATTGACACCAAATTTGGACGCAAGACACTTCTCAGGCCAACAAGTGACCATCACTCATAAAAACATTGAGAAATACAGCAGAAGAGACTTTAAAAGCCAAAAAACAAAAAAAGTACATTACAACGCATGCGCAAAACCACATATATACACAAACACAAATATATACACACACATATACACACACAAAACACATATACACAGACTGGGCCACAGCAACGTGTGGCAGGGGACAGCTAGTATTGTGTATAAAACCATCACTAGGTTGAGTATAGGAAACATTAATGATTTTCATGTCCATACTTGGGTCTTGTCCTCAAGAGATCACATTGTGTACATCTATGTAACTACAGGCATTCCAAAATAAATAAAACCAAAATTTCTGATACTGGGTTGCTGTGAGTTTTCTGGGCTGTATGGCCATGTTCCAGAAGCATTTTCTCCTGACGTTTCGTCAGGTGAGAATGCTTCTGGAAAATGGCCATACAGTCCAGAAAACTCACAGCAACCCAGTGATTCTGGCCATGAGAGCCTTTGACAACACATTTCTGATACCAAGCCTTTTGGATAAGGGATGCTCAACCTGAATCAAAAATTGGTCCTGAAACAATACAATGTTACATGGGAGTGCGTCCCTTGACCTCTAGATGGCAGCAAATGTTTACGATTTTATCCCTGGCTGACTAAATTTGTATTTAAATCAGCAGGAACTAATATGGAAACAATCCTGGTTCCTGTTAATTTATTCCTTTCATATTTTTAATACAGTTTCCTTCCATTATCTCTGGATTGGTGTTTCTAGCTTTTCTTCCCCCCCTCCACCCAGATTATTTAGAAACTCATAGCTCTTTATATGCAAATACCTGCAAGCAAAATGTGATCCTCTTTCTCCACTCTCAACCATCATTTTGTCGAAGGGATATTTGGAGAAAGGAGTGGGAAGTGGGACAGAATTTGTCTTCTTCTGCCTGTTGCATAACTCTCCCCTTCTGGATTGACTTTTTCATGGAAAATAATTAAATGGGCTTGATTGCATTGTATTTGAAAATAATGTATACACCATACTCCATATTACATATTTAAAAACCAGTATACCCATTGCACATTCCTCTACACCAAACAGTTAAAGTCTACGGACCACTTTGCTTAGAAAGATCAGAGAGGGAGCAGTTGAAGATTGTAGAGTTGAGGAAGCCTGAAGATTGTAGAGTTGAGGAAGATGGTTTGGGAGATACAGAACTTTCAGACACTTGCTCTAAGCAGTGTAAGAGCTTTAGAGGTCATACATCACCAGGGTTTTGAATTGTCTCTGGGAGTAGACTGTTTGTTAGTTAATGTTGCATGTTAGTAACCTGGCTGCTGTCCGGACAGTCTTCAAAGGCAACCTTCAAACTGAAGGCATGATCATCAAGTTTGCAGACGACACCAAATTGGGAGGGATAGCCAGTACTCCATAGGACAGGAGAAGGATTCAAAACGATCTTCACAGATTAGAGAGATGGGCCAAAACTAACAAAATGAAGTTCAACAGGGACAAATGCAAGATACTCCACTTTGGCAGGAAAAACAAAATGCAAAGATACAGAATAGGGGACAATGCCTGGCTCGAGAGCAGGACGTGTGAAAAAGATCTTGGAGTCCTCGTGGACGACAAGTTAAACATGAGCCAACAATGTGATGTGGCGGCAAATAAAATGGGACTTTGGCCTGTTTCAATAGGAGCATAGTGCCTAGATCTAGGGAAGTCATGCTACCCATGCTCTATTCCGCTTTGGTTAGACCACACCTGGAATATTGTGTCCAATTCTGGGCACCACAATTGAAGGGAGATATTGACAAGCTGGAATGTGTCCAGAGGAGGGCGACTAAAATGATCAAGGGTCTGGAGAACAAGCCCTATGAGAAGCGGCTCAAGGAGCTGGGCATGTTTAGCCTGAAGAAGAGAAGGCTGAGAGGAGACATGATAGCCATGTATAAATATGTGAGAGGAAGCCACAGGGAGGAGGGAGCAAGCTTGTTTTCTGCTTCCCTGGAGACTAGGACGCGAAACAATGGCTTCAAACTACAGGAAAGGAGCTTCCATCTGAACATGAGGAAGAACTTCCTGACTGTGACAGCCGTTCAGCAGTGAAACTCTCTGCCCCGGAGTGTGGTGGAGGCTCCTTCTTTGGAAGCTTTTAAACAGAAGCTGGATGGCCATCTGTCAGGGGTGATTTGAATGCAATTTTCCTGCTTCTTGGCAGGGGGTTGGACTGGATAGCCCATGAGGTCTCTTCCAACTCTAGGATTCTACGATTCTATGAAGCAGCTCTCTCCTTGGGAGTAATTAAACACAGCAGTCCTTTACACAGGAGGAAGTCTTCACTCAGGAGGAGCAAGTAACGCAAAGGCACACCTGCTTATATCACTCTACTGGTTTTGCTCAGTCGTTGCATCATTTTAACTCTTTCAGTGCATGTACATCACTTTTTGCAATTAAAAATACACTGTTATTTTTCAATATTTCTGACATACCTACCTACCTGCCTGCCTGTCCCTCCCTCTGCTGCAGGTGACCAACATAAAGAAGACGCTCAAGGCCACGGCCTCGTCCTCAGCTCAGGAGATGGAGCAGCAGCTGGCCGAGCGGGAGTGCCCTCCGCACGCGGAGCAGAGGCAGCCCAGCAAGAAGATGTCCAAGGTGAAAGGGCTGGTGTCCAGTCGCCACTAGCTGGTCGCCCGGGGCAGCAGGAGGATGTGACACGGGGCCCCCGCCCGAGGGACTCTGGAAGGAGCCATCACGCTGCCCCCTCTCCGTCCTGGTGCCTCCTTTCAGCAGCTTCCGGGCCCATTTGGGGAGGGGGTGGGGCCTTCAGGCCGGAAGCCCCCGAGCCCCGTTGGGCCTCAGCTTCAACCAGCAAGGGACACTGCCAACTTCCTTGACACACGGGGCGGTCCTTGAGCTTTCCATGAGGAACTTGAGAGCAGAATTGATTCCTGTTTCGGCAGGGGAGAGGACTGAAATAAGGCACAATTCACGTGGTAGACCGTGGCCGTCTTTGCAAGCCGTTGGCCACGCTCACCTTCGACCGTTTGCCTTGGCAGCGTAGAGAGAGCGGGAGGGAGGTGGGAGGGCTCCCCTTGGCCCCGAACCCAGCCACGTACCAAAGGGAACGCAGTGCTCCTGGCCCAGGCATTGCCTTTTGTTGCGGCCTTCTTCTTCTTCTTCCATTCCCTGGTCCATCCACGTTTCCCTAAGGCTGCAACTGTCTACCTCACGCTGGGAGGGCCGCAGCTGGGCCATGTTTACTTGCCACCTCCTTTGCTGCCCTTCCTAAGCCCAGTTTGCCCAGCGCTGCTTCTGTCTTTGCAACTACGAAGCGGAGGAGGTGAGTGGAGGGGCTTTGTGGTGGCGGTAAAGGGGCAGAGCTGGGCGGTTGGGGGGCAGGGCTGCCACCCCAGTCTCCTCCTGCTTCATTCCTCCCCTCCCCAGCCGTTACGAGAAGGGGACAGGGCCGCTGATGTTGTACGTTCTCCGCGTGTTTCGAGGTCATAGTTTCTTCCCCTCCTGCATCCGTCGAAGTGTCGCACGTTGAAATCTCCCTGGGTGACTGAGCTCGACGGAAGGGGTTCCTTCCTTTGGCCCTCTTGAACGAGCCAAGGAAGCATCCCGCCGGGGCTTTGGTTGCCAGGCTTTCAAAACTTGAACACCTTTTTTTTTGTTTGTATTTGACCCAACCCTTTGCTTTTGTACACTTGTTGTTGGGAGGTTTGAGTATCTCAGCCTTTCTTTCGGGGTTTTTTTTTTTTTTTTTTGTTATTTGTTACAGACTAATTGAAGGTGCATTGGTCAGGAAGATTGTTTTCTTTTCTATTAAAAAATAAATTCACACAGTGGGGTGGAGAAGCAATGTTTTCACACAATCGTAGGTTAGAATTAACTTATTTGCACAGTGTGGCACAGCCTCAGACAAGGTCAACGTAACGCTGGACAGCTTTTGTGCACCCTCCTTCAGTCCTGAAATGCCCTCCACTTGGGTTGCACAATAGGTATCCACCTTCATTTTCCCAACTTTTTTTTCCTGTTAGGGTGGATTGGTTCAAGGAAACTTTGTCCAGTTGCAACCCCTTTCAGCCCAAGAAATGTGATCACAGATATCTATCTCTCTCTCTCTCTCTCTCTCTCTCTCTCTCTCTCTCTCTCTCTCTCTATATATATATATATATATATAAATGCTCTGTGCATGAGTTCCTTAAAAACAAAAGAACCAATGAACGAAATCACACCAAATTTGGCAACAAAATGTCTCACAACACAAGAAGTGACCATCACTCAAAAATTATGACTTTGTCATTTGGGAGTTGCAGTTGCTGGGATTTATAGTTCACCTACAATCAAATAGCATTCTGAACTCCATCAATGAGGGAATTGAACCAAATTTGGCACCAGAACTCCCATGACCAACAGACAACACTTGTAGGTGAATTATAAATCCCAGCAACTCCCAACTCCCAAATGACAAAATCAAGATATTTACATGACGATTCATAACAGTAGCAAAATTACAGTTATGAAGTAGCAAAGAAAATAATTTAATGGTTCGGAGTCACCAAACTTGATCTATGGTGGGGACTTGGGATGACAATGGTGGGGACTTGGGACACTGAAAACATTTGGGTCAGGAGATGGGATCCGTTAAATGGTAGCTACAAACTGGCAAATAATCAAACCTACGAAAGTGGAATCTGCAAAAGTGGAGGCTGTTTACATTTTGATCATTTATTAGACTTGGTGGTTTTGCGATTTGAACGGTGACCCTTAATGTTCTGTGCTTGATGGCTTTGCCAGGACTTAGAATCATAGAATCATAGAGTTGGAAAAGACCTCCTGGGCCATCCAGTCCAACCCCATTCTGCCAAGAAGCAGGAATATTGCATTCAAATCACCCCTGACAGATGGCCATCCAGCCTCTGTTTAAAAGCTTCCAAAGAAGGAGCCTCCACCACACTCCGGGGCAGAGAGTTCCACTGCTGAACGGCTCACAGTCAGGAAGTTCTTCCTCATGTTCAGATGGAATCCCCTCTCTTGTAGTTTGAAGCCATTGCTCCATTGCGTCCTAGTCTCCAAGGAAGCAGAAAACGAGCTTGCTCTCTCCTCCCTGTGGCTTCCTCTCACATATTTATACATGGCTATCATATCTCCTCTCAGCCTTCTCTTCTTCAGGCTAAACATGCCCAGTTCCTTAAGCCACTCCTCATAGGGCTTGCTCTCCAGACCCTTGATCATTTTAGTCGCCCTCCTCTTGACACATTCCAGCTTGTCAATATCTCTCTTGAATTGTGGTGCCCAGAATTGGACACAATATTCCAGGTGTGGTCTAACCAAAGCGGAATAGAGCGTGGGTAGCATTACTTCCCTAGATCTAGACACTAGGCTCCTATTGATGCAGGCCAAAATCCCATTGGCTTTTTTTGCTGCCACATCACGTTGGCTCATGTTTAACTTGTTGTCCACGAGGACTCCCAAGATCTTTTTCCCACATACTGCTCTCGAGCCAGGCATTGTCCCCCATTCTGTATCTTTGCATTTCATTTTTTTCTGCCTAAGTGGAATATCTTGTCACTATTGAACTTCATTAGTCCTTGTAATGCTGCCCTTTCAGCCTCCGCAGGGCATCGTCTCCCACGGCATCCCTCCTGGATCTCAAGGCCAGGGATAATGTTACCTGGATACCTTGTCCCACTTTCTCTAGTCACGTGTCTTTACCTTGGGAAGGCAGCTGCCCCATTGATCCAAGCAAGGGAAGCGATCCATGCGACTGGGCTCTGGGGCACCTGGAAGAGCTCAGGCCATGTCCGAAAAGCAGGTGGGGAGTCCCTGACTTGCCCAAGTTGCATCCATGTGCTGTTATTTGGACTCCTCCTGCCATTTGGACATTCTTGGAGTGCATTAATTGTAAGGTTTTGCGATCTAGACTCGTTAAGAATCAACACACAGACACACACTGGTCCTCTAACTCTCTTTACTGCCAGTTTGCAAAGGAAAAATCGGGGAAAGGCTCTCATCTTCTCCCCAATCTCCGTACTCTCTCCATTCTTCCCTTTCTGCAAAGATACAGAATGGGGGACGATCCTGGCTCGAGAGCAGTACGTGTGAAAAAGATCTTGGAGTCCTCGTGGACAGCAAGTTAAACATGAGCCAACAATGTGATGTGGCGGCAAAAAAAGCCAATGGGATTTTGGCCTGCATCAATAGGAGCATAGTGTCTAGATCTAGGGAAGTCATGCTCCCCATGCTCTATTCTGCTTTGGGTAGACCACACCTGGAATATTGTGTCCAATTCTGGGCACCACAATTCAAGAGAGATATTGACAAGCTGGAATGTGTCCAGAGGAGGGCGACTAAAACGATCAAGGGCCAGGAGATTCCATCTGAACATGAGGAAGAACTTCCTGACTGTGAGAGCCGTTCAGCAGTGGAACTCTCTGCCCCGGAGTGTGGTGGAGGCTCCTTCTTTGGAAGCTTTTAAACAGAGGCTGGATGGCCATCTGTCAGGGGTGATTTGAAGGCAATATTCCTGCTTCTTGGCAGAATGGGGTTGGACTGGATGGCCCATGAGGTCTCTTCCAACTTGATTCTATGAAAGTGTTTTTGCGGCGCAGATGATTACATGGGGAATCCTGGAAGCAGCTTGAGGACCGGATGGCGATGAAACAAGCCGTGGTGCACTGATGTGCATTGAAAGTTTTCTTTTGCGTGCCTTTGTGGTAATCTGTTGTCTAGACACCACAGCTTGAAGCTAGCTTAGGACCACATTAAATGGTCAATGGAGATGTTGCCTGTGACTTTCCTGAGGTCATCCTATCGGTTTCTATGACTAAGTGGGAATTTGGACCCTGGTCTCCAGAACTGCAATCCAGCGCTTAAACTATTACGCCATGGTCTTTCATCCACAAAGGGACACAAAATGAGGACACCGAAGCCCTGAAATAATCATTCTGACGTCAGATGAAATGTTCCTTCAGTCCCCAAATGGTCTAACATTCCACTAACTGAACACTTCATTTGAGCCTTTAGAAATACATTTTAGGCATCCAAGTGACCAGGGGAATCCGAACACAACAAAAGGAAAAGTTCTGTATAAAAAATAATATTCAGTCACTCACTCTCTGCAAATAATAGGAATTTGGGGACCAAAGGAAGTATTTATTTGTGGGGACTGAATTCTTATGAGATGGAATCCCTACTTTTCCCTTCCCTGTTGCTGCTTTGCAAGGAATAGTTTTGTATTTGTGAATTGTTGAATAGAGATTCATGTTGGACAGGAGTCTGTGAATTAATTGTCCTGTCCCTTTAAAAACCTAGAGCAGATTCAGGGATCAGACATGGCTGTGTAATAGACAAGAAATGCAGGGCCCTTCTACACTTCCCTATATCCCAGGATCTGATCCCAGATTATTATCTTTGAACTGGATTATATGAGTCTCCACTGATTTATAATCTGGGATACACCTGTGAAATGTGGACTGTCTACAGACGTCATACGCAACTCCTAGAACGATTCCATCAGCGTTGCCTCTGAAAATCCTGCAAATCTCTGGGGAAGACAGGCGGACAAATGTCAGCGTGCTGGAAGAAGCAAAGACCACCAGCATTGAAGCGATGGTCCTCCACCATCAACTCCTCTGGACCGGCCACGTTGTCCTGATGCCCGACCACCGTCTCCTAAAGCAGTTGCTCTACTCTGAACTCAAGAACGGAAAATAGAATGCTGGAGAACAGGAAAAGATGGGCTCAAAGCCAACCTTAAAACTGTGGCATAGACACCGAGAACTGGGAAGCCCTGGCTCTCGAGCACTCGTAATGAGGTCAGCTGTGACCAGCAGTGCTGCAAAATTCGAAGAGGCACAAATGGAGGGCGAAAGGGAGAAACGTGCCAAAAGGAAGAAGGCATGATAAGCCAACCCTGACCGGGACCATCTTCTGTCTCAACTGATGTCCTCACTGCGGGAGAAGATGCAGATCAAGAATAGGGCTCCACAGCCACCTACCATCCCACCACCAAGACACCACATCTGGAAGACAACCATCCTCGAACTAAAAGGAATTGCCTAAGTAAGTAAGTAATTTTTTTTGACGTGTCAGGAGCGACTTGAGAAACTGCAAGTCGCTTCTGGTGTGAGAGAATTGGCTGTCTGCAAGGATGTTGCCCAGGGGACGCCCGGATAATTTGATGTTTTATCCTTGTGGGAGGCTTCTCTCATGTCCCCGCATGAGGAGCTGGAGCTGATAGAGGGAGCTCATCCACCTCTCCCTGGATTCGAACCTGCAACTTCTCGGTCTTCAGTCCTGCCGGCACAAGGGTTTAACCCACCCACTGCGCCACCGGGGGCTCCAAGCAAGTAAATAATCTGGGATAAGAAGATAATCTGGAATCAAATCCTGGGATATAAGGCAGTGTAGTCAGGGCCTCAGATGAGGCAAATGTATGGGGAAGTGGTAGTATTCTTTCAGTATTGTTTATATATATCGAGTCCCCAGTGGCACAGTGGGTTAAACCGCTGAGCTGCTGAACTTGCTGATTGAAAAGTCAGCGGTTTGAATCCAGGGAGTGGGCTTAGTTCCCACTGTTAGCCCTAGCTTCTGCCAACCTAGCAGTTCAAAAACCTGAAAATGTGA
Organism: Anolis sagrei; assembly: GCF_037176765.1. Taxonomy (NCBI): domain Eukaryota; kingdom Metazoa; phylum Chordata; class Lepidosauria; order Squamata; family Anolidae; genus Anolis; species Anolis sagrei. Next base: position 266,442,096 of record NC_090023.1, on the reverse strand, counting down.
GTATCATAGAATCATAGATTCAAAAAGTGTTGGAAGAGACCTCATGGGCCATCCAGTCCAACCCCCTGCCAAGAAGCAGAAATATTTTGCATTCAAATCACCCCTGACAGATGGCCATCCAGCCTCTGTTTAAAAGCTTCCAAAGAAGGAGCCTCCACCACACTCCGGGGCAGAGAGTTCCACTGCTGAACGGCTCTCACAGTCAGGAAGTTCTTCCTCATGTTCAGATGTAATCTCCTCTCTTGTAGTTTGAAGCCATTGTTCCATTGTGTCCTAGTCTCCAGGGAAGCAGAAAACAAGCTTGCTCCCTCCTCCCTGTGGCTTCCTCTCACATGTTTATACATGGTTATCATATCTCCTCTCAGCCTTCTCTTCTTCAGGCTTAACATGCCCAGCTCCTTAAGCTGCTCCTCATAGGGCTTGTTCTCCAGACCCTTGATCATTTTAGTCGCCCTCCTCTGGACACATTCCAGCTTGTCAATATCTCTCTTGAATTGTGGTGCCCAGAATTGGACACGATATTCGGTATTGTTTATATATATCGTGCCCTCAGTGGCGCAGTGGATTAAACTGCTGAGCTGCTGAACTTGCTGACCCAAAAGGTTGGCGAGTGGGGTGTGGGGATTTCCAGGGAGTGGGGTGATTTCCCACTGTTAGCCCTAGCTTCTGCCAAACTAGCAGTTCGAAAACCTGAAAATGTGTGTTGATCAATAGGTACCATTTCTGCAGGAAGGTAATGGTGCTCCATGCAGTCATGCTGGCCACATGACCTTGGAGACATCTATGGACAACGCCGGCTCTTTAGCTTAGAAATGGGGATGAGCACCAACCCCCAGAGTTGGACACCACTAGACCTAATGTCAAGGGAAAGCCTAGTAAATACATATATGTGTGTGTGTGGCCTTTACCTTTACTATATGTGTGTGTGTGTGTGTGTGTAGTGTATATATATATATATATTGAGAGAAAGTATCCAAATGACCTTTCTGCTTTTCCCGATTATTTTCTAGCAATGCACATCACCAGCTACATTTTATCCTCATCCTGAGTTTCTTTTTAATTCTGACACGTAACAGAACTGTGTGAGTATCAGTCCCATTGATGTGGGTTTTAACGTGTGCATCTAACCATGTTTAGAGGCCCTGAAAAACAACACAATCCCTTGGTTTGAAGGGGTGCCTTCAACAAAAAGAAAGACATGTTACAAAGTCGTACACGGAATGGTGGTATTCTTTTTCTGCTCGTTTTTCTTCCAACATATTATTTTTCCCAAATATCGAAGATGAAAAACAGAAAAGAAAGTTACAATGCTAGACTCCTTTTTTTTTCATTTAGTTACATAAATAAAATTTTTATAAATATCTCTTTATAAACAATATATAAATAGCTTTACAACATAAATATATTTATGCGTGACATGAATGTACAAACAGCAAACGTTATGCGAAGAACGGCCGGCTTCCTCCGTCGGTAGGCATGGGGCGGCCCCTTGTCGTGGGGGGAAAAAAGGTATCTCATATCCGTGTGTGTGTATTCGTGTCTCCATGTGTGTCTGTATGTGTGCGTGTCTGGTGTGTGTTTAGATATACATGTAGGTGTGTAAATATATATATGTATGTAATGTATATATTGGGTATGATAGGGAGAGCTTTCAGATTTCGAAAAAGGAACAGAAACACAAGCTCTGCCTCGTTCCCACCCGCCCCGAATTTTGCTGGTTTGGCTCTGAGTCCTTGTTCCAACAGAAGAAGCCCAGCCAGGTTTGACAATCCATCGGGATGTCCCCAAATGTCCATGGAATGGGGTGAATGGATGCAGAAGACGTGTCGGTTCAAACACCTGGAAAAGAAGAGGAGAAAGACACTCAGCAAACTGCTCACACAAGACCCAGGGCTATTCAACATCTGTATCTCTGACTTGGATGATGGAATCATAGAATCAAAGAGTTGGAAGAGACCTCATGGGCCATCCAGTCCAACCCCCTGCCAAGAAGCAGGAATATTGCATTCAAAGCACTCCTGACAGATGGCCATCCGGCCTCTGTTTAAAAGCTTCCAAAGAAGGAGCCTCCACCACACTCTGGGGCAGAGAGTTCCACTGCTGAATAGAAGGAACATCTGGATGGAAAACAGTCCCCTTGAAAGGCCCCTTTTCTACACTGTCCTTATATTGCAGGACCTGATCCCAGATTATCTGCTTATCCCAGATTATATGTCAGTAGAGACTCATATAATCCAATTTAAAGCAGATGTTTTGCTTGGAGAAGAGAAGGTTGAGAAGGGATATGAGAACGACATTTAAATATCTGAAAGGATATCCCATTGAGGAGGGGTCAGAGACTAGAACACCATGGGCCATTGGATCCCAAACTACAGGAAAAGAAATTCCACCTGAATATAACTCCCAGGATTCCATACCATTCAGACATGGCAATTAAAGTGGCGTCAAACTGCATTCATTCTACAGTGAAGATATTCCCAGTGGTGTCCTTCTAGAAAGGGGGGGGGGGGTCAACACTTGGAGAAGTCACTTTTGAGGATAATGCTAGCTAGAGGATTCTGCATTTGCAAGGGTCAATGCATTTTTCTATTGCAAGGGTCAGTGCATTTATGTTTTGCAAGGGTCAGTGCATTTCTCTACTGCGAGGGCCAATACATTCCTTTTTTGCAAATGTCAATGAATGTCTCTCTTGCCAGGATCAATGCATTCTTCTATTGCCAGGGTCAATGTATTTCTCTCTTGCAAGGGTTAATGCATTTCTCTCTTGCAAGGGTTAATGCATTTCTCTCTTGCAAGGGATAATGCATTTCTCTCTTGCAAGAGTAAATGCATTTCTCTGTTGTGAGGGTTAATGCATTTCTCTCTTGCAAGGGATAATGCATTTCTCTTTTGAAAGGTTCAATGCCTTTCTCTCTTGCAAGGGTTAATGCATTTCTTTTTTGCAAGGTTCAATGCATTTCTCTCTTGCAAGGGATAATGCATTTCTCTTTTGCAAGGTTCAATGCATTTCTCTCTTGCAAGGATTAATGAATGTCTCTCTTGCCAGGATCAATGCATTCTTCTATTGCCAGGGTCAATGCATTTCTCTCTTGCAAGGGTTAATGCATTTCTTTTTTGCAAGGTTCAATGCATTTCTCTCTTGCAAGGGATAATGCATTTCTCTGTTGTGAGGGTTACTGCCTTTCTATTTTGCAAGGTTCAATGCATTTCCCTCTTGTAAGAGTAAATTCATTTCTCTGTTGTGAGGGTTAATGCATTTCTCTCTTGCAAGGGTCAATGCATTCCTCTATTGCAAAGGGTCAAGATATTTCTCCCTTGCAAAGGTCAGTGTATTTCTCTCTTGCAAGGTCAATGCATCCCTCTCTTGCAAGAGTCAATGTACTTCTCTTTGCAAGAGTCAATACACTTCTCTTTTGCAAGGGTCAATGCATTTCTCCCCTTCACATGAAGTGTGGGATTTGCTCCATTTCCCTTGTGGTCTATCTGCACCCATTTAATGCAGCCTGAGCCTGGAGACTTTGCCCAGTTTCCTAGTCGTCCGGCTGCTAAAGGCTGGGAATGCAAGAGCGTAAGGCCAGAGACAATCAATCGCAGGGAAAAGCTGTGCCTGTCTCTATGAAAGAAAGAAACAAAGTGCTGTTCTTTGCAGCAGGGCTCCATAGGAGAGATGGGGAACGCGACCCTTTTTTGGCTCTCTCCAAAGAGTTAAAGGAGGGCATGTGAATGGAGCTGAAACGGTTGCCCATTTACTTCTGCTCTTTGCCACTTTCCGACCATTGCAGAAGAGAGGCAGAAAAGCCTTGTCTAAAACGTCCAAAAATGTTTGGAAACTGTTTTTCTCAAGTCTAAGGAAACTGGTCAGGAGAACCAGAACGGACAAACTTTTCAGTGCAGGAATTATTTCCTGTACAGACAATATTTCTGTAAAGAAATATAGCAGACTCTCAGTTAACCAGCACCCATGGGGATTGCTAGGTACCAAATAAATTTAGATTCTGGTTGCTTGAGAGTTACTATTAAAAATAGGTCTAATACTATACCCTATACTATACCATAAACTCTGTATTGGCTTGATATTAATATAGAAGCATAGTAATTAAAAGCAGAGGAAGACAAATTATTATTATTATTATTATTATTATTATTATTATTTAAACCCAGCTATATCTTTCCCAAAGGAGACTCAAAGCGACTTACTATTAAAATTAAGAAAAAACCAAATGTGACACAGTCAAAAATATAGCAAAAACAGATTTTACTATATTTTTGAAAAATGATGTTATTTTAAATTCTATTTTAAGTATTATTTTTTGCCGGTTGCTTGAGAGTTCCAGTTGCTTGAGTCCCGGTTAAGTGAGAGTCAACTTTCTTAATATTTTTGGGGAGAGGTTGCTGTTTCGTGTGTAAAAGTATGATAGAAAACAGCCATTTTTTACACAAATATTAATATATCTTTGCAGAAATTTTTTCTATGCTGAATTTTGTACAGAATTAAATTTTGAGCTAAAGTTTTCAAAAACTACCCAGACAGTAGGAGAAAATTATTAATTTTACAAGTTGTTTCCTTCAATAATAACAATCATCAGGTTATATCTTTATTGGATTTTAGTGGGATATGGCCCTGTCCTTTCTATAAAACCACTGGTATTTTCCCAATGTAACTACCTGAATCACTATGTACCACAACTCCCATAATTCCTGGCTATTGTTCTCTGGGATTGGGAATCATAAGACATTTTGGCCAAGAACATCGAGACATTGGAGATATGATAGCCATGTATAAATATGTGAGAGGAAACCACAGGGAGGAGGGAGCGAGCTTGTTTTCTGCTGCCCTGGAGACTAGGATGCAATGGAACAATGGCTTCAAACTACAAGAGAGGAGATTCCATCTGAACATGAGGAAGAACTTCCTGACTGTGAGAGCCGTTCAGCAGTGGAACTCTCTGCCCCGGAGTGTGGTAGAGGCTCCTTTTTTGGAAGCTTTTAAACAGAGGCTGGATGGCCATCTGTCAGGGGTGATTTGAATGCAATATTCCTGTTTCTTGGCAAGGGGTTGGACTGGATGGCCCATGAGGTCTCTTCCAACTCTTTGATTCTATGATTCTATGATTCAAGTCTGTTAATCATCTTCTGGAAGGACATCCAAAACACACCTTTTTTGGACTACAGTTCCCCAATCTCCCCAGTCACCAGGCCCAGGATTCTGGGAGTTGTAGTCTCCTAAAACAACAGTAGGCAGTGGTTCCCATGTCATTTTGGGGAAGAGGAACTAGGATTTAGTCTAGACTTCAAAAAGAGCTCTCCAAGGTGCTGAACCTATCTGGGTGAATGGAGTTCAGCACCTTGGAGAGCGCCTTCAAAGCTGAGGCTATTGGGAGCATCTATACCAGGCATGGGCCAACTTAGGCCCTCTGGGTGTTTTGGACTTCAACTCCCACAATTCCTAACAGCCTAACGGCTGTTAGGAATTCTGGGAGTTGAAGTCCAAAACACCCAGAGGGCCTAAGTTGGCCCATGCCTGGAAAACCCTCTTCCCAATTAGCTAGCTCCTCAAAGTGGTGGATGATCCACCAGCTACTCTTTCCATCCTAGCAATAAACTTATGTGAGACCCTCTTTGTAGACCCAACGTGTCTGAGCATCAAACTATGCTTCACCCATAGAAAGAAACCCACTGTGGGAACATGGACAACTCACTCTACAGACTCTCAACCCCATGGTACAAAATAACATGAAGGCGCACAACAATTTTGGACATCACAGCAAAGGAGAATATTGCTGCCTCTGAAGAGTCTCCTCCTCTGGAGATTTTTAAGCAGAGGCTGGATGGCCATCTGTCGGGAGTGCCTTGATTGTGTCTTCCTGCATGGCAGGATAATAAGGTTGGACCAGATGGTCCTTAGGGTCTCTTCCAACTCTAGGATACTATTCTAAGAACAGTTTTCATTCGGGGAGATTGTTTGGGGATATTGGTTGCATGTGCATTGTGGAATGAATGCAGTTGGACAGGGTTTGACGTCAAGGCAAGCTGCAGGTTTGTAAGACCTTATAGTAATGGACAACATGTTAAACATGAGCCAGGAATGTGATGTGGTGGCAAAAAAAGCCAATGGGATTTTGGCCTGCATCAATAGGAGCATAGTGTCTAGATCTAGCGAAGTCATGCTCCCCATGCTCTATTCTGCTTTGGTTAGACCACACCTGGAATATTGTGTCCATTTCTGGGCACCACAATTGAAGAGAGATATTGACAAGCAGGAATGTGTCCAGAGGAGGGCGACTAAAATGATCAAGGGTCTGGAGAACAAGCCCTATGAGGAGCGGCTTAAGGAGCTGGGCATGTTTAGCCTGAAGAAGAGAAGGCTGAGAGGAGATATGATAGCCATGTATAAATATGTGAGAGGAAGCCACAGGGAGGAGGGAGCAAGCTTGTTTTCTGCTTCCCTGGAGACTAGGACGCAATGGAACAATGGCTTCAAACTACAACAAAGGAGATTCCATCTGAACATGAGTAAGAACTTCCTGACTGTGAGAGCCGTTCAGCAGTGGAACTCTCTGCCCCGGAGTGTGGTGGAGGCGCCTTCTTTGGAAGCTTTTAAACAGTGTCTGGATGGCCATCTGTCAGGGGTGATTTGAATGCAATATTTCTGTTTCTTGGCAGGGGGTTGGACTGGATGGCCCATGAATCATAGAATCATAGAATCAAAGAGTTGGAAGAGACCTCATGGGCCATCCAGTCCAACCCCATTCTGCCAAGAAGCAGGAATATTGCATTCAAATCACCTCTGACAAATGGCCATCCAGCCTCTGCTTAAAAGCTTCCAAAGAAGGAGCCTCCAACTCCAAAGAAGGTCTCTTCCAACTCTTTGATTCTATGATTCTAATAATATTTATAATAATAAATAATAATTGTACAAAATCCAACATATATATCTTGTTTGCTGGGTCATGCTATGTTTTTGGGTCAGTAAAATAATAATAATAATAATAATAATAATAATAATAATAATAATAATATACAGGCAGTCCCTGGGTTACAAACATTCGACGTATAAATATCCATCTTACAAATGACTCCTACTTAAGAATTGGCCTTTTTTTCGTGTCAGGATTGACTTCAGCTTCTGATGTGAGAGAACCGGCTGTCTGCAAGAATGTTGCCCAGGGGACGCCGGGATATTTTACCATCCTGTGGAAGGCTTCTCTCATTTCCCCGAATGGGATGCTGGAGCTAACAGATGGGAGCTCACCCTGTTCCTGGATTCGAACTGCCAACCTTTTGGTCAGCAGTCCTGCTAGCACAAGGGTTTAACCCATTGCACAACCTTTAGGTTAAAGAATGGGGGTAAGACAACAGGAAGTGAGACAAATCTTCCCCTTGGAAGGAAGGCAAATCCACTCCTGGAAGAGTTATTATCACGGGGGAAAGGGATCTCCATTGAAGCTTTCTCTCCAATCCTGGTTTCCACAACAAGCCATATTTTTCAAAAATCCAATGATCACAGGAACAGAAACTGAAGTGAAATCTTCTGAACAGGGGCACAAGCAGCAAAGGAAACACCACAAGCGGGGTTCACCCTTCCCTATGCTATGCAAAGCTCACACCCACACACACACCCACTCCAATAAGGTATAGATCATCAATGAAGAACATGTGCTGCAAGTATATCTCAGATAAAGGCACTAACAAAACTTCCTCTCAATATTTCCCTCCTAAGAAAACCCTGTGAATTTCAAGGGGTACATAAAGTCTTGTGGGGACTTGAGAGCATCCATAGATTTTGTGTTGTTGAGGGTTTTCATGGCTGGGATGATTGGGTTGCTGTGAGTTTTCTGGGCTGTCTGGCCATGTTTCAGAAGCATTCTTTCCTGGCGTTTCACCCACATCTATGGCTGGGATTCTCAGAGGCTGTGAGTTCTGTTGGAAACTAGGCAATTGGGATTTATATATCTGTGGAATTATGTCCAGCGTGGGAGAAAGAAAGAACTCTTGTCTGCTTGAGGCAGGTGTGAATGTTGCAATTGGCCACCTTGATCAGCATTAAATGGTCTTGCAGCTTCAAAACCTGGCTGTTTGCTTCCTTGGGGGGGGGGGGATCCTTTGTTGGGAGGAGATTATCTGACCCTGATTGATTCTTCTCTGTAAATGCTCTGTTTTTAAGTGTTGCTCTTTCTTTAGAATCCTAATTTTAGACTTAAAAAAAAAACTGGTTACCAGACTGTGTTCACTTTCATGGTTTCCTCCTTTCTGTTGAAATTGTGGGCAATTACATGTGGAAATTGAAACCATGAAAACGAACACAATCTGGCAACCAGTATAAAAACAAAACAAAACAAAAAACTCTACAATAAGGACAGTAAAGACTCAAAAAACGGGAATTCCAGACAGGAAGCAATCAGGGCCAGCTAATCACCTCCCAACAAAGGATCCTTGTGGTACTAGCCCTGGCCAAGACCTTTATAGTTGCCCAGTAGACCCTGGAAATGAGTTGCCCCAGGCCCCACTCTGACCATCAGTTAGGACCTATCTTTGTACTTTACCCACTCCCCTGGCCCTATATTGTTGTTGTTCATTCGTTCAGTCGTCTCCGACTCTTCGTGACCTCATGGACCAGTCCACGCCAGAGCTCCCTGTCGGCCGTTACCACCCCCAGCTCCCTCAAGGTCAGTCCAGTCACTTCAAGGATGCCATCCATCCATCTTGCCCTTGGTCGGCCCCTCTTCCTTTTGCCTTCCACTTTCCCCAGCATGTCTTCTCTAGGCTTTCCTGTCTCCTCATGATGTGGCCAAAGGACTTCAACTTTGTCTCTAGTATCTTTCCCTCCAGTGAGCAGTCGGGCTTTATTTCCTGGAGGATGGACTGGTTGGATCTTCTCGCAGTCCAAGGCATTCTCAGCACTTTCCTCCAACACCACAGCTCAAAAGCATCGATCTTCCTTCGCTCAGCCTTCCCTAAGGTCCAGCTCTCACATCCGTAGGTGACTACAGGGAATACCATGACTTTGACTAGGCAATGGATCTTTGTTGCCAGTCCTATATTACTTCGCTGCATTAGCCCTGGCCCAGCCCTTTCATAATTCGCTAGGCCCACTTTGAAATTTGGGCCATTGGCAGTTAATTTTACACGGTGGTCTAGTTTTGGAACTGATTTTTAAAATTTATATGATTGTGTTAATAGTTTTATGTCTATCTCCCCTATGTTAATAGGGGAGATAGAGTAGTATACAAATAAAGTTTTATACGAGGGTTGAATGAAAAGTAATGCCTCCACCTCCATAACTCCTCAACAGATGGCAGTACTGGTGTGCGGCAAGTACTGGCTTGTTCAGTAGACTCTCCTCTACAGTTCCATTACTTTTCATTCAACCTTATATATTATATTATATCCCCCAGGCAGGAAGCAGCCAGGCTTTGAATCTGCAAGGCCATTCAATACTAATCAAGGTGGTCAATTGCAACATCCACACTGCCTCAAACAGACAAGAGTTCTTTCTCTCACCCTGGACATTATTTCACAGGTATATAAACCTCATTAGCCTCGTTTCCAACAGACCTCCCAACCTCTGAGGATGCCTGCCATAGATGTGGGTGAAGCATTAGGAGGGAATGGTTCTGGAACATTGACAGACAGCTTGGAAAACTCACAGCCACCCATCCATGAATTTTGTATCCATGAAGATTCCTAGAACCAAACCTCAGTGGATACTGAGGCTGCACTATAGCAGTGTTTCTCAACCTGGAGGTCGGGACCCTGGGGGGGGGGGGAGGTCATGAGGGAGTGTCAGAGGGGTCTCCAAAGACCATCAGAAAACACAATATTTTCTGTTGGTCATGGGGGTTCTGTGTGGGAAGTTTGGCCCAATTCTATTGTTGGTGAGATTCAGTGCTCTTTGGCTCCTTCTTTGGAAGTTTTTAAGCAGAGGCCAGATGGCCATCTGTCAGGGGTGATTTGAATGCAATATTCCTGCTTCTTGGCAGAATGGGGTTGGACTTTATGATGGCCCAGGAGGTCTCCCCCAACTCTAGGATTCTATGATTCTATAGAATCTTAGAGTTGGAAGAGACCTTGTGGGCCATCTAGTCCAACCCTATTCTTCCAAGAAGCAGGACAAATGTATTCAAAGCACCCCCAACAGATGGACATCCAGCCTCTGCTTAAAAGCCTGCAAAGAAGGAGCCTCCTCCACACTCCGGGGCAGAGAGTTCCACTGCTGAACAGCTCTCACCGTCAGGAAGTTCTTCCTCATGTTCAGATGTAGTCTGAAGCCATTGTTCCATTGCATCCTAGTCTACAGGGAAGCAGAAAACAAGCCTGCTCCCTCCTCCCTGTGGCTTCCTCTCACATATTTATACATGGCTATCAGGGCCGTAGCCAGAAAAAAAATTCGGGAGGGGTTGAAATTTTCGCGGGGGGGGGGGATTGAAATTTTTCGGGGGGGGGTATTGAAATTTTCATGGGGGGAGGTTGACATTTTCGCGGGGGGTTGAAATTTTCGCAGGGGTGTGTGTGAAATTTTCGCGGGGGGGGATTGAAATTTTTCGGGGGGGGTATTGAAATTTTCATGGGGGGAGGTTGAAATTTTCGCGGGGGGTTGAAATTTTCGCAGGGGGGTGTGTGAAATTTTCGCGGTGGGGGGGTTGACATTTTCGCCAGGGGGTTGACATTTTCGTGGGGGGTTTGACATTTTTGCGGGGGGGGGTTGAAATTTTCGCGGGGGGGGTGGTTGAAACCTGCCTCCTAGCTTACGCTGAAGCAAAGAATACAGCAGGGGGCAGAGCATCCTTCCATAGCCTGCATCTCTGCCCCTGTCAACCACCTCCACCAAGTCTGGCCTCCTTAATGAGAGCATTCAACACACACACACCCAACTTGATTGCTTCACTACATTGGCTATTGCTGCAAGTAATGGCAGTGTGAATAAATTGTCAATATTTGCTTGAGATAGTGCTTGCAGTTCTGGAAGGCCTCTTAAGTTTTTGTATCTCATAGACTTAGCATGGGGATTTGGTTAACCAGTTAAAATTCATGAGTAAACCAGGTTTTTTTTTTTAACCTGAAAACTTTCGGGGGGGGTTGAACCCCTAACCCCCCCCCCCCCCCACGCTACAGGCCTGATGGCTATCACGTCTCCTTTCAGCCTTGTCTTCTTCAGGCTAAACATGCCCAGCTCTTTAAGCCGCTCCTCATAGGGCTTGTTCTCCAGACCCTTGATCATTTTAGTCGCCCTCCTCTGGACACACTCCAGCTTCATCCTATGTAACCACTCCGCTTATCCCGCAGGAATGCTACAAATAAAGCTGCAGCGCCACTCACCTGCAGCAGGGGGCGCCCTCGGCCCTGGTTGCTTCAGCTTCAGCACCCGAGGCCACTCATGGAGCCGATGCGGTCGAGCTTGAGGCCGAAGCAGCCCTTCCCGGCGCCGGCACCACCTCCTCCTCCGCCTCCGCCTCCGCCTCCTCCGCCGCCCTTCTTGCCCAGGCCTTTGCCGTGGAAGCGCCGCGGGCTCCCTCCTCCTCCTCCTCCTCCTCTCTCTCCTCCTCCCGCGTGGCTCTCCCCGTGGGCCGCCCGGCCCCATCCCGCCCGCGGGGGCTTGCCCTCGGTGCGAAGGTCCCGCATCAGCCGCGAAGACGAGGACGAGGAAGAGGCGTCTTTGCCTTTGCCTTTGGCCTTGGTGCCGCCCCGAGGGGCGCTGCCGCCCGAGGACGAGGCCGGGCCCGAGGACGAAGAAGAGGAAGCGGAGACCTCCTCCCGCAGCAGCAGCTCCGCCAGAGAAGGAACCTGCAGAGGGGAAGAGAGGGGGGAAAGAGGGGCGGTGAAAAGGGGGCCCATTCCGGACAGGTCAGCCCACCTGTTTGGACCAGGGAACGCGGCATACCTTGACCATCCTGACTATTAGGGAGGTGGATAGTTGCAATACCCCAAAAGTGAACGATTTCCCCAAGTGTTTGCCCTGGAAAGCCCCAGAAGACCCTTTCCCAGGTTCTGATAGTTGCAATATCCCCAAAAGAGAAGGATTTCCCCCACCTGTTTGCACTTTAAAGCCCAGAATCCCCATTGGTCAGACAACTAGGGGATTCTAGGGGTTGCAATACCCCAAAAGAGAAGGATTTTCTCATCTGGTTTGCATTGGAAAGCCCAGAAGCCCCTTTCCCAGGTTCTGATAGTTGCAATATCCCAAAAAGAGAAGGATTTCCCCCACCTGTTTGCACTTTAAAGCCCAGAATCCCCATTGGCCAGACAACTACCCCTAGACACCCCAGTCTAGGGGTTGCAATACCCCAAAAGAGAAGGATTTTCTCATCTGGTTTGCATTGGAAAGCCCAGAAGCCCCTTTGCCAGGATTTGATAGTTGCAATACTCCAAAAGAGAAGGATTTTCCCAGCTATTTGGATTGAAAGACCCAGAAACCCCTTCCCTTCCTGACCATGGGGCATTCAGATAGTTGCAATACCTCAAAAGAGAAGGATTTCCCCAGCTATTTGGATTGGAAGACCCAGAATCCCCTTCCCTTCCTGACCGTGGGGCATTCGGATAGTTGCAATACCCCAAAACAGGAGGATTTCCCACCTGTTTGGCTGACTATAGGGTATTCAGATACTTGCAATGGAGAATAGAGAAGGATTTCCCCACCTGTTTTTATTGGAAAGCCCAAAATCCCTGTTGACCAGACAACTAGGGGATTCTGGAGCTTGCAGTACCTCAAAAGAGAGGGGTTTTCCCCAACTGTTTGGACTGGGAACCCCTTTGACAGGTTCTGAGAGTAGCAATACCCCCAAAGAGAAGGATTTTCCCACCTGTCCGCTCTGGAAAGCCCAGAATCCAGATGACCAGGGGATTCTGGAGGTTGCAATACCCCGAAAATCGCTGGATTTCCCCACCTGTTTGGACTAGGAGACCCAAAATCCCCTACCCTTCCTGTCTGTGTGATATTGGATTGGAAAGCCCAGAAGCCCTTTCCCTACTTGACCGTAGGATATTCTGATAGTTTCAATACCCCAAAAGAGAAGGATTTTCCCATCTGTTTGGATTGGAAAGCCCAGAAGCCCCTTTGCCAGGTTTTCAGGGTTGCAATACCCCAAAAGAGAAGGATTACCCACCTGTTTGGATTGGAAAGCCCAGTATCCCTTTCCCTTCCTGATTGTGGGATATTCTGATACTTGCAATGGAAAAAAAGAGAAGTATTTCCCCACATGTTTGCACTGGAAAGCCCCAAATCCCCTTTAGCCAGGGGATTTGGGGCTTTTCAGTGCAAACGTGATAGGGGATTCTAGGGGTTGCAATACCCCAAATGAGAAGAATTTCCCACCTATTTGGATTGGAAAGCCCGGAGTCCTTTCCCTGACTGAACGTGAGATATTCTGATAAGTTGGAATAGTGAAAAGAGAAGGATTTTCCCCACTTTTTGCACTGGAAAGCCCAGAATCCCCTTTGGCCAGACAACTAGGGGATTCTAGAGGTTGCAATACCCCAAAAGAGAATGATTTCCCCACCTGTTTGGACTAGGAGACTCAGCATCCCCTTCCCTTACTAACCAGAGGGTATTCGGATAGTTCCAATACCCCAAAAGAGAAGGATTTCCCCACCTGATTGGACTAGAAAGCTCAGAATCCCCATTAGTCAAATGACTAGGAGATTCTGGGGGTTGCAATGCCCCAAAAGAGAAGGATTTCATTGCCTGTTTGGATTGGAAAACCCAGAATCCCCTTCCCTTCCTGACAATGGGGTATTCTGATACTTGCAATGGGAAAAAGAGAAGAATTTCCCTACCTGATTGGACTAGAAAGCCCAGAATCCCCATTAGTCAAATGACTAGGGGATTCTGGGGGTTGCAATGCCCCAAAAAAGAAGGATTTCATTGCCTGTTTGGATTGGAAAACCCATAATCCCCTTCCCTTCCTGACAGTGGGGTATGCTGATACTTGCAATGGGAAAAAGAGAAGAATTTCCCTACCTGCTTGGACTGGAAAGCCCAGAATCCCCTTTGGCTAGGTGACTAGGGGATTCTGGGGGTTGCAATGGCCCAAAAGAGAAGGATTTCCCCACCTGTTTGGACTAGGAGACCCTACATCCCCTTCCCTTACTAACTGGATAGTTGCAATACCCCAAAAATGAAGGATTTCCCCACCTGTTTGGATTGGAAAGCCCAGCATCCCCTTCCCTGGCTGACTGCATGTAAACCATTGCTATGATCCTTTGACAAGTCCTTGCACCTTCCCTCCCAAAGCTTGAATCCTCTCTATTGCCATTGCATGCAAGCTTGGAACATCATAACACAACTTGAGCTTCATTCTATGGCGCTGTCAGTCCAGCCAAGCCAAACTCCAAAGGCTTCGAGTAGCATCGGTGGGTCAAGTGGGGTCAAGAGCGCCATGCTTTCTCCATCCTACATACCACCAAAAGCGGGTGTTTGTTTATTATTGTTGTTGTTGTTTATTGACACTCCGCTTGGGTCTCTCCACAAGGACTGCCAAGTGATCAAAGCAACATCATCCATGTTCTATCTCATTTGAACCGGATTATCTGAGTCCACACTGCACTATAACCCAGTTCAAACAGACTCAAAAGCTGGATCTACTCTGCCTTATATCTCAGAGTCTGACCCCACATTACGGGATGGATCCTTCATTGGGAACAACTTCTGAAAGATGAGCAGATATGGGCCAACTTGGGCTTTCTAGGGGTTTTGGACTCCAACTCCCACCATTCCTAACAGCCTCTATGCATGCGGGATTTGTGGATACTGAGGGATAGCTGTACATCCCAAATTAATTTGAGATTCATCAGCATACCCACATCATTGTTCCCTCATAGATTGTGCATTGACAACAACTTCTGAAAGATGAGCAGATATGGTCCAACTTGGACCTTCTAGGGGTTTTGGACTCCAACTCCCACCATTCCTAACAGCCTCTATAGGTGCAGGATTTGTGGATACTGAGGGATAACTATACACCCCAAATTAATTAGAGACTCAACAGCATACCCACAGCATTGTTTCCTCATAGATTGTGCATTGACAACAACTTCTGAAAGATGAGCAGATATGGGCCAACTAGGACCTTCTAGGGGTTTTGGACTCCAACTCCCACCATTCCTAACACCCTCTATGCATGCAAGATTTGTGGATACTGAGGGATAGCTATACATCCCAAATTAATTTGAGACTCATCAGCATATCCATACCATTGTTTCCTCATAAATTGTGAATTGACAACAACTTCTGAAAGATGAGCAGATATGGGTGAACTTGGACCTTCTAGGGGTTTTGGACTCCAACTCCCACCATTCCTAACAGCTTCTATGGATGCAGGGTTTGTGGATACTGAGGGATAGCTATACACCCCAAATTAATTAGAGACTCATCAACATACCCACAGCATTGTTTCCTCGTAGACTGTACCTTCTAAAGAGGCATCTCTGCAGTGGATTGGTCAGCATTTGGAGGCAAAGTTCTGATTAACCTTCTGCCATCCCATTTTCCAGCTGATGTTAGAAAGCCCCAGTTTCTCTTTCTTCTCCCCCCTTTGTCCTCAGCCTTCTTCCCTAGGGTTTGGCTACACAGTCCTGATTAACCCCCTGTCATCCCACTTTTCCAGCTGATGTTAGAAAGCCCCGGTTTCTCTTTCCTCTCCCCCCTTTGTCCTCAGCCTTCTTCCCTTGGTGCAAACTTAGTTGAAGCTGCTCCACATTCCTGATTAACTCAGTCCTGATTAACCCTCTGCCATCCCACTTTTCCAACTGACGCTAGAAAGCCCCGGTTTCTTTTTCCTCTTCCCCCTTTGTCCTCAGCCGTCTTCCCTTGAATTTGGCTACACAGTCCTGATTAACTCTCTGCCATCCCACTTTTCCAGCTGACATTAGAAAGCCCCAGTTTCTCTTTTCTCTCCCCGCTTTGTCCTTCTCCCTCTGGTGCAAACTGAGTTGAAGCTGCTCCACATTCCTGATTAACTCAGTCCTGATTAACCCTCTGCCATCCCACTTTTCCAGCTGACATTAGAAAGCCCCAGTTTCTCTTTCCTCTTCCCCCTTTGTCCTCAGACTTCTTCCCTTGGATTTGGCTACACAGTCCTGATTAATCCTCTGCCATCCCAAGAAAGCCCCAGTTTCTTTTTCCTCTTCCCCCTTAGTCCTCAGCCTTCTTCCCTTGGTGCAAACTGAGTTGAAGCTGCTCCACATTCCTGCTTAGCCCAGTCCTGATTAACCCTCTGCCATCCCACTTTTTCAGCTGACATTAGAAAGCCCCAGTTTCTCTTTCCTCTTCCCCCTTTGTCCTCAGACTTCTTCCCTTGCTGCAAACTTAGTCTATCCCACTTTTCCAGCTGACGTTAGAAAGCCCCGGTTTCTTTTTCCTCTTCCCCCTTTGTCCTCAGCCTTCTTCCCTTGGTGCAAACTTAGTTGAAGCTGCTCCACATTCCTGATTAACCCAGTCCTGATTAACCCTCTGCCATCCCAAGAAAGCCTCCATTTCTCTTTGCTCTTCCCCCTTTGTCCTCGTCCTTCTTCCCTTGGTGCAAACTTAGTCCATCCTACTTTTCCAGCTGAGGTTAGAAAGCCCCAGTTGCTTTTTCCTCTTCCTCCTTTGTTCTCAGCCTTCTTCCCTTGGATTAGACTACACAGTCCTGATTAGCCCTCTGTCATCCCATTTTTCCAGCTGAGATTAGAAAGCCCCAATTTCTTTTTCCTCTCCCCTTGTCCTCAGCCTTCCTCCCTTGCTGCAAACTGAGTTGAAGCTCAGGTCTCTTCATAGAATCCAGATTATCGAAGCAGACAACCCACGTTATCATCTTTGAACCGGATTATATGAGTCTACACTGCCATATAATCCAGTCCAAAGTAGATAACATATGGCAGTGGAGAAGGGGCCTTTGACTCCTGGAGTTGTTGTCCAGTTCTCAATCCACTAGACCAGGTATGGGTCAACTTTGAGCTTCCTTCCAAGGGTTTTGGACTCCAACTCCCACCATTCCTGACGGCCTCAGGCCCCTTCCTTTTCCCCCTCAGCCGCTTAAGCGGCTGAGGGGGAAAAGGAAGGGTCCTGAGGCTGTCAGGAATGGTGGGAGTTGGAGTCCAAAACCCTTGGAAGGGCCAAAGTTGTCCCAGTCGTGTTGGAGAGTCTCCTTCCTGGCTTACCTTAACCTGGAACCCGGGCGGTGGAGGTTTCCCGTGGGAGGCGAGGGCCAGCAAGGCGAGCAGGAGTCCCAGGGCCACGAGGGGCGAGGGGGGCATCCCGTGGGGAGAGGTGGGCCAAGGCCGCGGGCGCAAGGAGGGACTCTCCCACGGGTGGGTGGATGGATGGATCCTCCAAAGGGTAAGGGTGGAAGCCGGAGTCCTCTTCTCCTTCTCCTTCTCCTTCTCCTCCTCCTCCAAACTCCTGCCTTGCTCTCCTCCTCCTCTTCTCTTTCCTTCGAGGATCAGATCGGTTTCTTCTTCGCGCCGGGATCGCCGTCGGCTTTTTATAGCCAACCTGCTGAGCGGTGACGTCACCCCCCCGCCCTCCCCACTCGCGGGCGGAGGATGGAGTGGGGGGGAAAGGGAGAGAGAGAGATTGAGAGATTGAGAAAGAGAGAGAGAAGGGAAAGGAGGAAGGGAAGAGGAGCAGGTCTCCAGGCGCAAATCCGACGGGGATACCTCGCTGCCCCGAAAGTCCCACGCGAGACTCTCCGTGGGACAGACAAAGAGAAAGAAGAGAGAAGGGGGAGTGGAGTGGAGGGCAGAGGGAGAGATTGAGAGAGAGGGAAAAGGAGGAAAGGAACAGGAGATCTCCAAGCGCAGATCCGACGAGGATCCCTCACTGCCCCGAAAGTCCCACGCGGGACCCTCCGTGGGACAGACAAAGAGACAGAAGAGAGAAGAGGGAGTGAAGTGTATGGGGCAAGGGAGAGATTGAGAGAGAGGGAAAAGGAGGAAATGGAGATCTCCAGGCGCAGAACCGACGAGGATACCTCACTGCCTCGAAAGTCCCACGCGAGACCGTCCGTGGGGCAGACAAAGAGGGGCAAGGGGGAGGTTGAGAGAGAGGGAAAAGGAGGAAAGGAACAGGAGATCTCCAGGCGCAGAACCGACGAGGATCCCTCACTGCCCTGAAAGTCCCACGCGGGACCCTCCGTGGGACAGACCAAGAGAATGAAGAGAGAAGGGGGAGTGGGTGTATGGGGCAAGGGGGAGGTTGAGAGAGAAGGAAAAGGAGGAAGGGAAGAGGAGCAGGTCTCCCGGCGCAGATCCGACGGGGATCCCTCGCTACCCGAAAGTCCCACGCGAGACCTTCCGTGGGACAGACCAAGAGAATGAAGAGAGAAGTGGGAGTGGAGTGGATGGGGCAAGGGGGAGGTTGAGAGAGAGGGAAAAGGAGGAAAGGAAGAGGAGCACGTCTCCCGGCGCAGATCCGACGGGGATCCCCCACCGAAAGTCCCACGTGAGACCCTCCGTGGGACAGACAAAGAGGAAGAAGAGAGAAGAGAGAGTGGAGGGCAAAGGGAGAACTTGAGAGAGAGGGAAAAGGAGGAAAGGAAGAGGAGCGGGTCTCCCGGCGCAGAGCCGACCGGGATCTCTATCCCGAAAGCCCACTATGCCCGGCCCACGCGGGACCCTCCGTGGGAGAAAGAGCAAGGAGAGAGAAGGGGGGGGGTGGAGTGGAAGGGAAAGGGAATCATAGAATCAAAGAGCTGGAAGAGACCTCATGGGCCATCCAATCCAACCCCATTCTGCCAAGAAGCAGGAATATTGCATTCAAATCACCCCTGACAGATGGCCATCCAGCCTCTGTTTAAAAGCCTCCAAAGAAGGAGCCTCCACCACACTCCGGGGCAGAGAGTTCCATTGCTGAACGGAATGATTGAAAGAGAGGGAAATGAGAAAGGGCGCAGATCCGACGGGGATCACTCGTTGTCCCGAAAGCAGAACCCACTCTGCCCGGCCCACGCGGGACAAAGAAAAAAGAGAGAAGGGGGAATGGAGTGGAAACGGAGAAAGAGAGAATGAGAAAGAGGGAAAGGAGGAAGGGAAGAAGAGCAAGTTTCTAGGCGATCTTTACCCTAAAAGCCCACTCTGCCCGGTCCACGCGGGAGAGGGAAGGGCAGCTTCTCTGAGAGAGAGAAAGAGCGAGAGAGAGAAGGTCCACAAGCCTCTTGGGACAGTGCCCCCTTGAGATGCTCCATCCCTTGCTGCCCCGAAAGTCCCACGGGGGACCCTCAGTGGGACAAAGAGAAAGGAAAGAGAAGGGGGAGTGGAGTGGAGTAGAGGGGAAAGGGAGAGATTGAGAGAGAGGGAAAGTTAGAGGAGCAAGTCTCCAGGCGCAGATCCGACGGGGCTCTCTACCACAAAAGCCCACCCTGCCCGACCCACGCGCGACCCTCCGTGGGACAAAGAGAAAGGAGAGGGAAGAGGGCAGTTTCCCTGAGAGAGGAAGGGGGACAAGGTCCACACGCTTCCTTGGACGCTCCCATCCCTCGCTGTCCCGAAAGTCCCACGCGAGACCCTCCGTGGGACAAGGAGAAAGGATAGAGAACAGGGTAGCTTTCCAGAGAGAGAGAGAGAAAGAGAGAAAAGACCCCCACGGCTCTTGGGACAGTGTCCCGTGGAGATGGCCCATCCCTCACTGTCCCGAAAGTCCCACGCGAGACCCTCCGTGGGACAAAGAGAAAGTGGAGAGAAGAGGGCAGCTTCCCTGAGAGAGGGAGAGAAAGGGAGACAAGGTCCACGCGCCCCGTGGAGATTCCCCATCCCTCCCTGCCCGGAATGTCCCACGCGGGACCCTCCGTGGGACAAAGGAAAGATAAAGAGAAGCTTCCCTGAGAGGGAGAGAGAAAGGTCCACACGACTCTTGGGTCTTCACGCGTGGAGATGCCCCAGCCACATGTCAACAAAGCCATTTCATAGAATTCTAGAAGAAGCCTGGAGTTGGAAGAGCCAACCACTCCAATCCTATTGTGTTAGGCAGGGACACACCGCCCAGACCCTCCCGACAGATGTCCAGAGAGGCTCTGTGTAACAACCTACGTTTTGGGGAGGGGGCAAGGTTGTGTTCTGCTGCTCTGGAGACTAACTAGGACACAATTAATTAATCAGGGCCAGCTAACACTTCCCAACAAAACACTAGAATCAGGACAGTAAATACAGAGCAACACTCTGAAAACAGGGGAATTCCAGACAAGAATTAATCAGGGCCAGCTAACACTTCCCAACAAAACTCTAGAATCAGGACAGTAAATAAAGAGCAAGACTCTGAAAACAGGGGAATTCCAGACAGGAATTATTCAGGGCCAGCTAACACTTCCCAACAAAACTCTAGAATCAGGACGTAAATAAAGAGCAACACTCTCAAAACAGGAGAATCCCAGACAAGAATTAATCAGGGCCAGCTAACACTTCCCAACAAAACTCTAGAATCAGGAGAGTCAATAAAGAGCAAGACTCTGAAAACAGAAGGATTTCAGACAAGAATTAATCAGGCCCAGCTAACACTTTCCAACAAATAATTCCTCCAGGCAAGAAGCAGCCAGGCATTGAAGCTGTAAGGTTATCCAATGTTAATCAATGTGGCCAATGACAACATTAGCACTTGCCTGAAACAGGCAAGAGTTCTTTCTCCCACCCTGGACATCATCCCACAGATATATCAGCCCCACTTGCCTAGTTTCCAACAGATCCCTCAACCTCTGAGGATGCCTGCCATAGATGTGGGCGAAACGTCAGGAGAGAATGCTTCTGGAACATGGCCATCCAGCCTGAAAAACCCTTTGCCCAAACCAGAGCCTTGACTGGGAGGAAGAGGACGAAATGCCGAAGGTACAGGCATAGGCTGGGGAGGGAAGCACACCTGGAAGGAAGGTCTGGCCTTTACCCGACAGTAAAGAAGGGAAGTCGGGAAAAGACCGCCCAGTTTCCTCCTCGGGTGGTGAAAAGCTCGCGATGCCCAAACTGGGCCATCATCGCGCTTCCACGAGAGTGGGCACCTTCGCCACGTGGGCTTTCTGAAAGAAGAGGAGGAAGAAGAAGAAGAAGAGGAAGAGGAGAAGAAGGAGGAAGAGAGGAAGAGGAAAAGGAAGAGGAGAAGGAGGAGAGCAGGAGGAAAAGGAAGGAGGAGATGGAGAGGGAGAGTAAGACAAGGAGAAGGAGAGGAATAGGAGAGGAAGGGAAAGGGGAGGAGAGGAAGAGAAAACGAAGGTGAAAAAGGAGAGGGAGAGGAAGAGAAGGAGAGGAAGAGGAGAAGAAGGAGAGGAAGAGGAAGGGGAGGAGAAGGAGAGGAAGAAGAAAAGGAAGAGGAGAAGGAGGAGAGGAGGAGGAGAAGAAAAGAAAAGGAAGGAGGGAGAGGAAGAGAAGGAGGGAAGGGGAAGAGGAGACGAAGGAGAGGAAGGGGAGGAGAAGGAGAGGAAGATGAAGAAGAAGGAGAGGAAGAAAAAGAAAAGGAGAAGAAGGAAGAAGAGAGGAAGAGGAGGAGGAGAGGAAGAGAAAAGGAAGGAGAAGAGGGAGAGGAAGACGAAGAGGAGAAGAAGGAGATGGAGAGGAAGGGGAAGAAGAAAAGGAGAAGAAGAAAAAGAGGAAGAGGAAGAAAAGGAGAAAGAGAGGAAGAAGGAAGGAGAAGGAGAGGAAGATGAAAAGGAAGAGGAGGAGAAGGAGAAGAAGGAGAGGAGGAGGAGAAGGAAAAAGAAGAAGTGAAGGAGAGGAAGAGAAAAAGGAAGAAGTAAGAAAAGAAGGAGAGGGAGAGGAATAGAAAGAGAAGACGAAGGAAAGGAAGAGCAAGAGAAAGAGAGGAAAAGAAAGAAGAGGAGAAGAAGAAGAAGAAGAAAAGGAAAAGAAGAAGAAGAAGAAAAAGAAGTAGCAGTTCTAAGGACAGGTCTACACTGTAGTATGAACGCAGTTTGACATCCCTTCCACGAGAGTGAGCGGCTCAAGGCTCCTGGTGAGCAGGGAAAGCTGAAACCTTTGTGAGTCTGCTGCTTTCC
Organism: Anolis sagrei; assembly: GCF_037176765.1. NCBI lineage: Eukaryota > Metazoa > Chordata > Lepidosauria > Squamata > Anolidae > Anolis > Anolis sagrei. Next base: position 266,420,152 of record NC_090023.1, on the reverse strand, counting down.
CAGGGTGAGCCCTGGCAGTCCTAATGGTGCCAAACTGCATCCCTTCTGCAGTGTGGACGTGCCTTAAGGGAGAGGGATTCGGAGTCCCTTCCTTGGACTGCAGAAAGTGGGGAATGGTTGGAGACGTTGCCTCTCTGGGCAGCCTTGGGCAAGGCACACTCTCTCAGCCTCGGAGGAAGGCAAGGGCCATCCCCTCGGGAGGAATCTTGTGGGTCGGAAAAAGGAAATCTCTCTTGCAGGGATTTAGAACATCCCACAGAACTTGGAGAAATGTTCAGGGACCCTCAAAGAAAGGGGGCAAGCACAGTGCCCAAGGCAGGGCCAAGAGAGAGCACAGAAAACACGGGGGGGGGGGCAAGAGAATGGGGCCCAAAATGGGGCCCAAAATGCAGAGGAATCCAGGAAAAGGGGGCAAGGAAAGCGTCCAAGGCAGTGCCAAGGCAAATGCCCCAGGGAATTGGCGGTGCCAGCTTCCTGTCTCTGCGGGGTGAGACATTTGGGGGTCTTTTGCCAGTCAGGAGTTTAGGGGCCCCTTGAAATCGGTGGCCCTACATCAGGCTCGGATTTCTTGAAACCAGGTATGGGGAAACCCAGCCAGGAGGGCCAGGTGCGGCCCATTGGCCTCTTTTCTCAGGCCCTCCTCTCTCACATCATCCTAGCCTTCCTTCCTTCTCTCTTTCCTTCCTTTCTCCTTCCCTTCCTCCCTTTCGTCCTTCCTTCCTCCTTTCCTCCTTCTTTCTCTCTCTTTCTTCTTCCCTCCTTCCCTTTGGTCTTTTCTTCCTTCTCTCTTTCCTCCCTCCCTCCTTCCTTCACTCTCTCTTTCTCCTTCCTTCCGTCCCTCCCTTTGGTCCATCCTTCCTTCCTTCCCCCCTTTCTTCCTTCCTTTTATTTGGTCTTTCCTTCCTTCTCGCTTTCCTCCCTCCTTCCCCCTCTCTCTTTCTCCTTCCTTCATTTCTTCTTTCCCTTTGGTCTTTCCTTCCTTCTCTCTTTCCTCCCTCCCTCCTTCCCTCTCTCTTCCCTTCCTTCCTTCCTTCCTTCCTTCCATCCACCCACCCATCCATCCATCCTCCCTTCCCTTTCCTCCCTCCCTCCTTCCCTCACTCTCTCTTTCTCCTTCCTTCCTTCCTTCCTTCCTTCCTTCCTTCCTTCCTTCCTTCCTTTTATTTTCTTCCTCTCTTTCCTCCCTCCCTCCTTCCCTCTCTCTCTTTCCCCTTCATTTACTCCTTCCTTCCCTCCGTCCCTCTCTCTTTTTCTCCTTCCTTCCTTCCTTCCTTCCTTCCTTTTGGTCTTTTTTTCCTTCTCCCTTTCCTCTCTCCTTCCCTCATTCTCTCTTTCTCCTTCCTTCCTTCCTTCCTTCCTTCCTTCCTTCCTTCCTTCCTTCCTTCCTTCCTTCCTTTTATTTGGTCTTTCCTTCCTTCACTCTTTCCTCCCTCCTTCCCTATCTCTCTTTCTCATTTCTTCCTTTCTTCTTTTTTTTTGGTTTTTCCTTCCTTCTCTCTTTCCTCCCTCCCTTCTTCCCCCTCTCTCTTTCCCCCCCTCCCTCCCTCCCTCCCTCCCTCCCTCCCTCCCTCCCTCCCTTCTTTCCCAATTTTGTGAGACAGGGTGAGCTCCCATCTGTTAACTCCAGCTTCCCATGTGAGGACATGAGAGAAGCCTTCCACAGCATGCTAACACATCCAGGCATCCCCTGGGCAACGTCTCTGCAGACAGCCAATTTTGCGAGACAGGGTGAGCTCCCATCTGTCAGCTCCAGCTTCCCAGGCAAGGACATGAGAGAAGCCTCCCACAGGATGCTAACACATCCAGGCATCCCCTGGGCAATGTCTCTGCAGACAGCCAATTCTGTGAGACAGGGTGAGCTCCCATCTGTCAGTTTCAGCTTCCCATGCGGGAACAGGAGAGAAACCTCCCACAGGATGCTAACACATCTGGGTGTCTCCTGGGCAATGTCTCTGCAGACAACCAATTCTGCGAGACTGGGTGAGCTCCCATCTGTTAGCTCCAGCTTCCCATGCAGGGACATGAGAGAAGCCTACCACAGGATGCTAACACATCTGGGCATCCCCTGGGAAACGTCTCTGCAGACAACCAATTCTGTGAGACAGGGTGAGCTCCCATCTGTCAGCTCCAGCTTCCCAGGCAGGGACATGAGAGAAGCCTACCACAGGATGCTAACACATCTGGGTGTCCCCTGGGCAATGTCTCTGCAGACAGCCAATTCTTCGAGACAAGGTGAACTCCCATCTGTCAGCTCCAGCTTCCCATGTGGGAACAGGAGAGAAGCCTCCCACAGGATGCTAACACATCCAAGCATCCCTTGGGCAATGTCAGCCAATTCTCTCACACCAGAAGCAACTTGCAGTTTCTCAAGTCTCTCCTGACACACACAAAAAAATTCACAATGCCCAGCAGCAATGCAGTAAGTGAAATAGCAACACGCAGCATACAACTGCAATGCACACCTGGCATGTGGAACTGCAATGTGGAATGTGCATTGTGTTATCTCAATATATGCATCAGTGTTATATAAGGAACTCTGGCTCTGATTTTATCAACAGAATGTGTCAGTTGCACTGTGATGAATAACTTGCCCCACATGCTTTGATGTGGCTTTACATGTATGTGTTACTAAGTATGTATACATGTATATGTTAGAGAATGCCAGCCCTTATTTCTGGACCTTTAAGGAGATATACGACACCTCCCCTAGAGCTGAGCACTGCCTCCAGAGCTGGAAATGAAAGGAGAAGCTTCTGTGTTATTTGTGTCTCATTGAATTTCATTGTAACGAGGCACTGAATGTTTGCCTGTGTCTGTTGTTTGCTGCAATCCGCTTTAAGGTCCAGAAATAAGGTAACCTGCTGCTCAGGTTGTCCAAATGGCACCATTTGTGCACAAGAGGGAGGTATAGCAACAGGCCTGGGAGACCTCAAGGTTTGCAGAAATGCACAAAACCAGGGATTAAAATCTAAGGGGGAGGAATAAAATCTTAACAGGGAATGGGCAGAAGGATACAGTGTTCAATAAGGCACCCAGGTAAATATTTAGATGCCATTGTTGTTGAAGACAGAATATTTTCCAGGCGAAAGGCTTCACATTTTGGGCATCTCCAATTGATAGATGTAGTAGTCTTGAGGAAGATGAAGGCTGTCTGCACACAGTAGAATTAATGTAGTTTAGACACCACTTGAACTGTTATGGTTCAATGCTATGCACTTGTGGGATGTGTAGTTTTTTGTGTGTGTCAGGAATGACTTGAGAAACTGCAAGTCGCTTCTAGTGTGAGAGAATTGGCCATCTGCAAGGATGTTGCCCAGGAGACACCTGGATGTTGTGATGTTTTACCATCCTATGCATGCCCAGTGTGGAACAGATCTCACCACACTAAAACAGTGGATGTGGCTCTTAATGAGACATGCCGCATTATCACGGGGTGTCTGCGCCCTACACCACTGGAGAAATTACACCACCTGACATCCGCCGGGAAGTAGCAGCCAATAGTGAAAGGACCAAGTCAGAGACATCCCCTGTTTGGATATCAGCCAGCACGTCAATGACTTAAATCTAGAAATAGTTTTCTAAGATCTACAGAGACACTCGCTGGAACACCCCAGCAAGCTAGAGTCCAAAAGTGGCAGGCTCAAACCCAGCACCTCAACCAATGGCTGATACCAAATGAGAGACTCCCTCCTGGGCACACAGAAGACTGGGCGACTTGGAAGGCGCTGAACAGACTGCGCTCTGGCACCACGAGATGCAGAGCCAACCTCAAGAAATGGGGCCACAAAGTGGAATCCTCGACATGTGAGTGCGGAGAAGAACAAACCACTGACCACCTGCTGCAATGCACCCTGAGCCCTGCCACATGCACAATGGAGGACCTTCTTGCAGCAACACCAGAAGCACTCCAAGTGGCCAGATACTGGTCAAAGGACATCTAATCAACTACCAAACTCACAAATTTTGTATTCTGTATTTTTGTATTTTGTCTGTTTGTTTGCTTTGTTCTGTTAGAAATGTCATATAATTGACTGGTTGCTGATAACTCGATAAATAAAATAACCATCCTTGTGGGAGGTTTCTCTCATGTCCCCATATGGAGAGCTGGAGCTAACAGAGGGAGCTCATCCAAGCTCTGCCCAGACCTGTCGATCTTCAGTCCTGCTAGCACAAGGGTTTGTTGCGCAGAAGCGGATTTTAGCCAGATCCCATGCAAAAGACACACAGGCAAGAGGAAAGAGGAACAGAAAAACTTTACTCTTATCAGCAGAGGCAAAACATAAACTTGCAGTGTTGCATACAAAATCAAACAGTGCAACAAACTTATATAGTTCTTTGTAAGTAACACAGAATAAGGCTTCCCCATCTTCATTCAAATGTGTGTGGATTGAAACCCTGGTCTCTGGTGTCATAGTCCAACATTCAAAGCACTGACTGCACACTGTTGGCTCTCTAAGTACCTTGGATAGCTCCTTTGAAGTCCAAAACACCTGGAGGGCCCAAGTTTGCCCATGTCTGCTCTATGATCAAACAATTGAATTTGTATAGTATCATAGACAGGCAGGCAAGGCTTCAATATTGTAGGACTTAGTGCTAGTCTGGGTAGCAGATCTTTCCTGATGTGTTTTCGCAGTTCGACAAGGGTGGCGCAATGGGTTAAACCCTTGTGCTGCTGAGCTGCTGACCTGCATGTTAGCAGTTCAAATCCGCGGGTCGGGTGAGCTCCTGCTGTTAGCCCTAGCTCCTGCCAACCTAGCTGTTCGAAAACATGCCATTGTGAGTAGATCAATAGGTTCCGCTTTGGTGGGAAAAGACAAAAAGATGCTCCAAGCAGTCATGCCAGCCACACAACCAGGAGGTGTCTGCAGACAATGCAGGCTCTTCAGCTTGGAAATGGAGATGAGCACTGCCTCCAGAGCCGGAAATGAAAGGAGGAGCCTTTGCCTTTGTCTGTGTTATTTGTGTCTCATTGTATTTCATTGTAACAAGGCATTGAATGTTTACCTGTGTTTGTTTATATGCTGTAATCCGCTTTGAGTCCCCTTGGTGAGAAGGGTGGGATATAAAGAAAGTGTCATTATTGTTATTGTTGTTATTGTTATTATTATTTTACTGACACAAAAACACAGTATGTCACAGAAAACAAGACAGGCTAGACGGCTGGCCCCCTACTTGTCCAGGGATGATCTAGCTACCGTGATCCAGGCTACAGTCATCTCAAGACTGGACTACTGTAACACCCTCTACATTGGCCTTCCTCTGTCGGTGATCCGGAAGCTCAAGTTGGTACAAAATGCAGCTGCTCGGCTTCTTGCAGGAATTCCAATGAGATGCCACATAACCCCAATCTTACTGCAGCTGCATTGGTTACCAGTTGAGCACCGGATCACTTTCAAAGTGATGGTACTCACCTTTAAGGCCTTGCATGGTCTGGGGCCAATGTACCTGAGGGACCACCTCACCCCCTCCCAACCCCAGAGATCCCTCCGTTCTGAGGACCGAGATCTATTGGAAATTCCCAGCATCAAGACCTTGCCTCTAACAGCAACCAGATGCAAAGCCTTCACAGCAGTGGCACCATCACTCTGGAATACTCTGCCGCCTGAAGTCCGTGCCTTGCGGGACCTATCAGCTTTCCGCAGGGCATGTAAGACATATCTGTTTCGACAGGCCTTTGATCTTTGATATTGTTGTTTTTAAATTGTTTTTAAATTGTGTTAGATTTTAGCCTGTTCTAGTAAGCTGCTCTGAGCCCCAGGGAGTAGCGGCATATAAGTTTGAATAATAAATAAATAAATAAAATATACATGCTGGATTTCGTATCACAAAATTACAGGTTGAACACTTCCCAAGCATCTAGGACTGTGTGATGTATTTTCGAATGATGTGCGCAGATCCTAGTCAGGTGGCCTTTTGCAGTTGACAGATTGTGATTTTGTCAATGTTTATTGTTTCCAAATTCCGGCTGAGATCTTTTGGCACGGCATCCAATGTGCCGATGACCACTGGGACCACCTGTACTGGTTTATGCCATAACCTTTGCAGTTCGATTTTGAGGTCCTGATAATGGCTGAGTTTTTCCTGTTGTTTTTCCTCAATGCGACTGTCACCTGGTATGTTGACATCAATAATCCAATTTTTTTTCTTTTCCACAATCGTGATATCTGGCGTATTGTGTTCCAAAACTTTGTCAGTCTGGATTTGAAAGTCCCACAGTATTTTTGCGTGTTCATTTTCCATGACCTTTGCAGGTTTATGATCCCACCAATTTCTTTACTACTAGCAGGTGGTACTTGTGACCTTAGTTCCAGTGAATCATCTGGGCCACAGAGTTGTGCCTCTGTTTGTAGTCCGTCTGTGCGATTTTCTTGCAACAGCTGAGGATATGATCCATGGTTTCATCAGCTTCCTTGCACCACCACCACCTTCTTCTTCTTCTTCTTCTTCTTCTTCTTCTTCTTCTTCTTCAACTGCCATGGCTCAATACTATAGATTCAAGGGAATTGTAGTTTCACAAGGTTTTTACCCTTTGCTGTACAAGCAATCTGGTTTCTTACCAAACTACAAGTCCTAGGGTTCAATAGCATTGAGGCATGGCAGTTGAAGTGGTGCCAACTGCATTCGTTATACAGCAGTGAACTGGATGCGGCTGCTTGCTGTAAAGGTATTTATGATTGTGGTAATATTGCCACGGTTGTCAATACCTAGTATTTGTGAACCACAGAGCCGTTAGAGATCTGTAGACATCTGTAGCTCTTAAATCACAGAACCTTCAACGCAATAACGGGTGCCAGACTACATGTCTTTAAAAAATAATTAAGATAATCACAACCGAGAATAGAAATGAAGAGCCTTCATGTCCATCCAATAAATGACTCCATCAGGCATGTTTTGTAACAGTTTTGAGCTCATTTGTCGATTCTGGTAAGCTGAATATATTGTTAGCCTTTCGGGCATATCGAAACACCCAAACAAGCTCACAGATGGCTCTTAAAAGTAATAAAAAAAGACTCCACTTGGGGTTTTTATGGCTCTTTTATAAATTCTGACTGCAACTCCAGCAGACGTATTAAGTCACCCAGATGAGTTGTCTTTCCTCACTGAATGTGTAAGATTTTTTGTATATGAGTTTGAAACCTTATATCACTCTCTGCCAACCTTCCAGTTATGTCTGGTTATATGTGTGGTGTGATAGAAGTAAGTGGAATTGTGTTGGTTGTATGATTCTTGATATTTCATCATTATGACACTCATCTTGTTGATGGGAAGCTGACTGAAAGCCAAAACCAAGGTCACAACAACATCTGTTACAGAACTCCAATATGCTGATGACAACGTAGTCTGTGCACATTCGGAAGAAGACCTACAAGCCACTCTAAACACCTTTGCAGAAACATACGAGAAGTTCCCCCTCTCACATTAAGAAAACCAAAGTGCTCTTCCATCAGTCACCAGCCAAACTGTCTGCAATGCCAGAAATGCAGCTTAATGGTGTAACATAAGAAAATGTGGACCATGTCCGCTCCCTTGGCAGCCACCGCTCCACAAAAGCCAACATTGACACTGAAATACAATGCCGCCTGAGCTCAGCAAGTGCAGCATTTTTCCAAATGAAGCAGAAAGTATTGTCGAAGGCTTTCATAGTCAGAATCACTGGGTGTGTTGTAGGTTTTTCAGGGTTTATGGCCATGTTCTAGAAGCATTCTCTCCTGACGTTTCACCTGCATCTGTGGCAAACCTCCTCAGAGACACAAATGAGCTCAAACCTGTTACAAAACATGCAGAGAGTGTTTGAGGACCGGCACATCTGCAGGGAGACCAAACTGCTTGTTTATAAAGACATTGTTTTTCCAACCCTGTTATATGCTTGTGAAACGTGGACTGTCTACCAATGTCACACTCAACTCCTTGAAAGTGGCAGGCACAAATTTTACAAGGTTTTACAAGACTACAATTTTACAAGACTACTTTTGGGACAAGCAGGGATTTGAACCTTGATCTCCCAGAGTCCTAGGGTGCATCTACACTGTAGGATGAATGCAATTTGATACCTCTTTAACAGCCATGACTCAATACTATGGAATCGGAAGGGTGTGTTGTAGTTTTATAAAGTTTTTAGCCTTCTTTGCCAAAGAGTGCTGTTGCCTCACCAAACTACAAACTCCAGGATCCCATATAATTGAGCCATGGCAGCTGATGTGGTGCCAAACTGCATTCATTATACAGTGTAGATAATAATAATAATAATAATAATAATACTTTATTTTTACCCCGCTACCATCTCGGGGTACTCGGTGCGGCTTACATGAGGCCAAGCCCACAACACATACAATAAAAGCAATAACAATAATCAATACAAAACAGTTAAAATAAACTCAAAACAGAAAATACACAATAAGCAATGACAATAACATATCGCATAAAAAACTATGGCCGGGCCAAATGTAATAATTCAAATTTAAAATCAAAAAGTGCTGGGCATGAACAAGGTAAGGCAAATTAAAATAGGGTTTTCAGAGAAAAACGAGGGCGCGCAGACAACCCTAAATCAATATTAAAGTGCATTTGAGGACATATCGCTAAGAGTTTTCCTTATTCTAAGAAGGCACACTGGAACAACCACATTTTCAGGCTCCTCCTAAAGACTGCCAGTGTCGGGGCATGTCTGATGTCCCTGGAGAGTGAGTTCCAGAGTCGAGGGACCACCACCGAGAAGGCCCTGTCCCTCGTCCCCACCAATTGCGATTGCGATGGAGGCGGGAGTGTGAGCAGGGCTTCTCCAGATGATCGGAGAGATCATGTAGGTTTGTACACAGAAATGCGGTCACGCAGGTAGGCAGGTCCCAAACCATTTAGGGCTTTGTAGGTAAGCACCTGCACCTTGAATTGGGTCCAGAAAATGAACGGCAGCCAATGGAGCTCCTTAAACAGGAGGGTTGACTGCTCCCTGCAAGGAGCATCAGTTAACAACCTGGCCGCCGCTCGTTGAACCAATTGAAATTTCCGGACCGTTTTCAAGGGCAGCCCCACGTAGAGTGCATTACAGTAGTCCAATATTCAGATCACTGAACCATATTGTTCTCTCTTTTACCAGTGGGTGAAGCAAATATCTTTGGTTGCTTTATTACATCTGGTAACCCCATCTGTCCACTCTGACTAGGGCCAGAACTAGAGTGGTAAGCAGGACTACGACTTCCTAAGTTTGGCTGGAGGATTCTGGGAGCTGTAGTCTCCCCCAAAGGAACCTTTCCAAGTCCTGCCCGGGAGATCTTAGAGCACAAAGTCTCCTGAGATTGATGGGAAGGTGATGACGGAACCCAGGCTGAAGTAGATTTATGAGCTCCAGATGTAGCTTGTAGCGGTCCCTGTACAAATTTCCCTGCTGATAAGAGGTCTTTGGCTGCGTTTGGGAAAAGGTCCAGCTGGGCTTCCCATCCTCAGATAGGGCCATGCGCTTGGGGTGGGGTGGCTGAAGGAGGGTCCACCCGCTTCCCTGGCAGCCCCAACCTTGGACGTGCCATAGGCCACAGACCTCTGGCTTTTACTTCTTTGAAGCCAGACAGGACAACAATGGGAGCCAAGGAAAAGAAGGGGACGTGCGTTTCTGAGAAATCATGCGCACAGACTGATACCGATTCGCTGAACTCTCGCCGGTTGGAAAGCACAGCCTGTGCCCTGAAGGTAGGTTGGTTTCAAAGCCAGGAGATGGCGGCGGGAGTGATTTGCCTCACGTAGGGTGCCCAGAGGAATTTGGCACCGCTGCTTCCATGTACTCATGCTCTTGCTTGAAATATGCATCCATGCACCTGCAATAGGAGGACCAGCCTGTGGTTAAAATTTCTGTTTCTCCTAATGTTCTTGGAGAGATTGCAGACTGTTGCTCCCATGCCAATGGGATGGTGAACTTACCCTATGTTTTAATCTGAATGTTAAAGGCTCTCTCCAAGGTGCTGAACCTCTTGGGTGCATCTGGGTCTGTAGAACAAGTGCTGTGTGCTCTCTTTCAAGGAAGGCTCTGAGCATTACTTGTTTTTAAAATCCCAGGAATTCATGTGATTGGCAGACTTACTTAATTAAGCGATCACTCATTGTCCAAGTAAGACTGTCCTCCAAGTGCGGTGATGTTTTATTTATTTATTTATTTATTTATAAGTTTTGTATACTGACCTTCTCACCTCTCTTGAGGGACTCAGACCGGTTTCCAACCATAATATCACATATAATCAATAAAATATCATAATACATATTACAGTAAAACATTAAAACAGCAATTACAATCAATAACTATAATGGTCAGTCATCACACTGAAATCGTTGTTCATCATCCTCCATCCATATCTCAGGGTGTTGGCTCACTCGTCGAATGCCTGTCTCCATAACCACGTCTTCACCCGTTTCTTAAATGTCAGGATAGACAGGGCGGTTTTGATCTCCAGTGGGAGAGAGTTTCAGAGTCGAGGGGCCACCACCGAGAAGGCCCTGTCCCTCGTCCCCACCAGACGTGCTTGCGAGGCCGGTGGGACCGAGAGCAGGTCCTCTCCAGACGATCTTAATAATCTTGATGGTTCATAGAGGAGAATACGTTCGGAGAGGTAAACAGGGCCGGAGTTGTTTAGGGCTTTATAGGTTAACACCAGCACTTTGAATTGTGCTTGGAAGCTAATTGGCAGCCAGTGGAGCTGGTGTAACAGCGGAGTGGTGTGCTCCCTGTACCCAGCACCCGTTAGTAGTCTGGCTGCCGAGTGTTGGACTAGCTGCAGCTTCTGGGCAGTCTTCAGAGGCAACCCCATGTAGAGAGCGTTGCAGTCGTCTAAACAGGATGTAACCAAAGCGTGGACCACCGTGGCCAAGTCAGACTTCCCAAGGTACGGGTGCAGCTGGCGCACAAGTTTTAATTGTGCAAAAGCTCCCCTGACCACCGCCGAAACCTGGGGCTCCAGGCTCAGAGATGAATCAAGGAGAACCCCCAGACTGCGAACCTGCGCCTTCAGGGGAGTGTGACCCCGTCCAGCACAGGCTGTAATCCTATGCCCTGTTTGGCCTTTCGACTGACCAGGAGTACCTCTGTCTTGTCTGGATTTAGTTTCAATCTGTTGTCCCTCATCCAGAAGCCCCCGGTGGTGCAGCAGGTTAAACCACTGAGCTGCTGAACTTGCTGACTGAAAGGTTGCAGGTTCAAATTTGGGGAAAGGCATGATCCGCAGTCAGCCCCAACCTAGCAGTTCGAAAACATGCAAATGTGAGTAGATCAATAGGTACTGCTCCGGCACTAGGCTTGGGCAAATTTCAGCCCTCCAGGTGTTTTGTACTTGAACTCCCACAATTCCTAACAGCCGGTTATATTATATTTGCCCATGCTTCATACAGATAGTGAGGTGCAGGTTCAAGTGTTAGAGAATTGGAGCATTAACAGTTGCAGTGTTACCGCCTGGATCAAAACACCAGCTTCTGTGTGCTTCTCTCCGGTAGACCAGAGGGTATAGTTCCCTAAAGATCCAGCCAGCAAACATATGTGGGCCAGCCTGATCCAGCTGTGCATGTACATATGCTGCTTCTGTATCTTAACACTGCATGCCAATCGCTTTAGCTTATGCAAGGGAGGGAGGAGAAGAGACCCTTAGCAAGCAGTTTGGCACATCGGCACAAAAAGAAAATGCATCCAGGCTTATGATGTAAACCTGGCACCAATATGCTGCCCTGTTGTAATGCCTTCTTCTTTCAGGTTGGTCCTGGTCACCTCCATTTCTCACAGCCAGCCTTTCTCACCCCTTTTTCACCCTGGCATGAGCTGGTGCCCCACAGCTGTAAGGCAATGATGCAACTCACAGCGTGTGTCCCCAGCTGTTGGCCTTGCCAGGCAAAACCCCTCTGGCTTTTGGTTCCAAGAGGGTTGGTGAGGCAACTTTGAGAAGAGCACAACCTGTGCCAAGCTTTGGTGCCAGCCTTTCTCCAAATAATAAATTGTGGCAAGTTCTTGGTGGTATGGGGACACCAAGACACCTTGTCTGTCTCCTGAAGAATCTGTATAATGTCCAAGTAGCAACAGTAAGACCAGGGAACAACAGACTGGTTCAAGATTGGGAAAGGAGTACGGCAGGGCTGTATACTCTCACCTTCCCTATTCAACTTGTATGCAGAACACATCATGCAACAAGCGGGGCTTGATGAATCCAAGGCTGGAATTAAAATTGTTGGATGAAACATTAACATCCTTAGATATGCAGATGATACCACTTCGATGGCCAAAAGTGAAGAGGAGCTGAGGAGCCTTCTAACCAAGGTGAAAGAAGAAAGGGCAAAAGCAGGGTTGCAGTGAAATGTCAAAAAAACAAAACAAAACAAAAAAACAAACAAAACAAACAAAACAACCCAAGATGATGGTAAGCAGACTGATTCTAGGCACGAATATGACAGCAGATGCAGACAGCAGACAGGAAATCAGAAGACGTTTCCTTCTTGGGAGGAGAGCAATGACCAATCTGGATAAAATAGTGAAAAGTAGAGACATCACACTGGCAACAAAGCAATGGTATTCCCCATAGTAACCTATGTAGTTAAAGTAATGGTATTCCCCATAGTAACCTATGGATGTGAGAGCTGGACCATAAGGAAGGCTGAGTGAAGGAAGAGAGATGCTTTTGAACTGTGGTGTTGGAGAAATATTCTGAGAGTGCCTTGGACCACAAGAAGATCCAACCAGTCCATACTTCAAGAACTAAAGCCTGATTGCTCATTGGAGGGAAGTGTATGAGAGGAAAAGATGAAATACTTTGGCCACATCGTGAGAAGACAGGAAAGCTTGGAGAAGACAATGATGCTGGGGGAAACGGAAGGGAAAAGGAAGAGGGGCCGACCAAAGGCAAAATGGGTGGATGGTATCCTTGAAGTGTCTGGCTTGACTTTGAAGAAACTGGGGGTGGCCACGGTGGACAGGGAGCTCTGGCGTGGGCTGGGCCAGGAGGCCATTAAGAGCGGAAAGCGCCTGAATGAATAAACAACAACTTCTCCAAATAAATAATAGACAAAGCCTTTTGTCTATAGCATGCATGGGCAAACTTGGGCCCTTCAGGTGTTTTGGACTTACAATTCCCATAATTCTTAACAGCCAATAGGTTGTCAAAGGCTTTCATGGCTGGAATCACTAAGTTCTTGTGGGTTTTTTCGGGCTATATGGCCACGTTCTAGAGGCATTTCTCCTGACATTTCGCCTGCATCTATGGCAAGCATCCTCAGAGGTGAGGATGCTTGCCATAGATGCCTCACCTCTGAGGATGCTTGCCATAGATGCAGGCGAAACATCAGGAGAAATGCCTCTAGAACATGGCCATATAGCCCGAAAAAACCCACAAGAACTTAGCCAATAGGTTGTTAGGAATTGTGGAAGTTGAAATCCTGGAGGATCCAAGTTTGCCCATGCCTGTCATAGAGCTTGGCTTCCAGACTTTTGACCATTTTTTGATCACAATTCTCTGGATACGTTCCAGTTTCTCAATATCTTTCTTGATGGGTCCCATATCAGCAGTGGCTGAATAATGTTTACCTTCAAAGAGCTACCTTGGTTGTGTAATTTTTAATCATCATCATCATCATGATTATCATTTTTACCAGTGTCTCCTTATGAATCATAGTGGCAAACAACAAATGAGGTGCCTAACTCCAATTTAATAAGCATATAAAATCCAATAGCTATTAAAACAGTCAATACACACAGAGACATTCATAATTTAACCATCATCTGGATAGATGGTCCTAAGTGATAAATATTGTCTTTTATGATTGCCATCCTGGGGGTGGCAATATTTGATTTACTTATGACGGTGCCCATAATTTAACAGGAAGGGAATTTGTAAGCCTTGACAGCTGGTCATAAATGTTTAAATGCAATTATTTATTTAAATGCCAGAAGAGATGGGCTGTCAGAATTTAAGATGCAACCAAAGACCCATATTTTCTGGAAGGTCGAGTCTGTCAACTTTGAATCATGAGTTTTGGATTTGCATTCTCTTCCCATTGTGTTTTGATCTTTGTACCATGTGTTTTAGTGTAGGTATTTTATACTGGTGTGTTTTAATATCTGTATTTTGTTGTATGCATTTTATGTTGATGTGTGTTGTATCCCACCTCATGCCGTTAGGAGAGGCAGGTAACAAATACAATTATTATTATTAGTAATATCAATAAATCAAATATTGCCAACATCGGGATGTAACATCAGCTTTTATTTCTGGCAGCTCTGGGCTCCTAATGTCAAGTGTGTGTGTGTGTGTCAACCCACTCTGGTTTTTAATCCAAATGTTAAAAACGCAATGCAAGGTGCTAAATCTTACCACCCAATCATGGTGCATCTACAATGTAAAGTTCACTCAGTTTGATACCAGTTCAACTGTCATACGTCAATGCTATGGAATCTTTGAAGCAACAATTTTATGAAGTCTTTAGCCTTCTCTGCTTAAATGGGCTGGTGCTTTCCAAACTACAACTCTCACGATTCCATTGAGTTATGACAGTTAAAGTGGTGTCAAACTGCATTCATTCTACAGTGTAGATGCACCCTTAGAGCAGTGTTTCTCAACCTGGGGGTCGGAACCCCTGTGGGGGTCGCGAGGGGGTGTCAGAGGGGTCACCAAAGACCATCAGAAAACATAGTATTTTCTGTTGGTCATGGGGGTTCTGTGTGGAAAGTTTGGTCCAATTCTATCATTGGTGGGGTTCAGAATGCTATTTCATTGTGGGTGAAATATAAATCCCAACAACTACAACTCCCAAATGGCAAGGTCTATTTTCTCCAAACTCTACCAGTGTTCACATTTGGGCATATTGAGTATTTGTGCCAAGTTTGATCCAGATCCATCATTGCTTGAGTCCACAGTCTGGATATAGGTGAACTACAACTCCAAGAACTCAAGGTCAATGTCCACCAGACCTTCCCCATATTTTCTCTTAGTCATGGGAATTCTGTGTGCCAAGTTTGATTCAATTCCATCATTGATGGAGTTCAGAAGGCTCTTTGATTTAAGCAACTCCAGCATTACCAAATGACGAAATCAATCACCCCCAACCCCACCAATATTCAAATGTTGGGCGTTTTTGTGCCAAATTTGGTCCAGTGACTGAAAATACATCCTGCATATCAGATATTTACTTTACAATTCATAACAGTAGCAAAATTACAGTTATGAAGTAGCAACAAAAATAAAGTTATGGCTGGGGGTCACCACAACATGAGGAACTGTACTAAGGGGTCGCGGCATTAGGAAGGTTGAGAACCACTGCCTTAGAGGATTTATATCCTGCTTTTCAGCCAAAAAAAGGTCTCCCAGAGTTCCCCCAGTATCCACAGGCTCCTTATGTGTATGTTTTTGTTTAATATGTCATATTTTATGTCTTGATGTAAAACTTTGGAGAATGAAGCCACTCAGCATGACCTTGGTGACCCTTTCATCAGCACCTCTCGACCTGAGAATCCCCTCCAGCAGTTTTCCTGATCATCACCTATTTACAAAGGACTCAATCACCCATCATCTGTGACCCATACCACTGGCTGTGCAGACACAACAGGCTTCAGAGTTGGACCACCTGTTTTTTGTGCAGTCACATCACTTGGCATTTTCTTCCCTGTTGTTGGGATGACTTGCCTCTTCCTTCCACATTGCCATTTCCCCCTTTCCCAGGGACAGATTCATAATCTTATCATCTTGGACAACATGCTGCTTTGTAGTATAATGGGCACTGGTGCAGAGTCACAGTCCCGCGCGGTCGGGGCTCATAAAGACAATCATCACCATAATATAACTTATGGGACCTGTGGGTCCTGCTTTGTTCGTCAATGTAATGCAATCATAAAATGGAGTCTTCTTTGTCTGAAGTTTCCATCCTGTCCGTCTTCAGCCATTGGAGAGCGGAAATCTACATTGGGAGCACTCTCCTATTGGCTGGTGGGGGCTGAATTCTCGCCTCTCCAGGGAATCCCGCCCAAATGATTATGACATCTACAGGGCTCGACCAATCATGGCAGAGCTGGCTCCAGCTGGGATGGGAGCGGGAATTTCAAAGAACTGTACTGTATAAAAATGTCTGTTTTTCACTGTTATTTATTGTTCAGCTGGTGATTATGTCTGATGTCACTGGGGATGATGGTTTTTCTGAGCCTGAGCTTTCAAGTCCTGGCCTTGCTAAAAGGCAGGAGGTTTCAAGTCTTGAAAATGAATGGAGTGCTTCTCCTGTAGATTCTGAAGGTCAAATTCCTGAAAGGGGCTCACGGCAGCCTTTCTCTGGGGAACTGTCTTCTGAGGATGAATTGACAGGTGCAGAAGTTCATGAGATAGAAGCAAAACTTTTGTAAACTAAAGGAAAGTTGGGTTGTTGTAGGTTTTTTCGGGCTATATGGCCATGGTCTAGAGGCATTCTCTCCTGACATTTCGCCTGCATCTATGGCAAGCATCCTCAGAGGTAGTGAGGTCTGTTGGAACTAGGAAAAAGGGTTTATATATCTGTGGAATAAGGGAAATAAGGGAAAGTTCCCAAGTTCCTCAAAGGTCAACCGGTTTATTCGAAAAGAGAGAAAAGAGGATCTTATCTGGTTGTAAAGGTAAACAGAATGTTTTCCTTTCACTTCATGAGACAGGACAACCTTTGTATGAGATGGAGAAAGGATTTTAGATTAGTCTGGGCAATGTTGGAGTTTTATGAACATCTTGTTTCCAAGGGGATTTCTAGTTTCATGTTTCATATATATTGGATTTCCATACTATCTTGGTTCTCTGGATTTTGCATCCTTGGATCCTGTGTTTTTACCTTTGTACCTTGCATCTATCTATTGATTGAGATACTGATTAAGATATAAAGAAGCTGATTGAGATACTATAGATTGAGATTGAGACATAGATATTGATTGAGATATAGATAGTAATTGAGTTACAGATAAAAAGATAGATTGAGTTATATAGATAAAGAAGCTTATTGAGTTATAGATAGATATTGAGTCATTGAGTATTATTGAGCATTACTTCATCTCCAAAGCTAACGTTGAGCTATAGATAGGGAAAAAAACCCTGCTTTTTTCTAACCATAGCAGCTCAGGGTTAGGGTGAAAAAATCCCAGGATTTTCTTTTGCCATTTGGGGAAAAGTTACCTCAGTAACTGAAGGAAAGGAAAGAAAGATCATCTCTATAGTTTCACCAATTGACTGTTTTGTTTGTAATTTTGCCAAGCTGTGCCAAGTCTGCAAGGACTTTGAGAAATAAATATTCTGTTTTGATGTTCAAAGCCTGTAGTAGCCTCAGTTGCTGGAATCTCAAGCTTCTAAAGAAAGACCCCCGCGGTCCGCCCAGACAAAGAGAGAAGAACATCTTAGTTTTATTCTTATAGGGTCTGGGTGTGACAGCGCAATAATGTAATATAAGATAATACTAATAATATTATGATATTATAATTATATATTTTATATTACATGTAATATTACTAATAATATTACAGTGTAATGGTATAGTATATATAATACTAATATTGTGCTATGGTACTTACTTACTTATTTAGGCAATCCCTCGTTGGACGAGTAAGATGGTCTTCCATTATGCGTTTCCTTGTGGGTTTGTAGGTGGTTGTGGAGCCCTATTCTTGACCCGCATCTTCTCCCACAGTGAGGGCATTGGTTTCCAGGTGGAAGGCGGTCCTGGTCGGGGTTGGCTTGACGCACCTTCCTCCTGGCACGTTTCTCTCTTTCGCCCTCCACTCGTGCCTCCTTGAATTCTGTAGCACTGCTGGTCACAGCTGACCTCCAGCTGGAGCGCTCAAGGGCCAGGGCTTCCCAGTTCTCAGTCTCAATGCCACAGTTTTTAAGGTTGGCTTTGAGGCCATCTTTAAATCTCTTTTCCTGCCCACCAACATTCTGTTTTCCATTCTTGAGTTCGGAGTAGAGCAACTGCTTTGGGAGACGGTGGTCGGGCATCCGGACAACGTGGCTGGTCCAGCGGAGTTGATGGTGTAGGACCATCGCTTCAATGCTGGTGGTCTTTGCTTCTTCCAACACACTGACGTTTGTACGCTTGTCTTTCCAAGAGATTTGCAAGATTTTCCGGAGGCAGCGCTGATGGAATCGTTCCAGGAGTTGCATGTGACATCTGTAGACAGTCCACGTTTCGCAGGCATAGAGCAGGGTTGGGAGGACAATCGCTTTATAGACAAGCACCTTGGTATCCCGACGGATGTCCTGGTCCTCACTCTCTGCTTCATTCGGGAAAATGCTGCACTCGCAGAGCTCAGGCAGTGTTATATTTCGGTGTAGATGTTGACTTTGGTGGAGAGGTGGCTGCCAAGGGAGTGGAAATGGTCAACATTTTCTAATGTTACACCATTAAGCTGTATCTCTGTAATGCTGTAATGGCATTGGGAAGAGGATGGCTGGTATAATGTAATGTAATGGTATAGTATAGTATATATAGTATAGTATATATAGTAGTGGTTGTTGTTGTTCATTCGTTCAGTCGTCTCCGACTCTTTGTGACCTCATGGACCAGCCCACGCCAGAGCTCCCTGTCGGCCGTCACCACCCCCAACTCCTTCAAGGTCAGTCCAGTCACTTCAAGGATGCCATCCATCCATCTTGCCCTTGGTCGGCCCCTCTTCCTTTTGCCTTCCGCTTTCCCCAGCATCATTGTCTTCTCTAGGCTTTGCTGTCTCCTCATGATGTGGCCAAAGGACTTCAACTTTGTCTCTAGTATCTTTCCCTCCAGTGAGCAGTCGGGCTTTATTTCCTGGAGGATGGACTGGTTGGATCTTCTCGCAGTCCAAGGCACTCTCAGCACTTTCCTCCAACACCAGAGCTCAAAAGCATCTCTCTTCCTTCGCTCAGCCTTCCCTAAGGTCCAGCTCTCACTTCCGTAGGTGACTACAGGGAGTACTATGGCTTTGACTAGGCGGATCTTTGTTGCCAGTCTGATGTCTCTACTCTTTACTATAGTAGTGGTATAGTATATATAATACTAATATTGTGCTATGGTAATAATATAATAATGTATTTACATATTACTTGTAAGCTGCTCTGAGTCCCTTTCCGGATGAGAAGGACGGCATATAAAGTCCATTCATAAAAACAAGAGGAGAGATAGAGACTTATGGGATCATTCCAGCGTGGTGTCCTTGGCAAAACTATGAATTCCCCGATTTTGAACTATCTTTTTAGAGTATTTTAGAGAGATCTATCTCATGCAACAGATGGAGCAGCCAGGTAGTTGGTGCAACTAATATATCCTTAATGTAATACCATCTGATCCTGGAAGCCAAGCAGGATCAGCCCTGGCTAGGACTTGGATGGGACCCACAAATCCCAGGTGCTTTGGACTTTTTATTTCAGGGGAACTGACAAAACCACATCTGGGTATTCCTCATATAAGAAAACCTTAAGATATCAACGGGGCACTAGGTTCTTGTAGGTTTTTTTGGGCTATAGGGCCATGTTCTAGAGGCATTTCTCCTGACGTTTCGCCTGCATCTATGGCAAGCATCCTCAGAGGTAGTGAGGTCTGTTGGAAATAGGAAAATGGGTTTATATATCTGAGGAATGACTGGGGTGGGGCAAAGAGCTCTTGTCTGCTGGAGCTAGGTGTGAATGTTTCAGCTGACCACCTTCATTAGCATTTGAAGGCCTGCCTGAGCCTGGGAAAATGTTTTGATGAGAGGAGTTAATATGAAGCAGCTGAAACTGAAGCAGCTCTCTCCTTGGAGTAATCAAACACAGCAGTCCTTAGGTTGTTGTAGGTTATTTCGGGCTATATGGCCATGTTCTAGAGGCATGTCTCCTGACGTTTCACCTGCATCTATGGCAAGCATCCTCAGAGGTAGTGAGATCTGTTGGAACTAGGAAAATGGATTTATATATCTGTGGAATGACCAGGGTGGGACAAAGGACTCTTGTCTGCTGGAGCTAGGTGTGAATGTTTCAACTGACCACCTTGATTAGCATATAATGGCCTGACAGTGCCTGGGGCAAACTTTTGTTGAGAGGTGATTAGATGTCTTTGTTTGTTTCCTCTCTGCTGTTTTGCTGTTGTAATTTTAGAGTTTTTTAATACTGGTAGCCAGATTTTGTTCATTTTCATGGTTTCCTCCTTTCTGTTGAAAGTGTCCACATGCTTGTGGATTTCAGTGGCTTCTCTGTGTAGTCTGACATGGTGGTTGTGAGAGTGGTCCAGCATTTCTGTGTTCTCAAATAAAGTGCTGTGTCCAGGCTGGTTCATCAGGTGCTCTGCTATGGCTGACTTCTCTGGTTGAAGTAGTCTGCAGCGCCTTTCATGTTCCTGCAAGTCCAGGATCCCATGGGAGTCAAACTTCCATTCATTCATTCTGCAGAAGCCTGGAAAACAAGAGAAAGGCTTTTCTTCGCGCATTTCGGAGGTTTCTGGCCCCTCCCGCGGCCCGTAGAGCGCCTTCTCGCTTTCCCAGTCCTCGCGTTCTATTCAGAAGCCTGGCAAAAACTTCGCGCGTTCCAGAAACTTTCGATCCCTCTCGCGACCCGTAGAACCGGAAGGAGAAGGAAACAGGAAGTGGGGGAGTTTTTGAAGCTGCTGCTTTTGGAAGCCAGTGGGGAAGAGAGGCAGGTGAGTCCATTTGAAAGGCTTTGTGGGGCAAGTCGCTTTCCTCGGGCTTCTGGCTCCTCTCTTTCCCTCTCCCTCGCCCCTTTGTCTCTGCTTTTATGGTCCCTATTCATTCAGTTGGAAACACAAATGATCAAGGGTCTGGGGAACAAGCCCTATGAGGAGCGGCTTAAGGAGCTGGGCATGTTTAGCCTGAAGAAGAGAAGGCTGGAGAGGAGATATGATAGCCATGTGTAAATATGTGAGAGGAAGCCACAGGGAGGAGGGAGCAAGCTTGTTTTCTGCTTCCCTGGAGACTAAGATACGGAACAATGGCTTCAAACTACAAGAAAGGAGATTTCATCTGAACTTCCTGACTGTGAGAGCCGTTCAGCAGTGGAACTCTCTGCCCCGGAGTGTGGTGGAGGCTCCTTCTTTGGAAGCTTTTAAACAGAGGCTGGATGGCCATCTGTCAGGGGTGCTTTGAATGCAATATTCCTGCTTCTTGGCAGAATGGGGTTGGACTGGATGGCCCATGAGGTCTCTTCCAACTCTTTGATTCTATGATTCTATGATTTTAATCACCTTACAAAGCAAATTGATATTAGATAAACACAAGAGTACAGACTGTATTGTCATCTAAATGCCAGGGAACTTGGGTGTTTGACCCAACATTTCATAGTATACAATCTGCACTGCATTATTAACACGGTTCGACTCCGCTTTAACTGCTATGGGAATCCTAGGAGTTGTAGTTTGATGAGACACCATCCCTCTTTGGAAGGGAAGGCCAGAGACTTTGTCCATCCAACTCCCAGGATTGCATAGCATTGAGGGGGTTAAAGTAGTCCACGCTCTGGTTACATCCTGTTTAGACTACTGCAACGCTCTCTACGTGGGGTTGCCTTTGAAGACGGCTCGGAAGCTCCAACTAGTCCAACGCTTGGCAGCCATGATTTTAACAGGAGTGGAGCGCAGGGAGCATACAACCCCCCTGTTGCGCTAACTCCACTGGCTACCGATCTGCTACCGGGCTGAATTCAAAGTGCTGGCGTTGGCCTTTAAAGCCCTAAACAGTTCCGGCCCAAGCTACCTATCCGACCGCATCTCTGCCTATGAACCCACCAGGACTTTGAGATCTTCCGGGGAGGCCCTGCTCTCGATCCCGCCTGCTTCTCAAGCACGGCTGGCGGGGACGAGAGATAGGGCCTTCTCGGTGGTGGCTCCTTGGCTGTGGAATACCCTTCCTACGGACATTAGACTAGCACTATCTCTAATGGTATTCCGCAAAAAGGTGAAGACCTGGCAGTTTGAACAGGCGTTCGAATAATTAGTGCAATGATTGGTTAATGAACACTGGAATGGAACAATGGATGACGAATCTGGAACATGTTTTTGATGATGAGACGACAGTGAATGGGGATTGTAGTAACTGTTTATTAATTGTGTAATGTGTTAGGTTGTTAACTGTTTCTATACTGTAGCACTGAATTTTTGCTGTTCGTATTTGTTGTGAACCGCTGTGAGTCGTCTTCGGGCTGAGAACAGTGGTATATAAGTAAAGTAAAGTAAAGTAAATAAATAAATAAATAAATAAATAAAGTGGTGTCAAACTGCATTAATTCTTCAGTGTAGGTGCAGAATCTTTCCTATCTAAAAATATTTATTTATTTATTTATTTTATTTACTTTTATTTTGTATACCGCTCTTCTCAGCCCTTATTTATTTATTTATTTACTTTGCTTCTATACCGCTGTTCTCAGCCCAAGGGCGACTCACAGCGGTGTACAACATAGAAAAGACAAGGTTCAAATTACAGACACAATATAAAATAATCCACCATCCATCACTAACAAAAAACATTATCATCAAAAAACATCATCATTACTACGAAAGCCATTCCGCATTGTCTCATCGTCCAAACCACAATCCAGTATCATTTTCCGTTGTTCCATTCCAATAGTCAATTACCAATTATTGCACTTCTTGTTCGAACGCCTTCTTGAACAGCCAATTTCCTGCGGAATATCATCAGGGAAGGGGCCAGCCTGATGTCCACGGGAAGGGTGTTCCACAGCCGAGGAGCCACTACCGAGAAGGCCCTATCTCTCGTCCCCGCCAGCCGTGCCTGTGAAGCAGGCGGGATCGAGAGCAGGGCCTCCCCGGACGATCTCAAAGTCCTGGTGGGCTCATAGGCCGAGAGGCGGTCAGATAGGTATCTTGGGCCGGAACCGTTTAGGGCTTTATAGGCCAATGCCAGCACCTTAGGCGGCTCAGCAACAGTTTCAGTATACAAAGTACAAGGTTATTGGGTATTTAAAAGCAATCACATAACAAGTTAATTAAACAATAAACATCAATACAACAATACATCAATACATCAATATAACAAATCCATCAGATCTCATCACTAGAATCAGAATCCAGTCTCGTTATCCATTATTCCATGTTCTGCTAATCAATCAATTGCACTGCTTAGTCAAATGCCTGTTCAAACAGCCAGGTCTTCACTTTTCTCCGTAATGTCAGTAAGGAGGGGGCCGAACTGATTAAGCATTTAAAAGCAATAGCATCACAAATCATTAAACATTAATATCGATACATCAGTACATCAATATAACAAATCCATCAGGTCCCATCAATTTATTTATTTATTTATTTTATTTACGGCGCTTATATGCTGCCCTTCTCACCCCGAAGGGGACTCAGAGTGGCTTACAATATATATTTTCATACAATATATTATATTATTAGCATAGTACAATATCAGTATATATTACTATATTGCACTATACCATTATATAGTAATATTATTAGTAATATTACATGTAAATAAATATATAATTATAATTATAATATTGAATTATTATTAATTAATTATCAATGAAATCAGAATCCAAACTCTTTATCCGATATTCCGTGTTCCGATAGTCAATCAATCAATCACACTGCTTAGTCGAATGCCTGTTCAAACAGCCAGGTCTTCACTTTCCTCCGAAATGCCAGCAAGGAGGGGGTCGATCTAATATCTGCAGGAAGGGCGTTCCACAGCCGAGGGGCCACCACTGAGAAGGCCCTGTCTCTCGTCCCCGCCAGGCGTGCTTGTGAAGCCGGCGGGACCGAGAGCAGGGCCTCCCCAGATGATCTTAACGTCCTAACTGATTCATAGGAGGAGATGCGTTCAGACAGATAGGTCAGGCCAGAACCATTTAGGGCTTTAAAGGCTAAAGCCAGCACTTTGAATTACATACAATATAAATATATAATTATAATACCTTCTTCTTCTTCTTCTTCTTATTATTATTATTATATTGCATTACATTATAATATTATAAATATTATATGTATATACAATATATTATATTATATTATTAGAACAGCACAGGAGACAAGGTCCCCACTGCCATATAATCCAGTTCAAATTGGATAATGTGGGATTTTATACAGCTGTGTATAAGGGACCTTCGAATCACAGAATCTTAGCATGTGTATAAGAGTCCCCCAAAGGCCTTCCAGTCCAACCCCCCTTCTTGCAGGCAGGAAGACACTATCTGAGGCCTATTTCACACAGCTATATAAAATCCCACATCATGAGGAGACAGGAAAGCCTAGAGAATACAATTATGCTGGGGAAAGTGGAAGGCAAAAGGAAGAGGGGCCGACCAAGGGCAAGATGGATGGATGGCATCCTTGAAGTGACTGGACTGACCTTGAGGGAGCTGGGGGTGGTAACGGCCGACAGGGAGCTCTGGCGTGGGCTGGTCCATGAGGTCACGAAGAGTCGGAGACGACTGGACGAATGAACAACATATAAAATCCACATTGAATTGGATTATCAGGCAGTGTTGACTCAGATAATCCAGTCGAACCACATATTGTGGATTATCTACCTTGATGGTTTGGATTATATGGCTGTGTCGAAGGGCTCTACGTGACCATGAAGCATGCTGGCACAGGTGTGTTCTGAATCAGCATCTTTCCTTTCAGATAACCCTTGTTGTTACAGATCTGGATTCTGTTCTTTGTGATCCCAAGCAATGGGAGATGCCTAATGAATTTGCCAAATGCCCATCCATTTTCTGTTTAAAAATCTTCAGAAAAGCAGAATCCACCAATTCCCAGGCAGCAGGATATTCCACTGACTGAAAGTTCTCGCCATCAGGAAGCTCTTCCTAATGTTTAGGTGGGATCTCTTTTCCTGTGATTTGAAACCAGGGCTCCATTGTGTCCCTAGTCTCCAGAGCAGGCATGGGCAAACTTGGGCCCTCCAGGTGTTTTGGACTTTAACTCCCACAATTCCTAACAGCCGGTAGGCTGTTAGGAATTGTGGGAGTTGAAGTCCAAAACACCTGGAGGGCCCAAGTTTGCCTATGCCTGTCATAGAGCTTGGCCTCCAGACTTTTGACCAGTTTTGTTAGCCCGTGCATGCTCTAGAGCAGCAGAAAACAAGCTTGCCCCCTTCTCAACTCGACATGTTGAGTTGGTAGTGTAGAAGAACCCTTTAAAGGTTGTTATAGGTTTTTTTCGGGCTATATAGCCATGTTCTAGAGGCATTTTCTCCTGACATTTCGCCTGCATCTATGGCAAGCATCCTCAGAGGTAGTGAGGTCTGTTGGAACTAGGAAAATGGGTTTATATATCTGTGGAATGACCAGGGTGGGGCAAGCCAAGTACCTCCAGAGCTTGGGGTAAAGGCACAGCCAGGCCATCAAATGCTAATCAACGTGGTCAGCTGAAACATTCACACCTAGCTCCAGCAGATAAGAGTCATTCTACAGATATATAAACCCATTTTCCTAGTTCCAATAGACCTCACTACCTCTGGGGATGCTTGCCATAGATGCAGGCGAAAGGTCAGGAGGAAATGCCTCTAGAACATGGACATATAGCCCAAAAAAACCTATAACAACCTTTAAAGGGTTCTTCTACACTACCATATAATCCAGAATAACAAAACAGATAATCCACATCTGCTTTGAACTGCATTATCTGAGGCCCCTTGTACGCTGCCACGTAAAATCCAAATTATTTACCTTGAATTGGATTATCTGGCAGTGTAGACCCAGGGCCCTTCCACACAGCCCTATATCCCAGAATATCAAGGCAGAAAAACCCAGTACCTGCTTTGAACTGGTTTATCTGAGTCCACGTTCAGGTAATGTGGGATTTCCTGCTTTGATATTCTGGGGTATAGGGCTCTGTGGAAGGGCCCCCGGATAATCCAGTTCAAAGCAGATAATCTGGATTTTATACAACTGAGTAGAAGGGGCCACAGACACTATGTCCTGGGAGCTAAATAGAGTTAGCCCTGGTTAGTATTTGGGTGGAAGGGAGACAAGAAACACAGGAGCTGTAGACAGAACCATTTCTGAGGCCCCTTCCACACCGCCAGATAATCCAGTTTATCAAAGCATAAAATCCATTATCTGATTTGACATGGACTATATGAGGCCTCTTCTAAACAGCTGTATAAAGTCCAGATTATCTGATTTGAACTGGATTATATGGCAGTGCAGGCTCAGGTAATCCAGTTCAAAGCAGATAATGTTGATTATTTGTCTTGATATTCTGGATTATATGACAGTGTAGAAGGGCCCGTAGTCTACACTGACATATAATCCAGTTCAAAGCAGACAATGTGGATTTTATACAGCTGTGTAGAAGGAGCTGTTACATCCCGCCTAGACTACTGCAACGCTCTTTACGTGGGGTTGCCTTTGAAGACGGCTCGGAAGCTTCAGCTAGTCCAATGCTCGGCAGCTATGATACTAACAGGAGCGGAGCACAGGGAGCACACAACTCCTCTGCTGCACCAGCTCCACTGGCTGCCGATCTGCTACTGGGCTCAATTCAAAGTGCTGGCGTTGGCCTTTAAAGCCCTAAACGGTTCAGGCCCAAGCTACCTATCCGAACGTATCTCTGCCTATGAACCCACCAGGACTCTAAGATCTTCTGAGGAGGCCCTGCTCTCGATCCCGCCTGCATCACAAGCACGGCTGGCGGGGACAAGGGACAAGGCCTTCTCTGTGGTGGCCCCTCGGCTGTGGAACGCCCTTCCCATGGACATAAGATCAGCTCCGATGTTAATGGTGTTTCGGAAAAAGCTAAAAACCTGGTTGTTCGAACAGGCATTCAGATAAACGGTGCAATGAATATGATGAATATAGGAACGGAATTATAGACGACGAATTGGATCACGATTTTAGTTACGAGAGGCTGTTGTGTTGTTGTTGATGTGCCATTATTGTATATTGTGCTTTCATGGTTTTTAAATCGTTCTGCTATTTTATTATGACTGTTTTTGCTATGCTGTGAGTCGCCTACGGGCTGAGAAACTGTGGTATACAAGCAAAGTAAATAAATAAATAAATAAATAAATATTCCTTGCCTTAAAAAAAACCTCAATGAAATTAATGGGGTTGCCATAAATCGACAGGCAATTTGAAGACACAGCTGTAAAAATCCACATTAAACTGAATTATCTGACAGTATGTACTCAGATAATCCAGTTCAAAGCAGATATTGTGGATGATCTGCCTTGATATTCTGGGCTAAATGGCTGCGTGGAAGGGCCCATGGGATCCACAGGGAAATGAATGTCCATAGACATACACACTTAGGGGTCCTTCCACACAGCCCTATATCCCAGAATATCAAGGCAGAAAATCCCACATTATCTGAGTGCGATATCGTGGGATTTTCTGCCTTGATATTCTGGGATATAGGGCTATGTGGAAAGGCCTTTAAACCCCCACTTTTGTTGACAGAAGACAAAAGGAACGACACCAGAATAGAAATAAAAGGAACTTGAACTCTTTGCTGTCAGGTAAGGAGATGTTTTCAGTGCATCATCCCTAGATAAACATAGTTTCCCAATGTTGACTACAGATAAAGAGGGGTGAAAAGATCTAAGGCAAACATGTGATAATGCCAGCTACGGTTGAGATTCTAATCCACTCTAAGTATATAAGGATCATCAATGAAGTGCTGCAAGTGTATCTCAGAGGAAGGAACTGGTGAAATTTTCGGAGACGGATAGGGTGTGCAGACAATCCTAGACTTCTAGCAAGGTGTGGGTCTATCATACTACCTGATTAACAACACTTTAATTAAACATCTACCGTAATTACATCTGTGTGAAATATAAGTGTATTGTTTTCTTCTTATGGGTATCATTGTCTTAAGTTCTCTTCTTTCTTGGACACTAAAAATTAAGTTCATTCACAGTAGGGATATATCTGTACTACTTGATCAGACAGTAAGATTTCAAACTGGGAAATGGGCTTGATGAGGCTGATTTTGTTTTCAGTTTGTTGCTTTGCTGTCATTTAGGTGTTTTTGTTGCAAGGAGTTTCAATGGGGTTCTGGGCTTTATGAAAAGGAGAGAAGACATGCCCTGCAGATTTTCCCCCCTTTTTACATGCAGACAGAAGTGAAAATTTTAGACCTCCCATTATAGAACAGGTTGAAATCTCTATTAGGTCTAATGTTTTGTTACAACTAGCTCTCCACATTTAATTGGCTTAGGGGTGCAGGACCCCTGCGATAATGGAAAAACAACAAATTAAAAAAGTATTATTGGGTTGTTGTAGGTTTTTTCAGGCTATATGGCCATGGTCTAGAGGCATTCACTACCTCTGAGGATGCTTGCCATAGATGCAGGCGAAACGTCAGGAGAGAATGCCTCTAGACCATGGCCATATAGCCCGAAAAAACCTACAACAACCCACTAAAAAAGTATATGTTTAATGTGGGAGAACATCTCTTGGACTCTCCAGGGCCCCATCTGTAGTCATTGTAGACTCCTATAATGTAGTTAAATAGCATTATATGCTCTGTGGATGGGGCCTAGGTCATCCAGTGCAACTCCAAGGCCAACATCTGATTAAAGTTGACCATAGACTCACCCTGGAGGACCTAGAGAGTTTTAGGCCCCATCTACACCCATCATTTAATGCAGTACAATGCTAGCTTCAAACTACAGCCGCCAGACAACAAGTATTCACAAAGGTGCACTAAAGACCTTAATGTGCACCAGCATTTTATGGTTAATGTATTCTCCATCCTGTCTTTAAACTGGTTCCAGGATTTGCTATGTAGTGATCTGCCCAGTGCAACCACTTTTTTCAATACCAGTTTGAAACTGTGTGAAATGGTCTGTGTAGATGTGCCCTTTGAGAGACCATATTAATCAAATTGGAAAAAAAAACTAAACTTGTAAATGTGGAGTGCTAGCTCTACAATATGAAACAGGTTAAGAAAATGAAGGCTTGTATTGTCGAAGGCTTTCATGGCCGGAATCACTGGGTTGTTGTAGGTTTTTTCGGGCTATATAGCCATGTTCTAAAGGCATTTTCTCCTGACGTTTCGCCTGCATCTATGGCAAGCATCCTCAGAAGTAGTGAGGTCTGTTGGAATTAGGAAAAAGGGTTTATATATCTGTGGAATGACCAGGGTGGGACAAAGGACTCTTGTCTTCTGGAGCTAGGTGTGAAAGCTTGTTTGTCTGTGGTACCTGAGATTTTAAGATAGTTGTTTTTTGTGTAATGAAGCCCACTGGATTGACTTTTTTCGTAATATCTTCCAACTTCGAATCAAAATTTCTGTTGCAGTGGCTTATCGTACCGGGAAGAACATTTTAAAAACTCCACACCTCAATCCAGGATGTTTACTTCACAGAGTTTCTGGTTCACCAGGGACTGTCACATTGTGAAGCGTGATGTTGGGTGGAGAACCACTACCTCTGCATAATTGTCTTTTTGGGAATACTTAATTATCTTGGGTGTGACAGTGAGCCAGAGATGGTATTCCTTTTCTTTTAT
This sequence comes from Anolis sagrei, assembly GCF_037176765.1. Classification (NCBI taxonomy): domain Eukaryota; kingdom Metazoa; phylum Chordata; class Lepidosauria; order Squamata; family Anolidae; genus Anolis; species Anolis sagrei. The sequence continues at coordinate 266,390,759 of NC_090023.1, read as the reverse complement.
TGTGAGACTATTTCAGGAGTTCAAAAGAACCCCCCTCCCCCCTTACTGGTCAAGCAGGAGTGGGAGGATGTGCCTCTCAAGAGATTTTTTGACCTACAGCTCCCAGAAGCCCTAGTCATCATAGATAATACTGATGCATTATGTGACTTGTATTGCATTTGCTGGTTCACCAGTAGGCAAGTTTGGATTGGGAGGTTGAGGTATGTTGGGCAGGGCAACACTTGATCCTATTTGCCTGTGCCCTATGTTATTACTTACTGGAATGGGATACCTACCCACATGTTTCTGTATGGAAATACCTGATGGATGATTGGGTGGCTTTAGATGTGCGAGGCATTAGAAAATATCTGCCTTGTAATCATTTTTGAAGTTTTCCTGCATCCCACAGATCTCAAAAACACGTCGGACACATGGATGTCCACAGTGGGGTTGGGCCTAATGTTAATATCAAAAGGGGTGCACGAGTTAGGAGCTGAACTCTCATCTGCCTTGCATTCCTGTGGTTCATTGCTCAAAATTCCTTTCATCTCCACTTTGGCTGTCAGCAGTGAATTAACAGTAAACGGAGAACTTGGGTTATTTTCACATTCTCTTCTAATTAATATGTCCCTCAATCCTAGATTGAGTTCACATACAACCCAATTTGTTTACTTACTTACTTACTAGGCGATCCCTCGTTGGTCTTCCATTATGCGTTTCCTTGTGGGTTCGTAGGTGGCTGTGGAGCCCTATTCTTGACCCGCATCTTCTCCCACAGTGAGGACATTGGTTTCCAGGTGGAAGGCGGTCCCGGTTGGGGTTGGCTTGACGCGCCTTCCTCCTGGCACGTTTCTCTCTTTTGCCCTCCACTCGTGCCTCCTCAAATTCTGTAGCACTGCTGGTCATAGCTGACCTCCAGCTGGAGCGCTCAAGGGCGAGGGCTTCCCAGTTCTCAGTGTCTATGCCAGAGATTTTAAGGTTGACTTTGAGGCCATCTTTAAATCTCTTTTCCTGTCCAACATTCTGTTTTCCATTATTAAGTTCAGAGTAGAGCAACTGCTTTGGGAGGCGGTGGTCAGGCATCCGGACAACGTGGCCGGCCCAGCGGAGTTGATGTTGGAGGACCATCGCTTCAATGCTGGTGGTCTTTGCTTCTTCCAGCACGCTGACGTTTGTCCGCTTGTCTTCCCAGGAGATTTGCAGGATTTTCCGGAGGCAGCGCTGATGGAATCGTTCCAGGAGTTGCATGTGACGACTGTAGACAGTCCACGTTTTGCAGGCATAGAGCAGGGTTGGGAGGACAATAGCTTTGTAGACAAGTACCTTGGTATCCCTACGGATGTCTCGGTCCTCAAACACTCTCTGCTTCATTCAGGAAAATGCTGCACTTGCAGAGCTCAGGCGGTGTTGTATTTTGGTGTTGATGTTGACTTTGGTGGAGAGGTGGCTGCCAAGGTAGCGGAAATGGTCAACATTTTCTAATGTTACACCATTAAGCTGTATCTCTGGCATTGGGGAGGGGATGGCTGGTGACTGCTGGAACAGCACTTTGGTTTTCTCGATGTTCAGTGACAGGCCAAGCTTTGTGTATGTTTCTGCGAAGGTGTTTAGAGTGGCTTGTAGATCTTCTTCTGAATGCGCACAGACGACATTGTCATCAGCATACTGGAGTTCTATAACAGATGTTGTTGTAACCTTGGTTTTGGCTTTCAGTCTGCTGAGGTTAAACAGCTTGCCATCTGTCCGATAGATGACTTCCACTCTGGTGGGAAGCTTCCCGTCAACAAGGTGAAGTATCATAGCAATGAAGATGGAGAATAGAGTTGGGGCAATAACACATCCCTGTTTGACACCTGATTCCACCTTAAATGGGTCACTTTGGGAGCCATTGCTGTCCAAAACTGTTGCCATCATGTCATCTTGGAGGAGCCGCAGAATGTTCACAAATTTGTTAGGGCACCCGATTTTTTGGAGGATGTTTACTATAATGTCTATTGTCATCATGTACCCTATTCATACACATGCAGTTTTCTTGATCATGTAAACTATTGTGCGTAATATATGACATTATTTGTCTTAAAGTCAAACCTGACTTATGCTGATCATATCATACAGTTTTCTTGGTGAGATTTCTTTAGAGCAGTGGTTCCCAAACTGTAGTCCATGGACCGCAAGAACTAAAATATGGTCCACAACCTCACAATTACTACACCGTTACAACGAGAGCAACTGGTCTGGCAAAACCCTCTTTATAATGCCGAGGCTTATTAAATATGGTTTTCTATGGGCAAGCAGATGGCAACTACTGGATTGCATATGCTATGTATGTCAAGCTAAGGCGCAACTTGACAGAAGCAAATACACCAGATACAGCTCTGTAAAATCATGGACTCTGGAGACGTCAGATTACAAGGAAAACTCAGTTTACTAAGCACAGAGCAAAAGCACATCCATCTTCAGCAAGGGACACACAGGAACACATCAGGAAAACTGAAAGTCAAAACAACTCTTTTGCAGCTGCTTAGCTATTCTGCTCCAAGTGGTTAACTCCCTAATTTTTCTCAGCAACAGAGAGCTTATCTTAAGGTCACTCAATCACAGCCTCAGCATAAACATTTCAGCATATCATTACACTCTAAGTGGCATCCATATTGGTAATACAAGAATTACATTTAAAACACACAATTATATCTCAATAAATCCTGACAATGTATCAGAAGCTAGAGCTGATGTGGTCTATCTAATGCAATTTTCTGAATCAGCATCCCAAATAACCAAATTGAATCTAAAGTTGACCAAAAACTAATTCTTAACCCTTTTTGTACTAATGTTGGAGAGTGGTCCCTGGTCAAAGTTGTGAACCACTGCTTTAGAGGATGACTATTATTTTCTTCCTCTGAGGCTGAGGGTTTGTGGAAGGCCCCAAGTTAACCCATGGCTAAGCTGGAATTCAAACCCCTTAGTTCAGTACTCAAGCCACTACACTGGCTCTTGTATAATATATGACCTGTATAATATAGCATACATGATTACAACAGACATCATATTAAAGAAACAGAACTGCATTTGGTTTTAAAACTGAAAATTTGTTATCTTTGCCTGCTGCTTTTGCTTTCCTTCTTTCCCATGTCTACATTGGATTGTAGCATCGTGAGAGCAAGGAGCCGTCTTTTGCCCCGTGCCATGTATACTAATTATGTGGCTGTATAACTGATCATAGCAGTCCTTTGTAACAAAGGGAGGAGGTATGCGTTCCTTCTTATGAGGGAATCTCCACCCTTCCTGTTGAAAGCCCTGTAAATTATTCAGGGGAAAATAACTTGAATTATTTTTGGAGAGCCTGTGGGTAGACATGGTCAGATTTTTGTTCAATGGCAGCTGCTTTAGTTTGACTACATTGACTTAGGAGGAGAGCAAGTGGAAATGATTTGTGAAGGGTTGGGAGAATAATATTGAGCCCAAATGCCTCCCCCTCTGGAAAGGATCCCGTGCGTACATCTCGGGTCATAAACTGGACATTCTTGGATTGCTGCTGCTCCCTTTGACATCGTGTGTCTTCTGATATAATAAAACTACAGAACAAACGAAAGCGCTACCAATACCAACAACCTTTTCCCCATTAAAAGAAATGAAAGGGAAGGCTTGGGCAGGCATTCCAAGTCCTAAATCCAACCCTAGTGTTTTAGTTGAGCATTCTCTGATTGAGAGATCCTGTGTGCATATCAGCCAAGTCGCTTCATGGACATTCCCTGTATCAATAGTAAGGCAAACCTTCTATATTAATAGAGACAATAGTTAGTTTTGGTCAAAGGATATCTAGCCGCCTGCACACCTTCTCTTTTGTCAGTTTTATACTAATTTATGCAATGCTTTTGATACGAAATAAATAAATAAAATAAATAGTAAGACTTGGGCTGAGATTTGGGAGATTTGTGTTCAAGTCCCCATTCCTCTCAGATTGTGGGCCGGTCACGCATAATCTCCCAGGCTGAACAATTGTGCAAGCTTTTTGTGAGGAGGAGGGCGACTAAAACGATCAAGGGTCTGGAGAACAAGCCCTATGAGGAGCGGCTTAAGGAGCTGGGCATGTTTAGCCTGAAGAAGAGAAGGCTGAGAGGAGATATGATAGCCATGTATAAATATGTGAGAGGAAGCCACAGAGAGGAGGGAGCAAGCTTGTTTTCTGCTTCCTTGGAGACTAGGACGCGGAACAATGGCTTCAAACTACAAGAGAGGAGATTCCATCTGAACATTAGGAAGAACTTCCTGACTGTGAGAGCCATTCAGCAGTGGAACTCTCTCCCCGGAGTGTGGTGGAGGCTCCTTCTTTGGAAGCTTTTAAACAGAGGCTGGATGGCCATCTGTCAGGGGTGATTTGAATGCAATATTCCTGCTTCTTGGCAAGGGGTTGGACTGGATAGCCCATGAGGTCTCTTCCAACTCTTTGATTCTATGATTCTATGATTCTATAAGATAGGGAGGAAGAGAGCCACACATAGCATTAGAAAAAAAAAGAAGGAAATTTATACAATACATATGTTTTGGAGAGGCACGTAATGTAATAATAATAATAATAATAATCATCATCATCATCATCTTTATTTATACCCCGCCACCATCTCCCCAAGGGACTTGGAGCGGCTTACATGAGGCCAAGCCCAACAACACATCAATAAAAACAACAGGGAATAAGCAAAATAAACAATACAGTTAATATAACTCACACATAGAGAATAACACACAAGGATTTAAAAACCTATGGCTGGGCCAGATGTAATAGTTAAAACTTTAAAAATAAATGCTGGACATGAACAGAAGATGTATCTAGTAGGAGGGTTTTAAACGAAAAGTAGAGAGCAGTGCAACGGGTAAAGTGCTTCTCAGGATATTTTGCAGGGAATTGTTTCCTTTCCTCAGGGAAGGCACACCGGAACAGCCACGTTTTCAGGCTCCTTCTAAAGATTGCCAATGTGGGGGCTTGTCTGATATCCTTGGAGAGTGAGTTCCAGTTGGGGGGGGGGGCACCATAGAGAAGGCCCTCTCCCTCGTCCCCACCAATCGTGCCTGCGAAGGAGGTGGGAGCGAGACCAGGGCCTTTCCAGGTTATTTATTTATCGTGTCATCAGCAACCATTGTATTACAATTCTAACAGAGCAAAACAAACACAGAGATTAAAAAGAAAAAAAAAGAAAAAAACCACACAGATTTTGCAAATTTGGTATTTGGTTAAATGTCCTTTGACCAGTATCTGGCCACTTGGAGTGCCTCTGGGGTTGCCGCAAGAAGGTCCTCTATTGTGCATGTGGCAGGGCTCAGGGTGCATTGCAGCAGGTGGTCAGTGGTTTGTTCTTCTCCGCACTCGCATGCCGAGGATTCCACCCTGTAGCCCCATTTCTTAAGATTGGCTCTGCATCTCGTGGTGCCAGAGCGCAGTCTGTTCAGCGCCTTCCAAGTCGCCCAGTCTTCTGAGTGCCCAGGGGGGAGTCTCTCATCTGGTATCACCCATGAATTGAGGTGCTGGGTGATTGAAGGTGATTGAAGAGATTGCGTGGGTTCGTATACAGAAATGCGGTCACGCATTAGAGGAGGCTTAAGGAGGTTGCTTCACCCAAAAAGAAAGATACTCGCAAACTAGAAGATGTCCAGAGAAGTGCCACCAAAATGATCAAAGGTTTCGAAACCGAGCCCTATGAGGAGCGGCTTAGGGAACAGGGTATGTTGAGCTGGGAGAAAAGGAGCATTAGGGAGCCAAAGTGGTTTGGGCATTGGCCTGTGACTCTGGAGACCGAGGTTTCAATCCCAGCTTGGTCATGGAAACTCATTGAGTGATCTTGAGGAAGCCAGCCTTTCAGCCTCAGGAAAGGCAAACCTCTTCCGAACAAATCTTGCCTCCTCTATGTGATGTTTGTCTGTTGTGTAATGTATTGTTTTAGAACATGAAGCACGATATGTCTTATTCGATTTGCAGTTTCCTTATCTCTATATACCTAGAGTAGTGCTAAGAAAACCCAGTGTTAGGTTTGCCATAGGTTGGAAATGACTTGAAGGCACACAACAACAATGTAAAGTTAGCCACAAGTGAGGCTGTTGTGCAGGAAATAATGAAACTAGTTTGGCATTGGGATAGGAAGTGTGGCACATCCAAGGGATGCTGGGAGCAATGCCGGAGCTGTGTACCGAGGGAGGATTGAGAGAGAAGTCCATATAGACCTCAAAATAGAGATTGTGGTTTGGTGGTTTGTGGGAAATATCTGAAGCAGTGAAGAGAAGGATTGGAATTAGACAGTCAGCTATTGAGGACTTAGTCTCTTGCTTCTTGCTTGGCTTTTTTTTTTTGTGCCTGTATTTGCTCACATTATTCTGCTGCATCACTTGTTTTGATTGAAGAAGATATAATCTCTCTTCTGATCCCACATATACCTGACATTTGCCCTCTTTGGTGGCAGGTAATATTCTTGGACCATGGAACAGCAAGGGCCTCCCAGAGGCACCCCCGTCCACGTTTCCAAGGACGCCCCAAGCAAGCCTTCCATCCCTCAGAAAAACGCCTACGCTCGGCTCGTGCAGAAGCACCACAGCGGACGGTTCCATTCTTACTTGAACCACATTGCTCAGAAGCTGCAGCTGGAAGAAGGCGCCCCTAACGAATCGGGTTTGGATGTTGAGCCATCCTTGAAAAGGGGCCTGGTGAGAGAGGCCCTGCTGAAAAATGGCATGAAAGCGCCAGGTGGCTTTCCGGTGAGAGCGATGCCACCAGGGCAGCTGGAGGTGGGACGATCGGAACGCCTGAATGATAGCCGAGAGGAAAGTTTTGCCAGGAAGCAGCAGCAGCCCCACTATCAAAGGGATCCTGATGCTGGCAAAGGAGGCCACGGTAAGGATGTAGTGGTGGAAGAAGAGGATTACGTTTCTCCTAACAGCCATGGAGATACAGTGGCCATCTTCAGAGTGAAGCAGGTGGTGGGCGGCCAAAGGCTGTTGACCAGACCAGCTGTCTCGCAGCAGCGGACTTCCAGTTCTGGAGAAAGGGACCACGAGGAGTTGCGGAGTAAAGACAGTAGCAATGACCCTGCAGCCATCTTGGGCAGAGCAGAAGGCTATGTGTCTGCTGGGCAGTTTGGCATGGAGTTGCCCACCGCGAACGTTAGGAAGACTGGCTTCTTGTCGCCCAGCCAACCTCATGGTGAGAGCTGACTGTCTTTGATGTGGTTGCAGTGGTTTAAGGCATTAGGAGCCTATAGTTTATGAATTACTTGGGTGGGATTATAGTGAAATGAATGCCATGTTATTGACAGTTGTTCGAGGACCAGATACTTTTACTTATCTAATATTAATAATGCTACTGCTACTGAAGACTTGCGGCTGGTTTCAAAAGGAGAAGCAAGAGAAAGAGATTTCTAATATTTAGAGAAGCTACCTCCCAAACCTGATGCGTTCCAGATATGTTGAACTATAATTCCCATAATACCACAACCAAATATGTTTCTGTGGAATTATGGAAGTAGCAATTCACAATATCAAGAGATTAATCACACGTAGAAGCCAGGTTTAGAAACTATATGTAAAGGAGCGTAAAATTTGTGAGAAAGATGGGCAAGGATCAATATCAGCTTAAGAGTTGGTTTATAAAGGGACTATTAATTACAGAAGGATTTATTTATTTGATAGCATAGCGTTTAATGTCCCTGGTTTGGTTTTACTTCTTATGCAGGCTGTTTGGCTTAGGAGTAAAGGTAACAGAGGCAAGGCTTGTAAAAAGAACGGTAACAAGTTTTATTAGAATATAACCGATTCAATGTTTCTTCACTAGAAGCACAAATTTAGTTGGTTACATTAGTAAGGTTTCATGAATAACTTTAGGTACAGACTTTAAGAGGTTTCTGTAAGCCGATGTATCTTTCCTGGACAACTGTCCTAATAAAACAAATAGCTAAAAGGCTTATTTAACAGAATTGGCTCCCAGCCAAACCTTGATTCTTAACCCAGAATCAATAACTCCCTGTAGCTTTACCACTACCGGATCCTTTCCTGTAACCCTTTTGGTCACAAATTAGTTCCCTGAATCTCCACCCAGAGATTTCAGTCTTCTCTGTAACTCTAATGGTCACAGACTCTTCCCTGTTTCTCCTACTAGAGAAATCAGTCCTTTCTGCAACTCTAACGGTCACAGACTCTTCCCTGTTTCTCCCATTAGAGAAATCAGTCCTTTCTGTAACTCTAACGGTCACAGACTCTTCCCTGTTTCTCCCACTAGAGAAATCAGTCCTTTCTGCAACTCTAACGGTCACAGACTCTTCCCTGTTTCTCCCACTAGAGAAATCAGTCCTTTCTGTAACTCTAACGGTCACAGACTGCCTATTTCAAACAGCCATGCAGCTAGGTGACAGTTGGCTCCACCCCCGTTGCTATGGCAACTCAGCTCAAGCCAAACCAGCCACCATCTCTAACAAAATATAATCCTACATACTTACCATTTATTAACTATTGTTTAAGCAACACATAACCATAAGAATAAAAATACACATCGTCACACTATATTTTGAAGCAAATGTTTAAGTGACCCCTGTTCCTATTAATATTTATTTTTATATTCGTTATTTTATTACATTGACATTTCATGATTTATTTAATTTATTCAATAGATTTATTTCCTGCCTTTGTCTCAATATGGGACCGAAATCAGCAATTTCACCATTTTAACTTTTTGCCTTTGATTCTGATCCGCCACGCTTGGCTTCCCCGTTTGCAAGATCCTCATTGCGAACTTGCCTAAACTCATCCTTATTATAGAGCACGTGAGATCTCCCATTTTAAAACAAGACACACCCTGCTCTTACATCATCTGCTTAGAATAAAGTGGGTAATTTGGCCCAGAAAGTGCAATTTCTCTGGGGAAACATGAAGGAGTGATATAGAAGGAATGCCACTTGCAAAGTCCTTTCAGCCTCCTGTGTTACCTGACATTGTTGATAATGTTTAAGGCTAGCCTGAGTCCTATTTTCTGTACATAGCATGGTATTTATGACATTGAACTAAGTCGGAAAGTCCTGACTTTGGATGTTGCTTCTGCTGTGGTTGAAGGGACTAAGCCCATTATGGTTTTCCATGCATCATGAGGTACATGTTGGCTTTACCATTATACGCAGCTACAGATTTGTAATCTGAGTTAGTCTGGATTGATATTTTATATTTGGTTATGTAGTTTGGATCTTGTCAAAGAGTGAGTTTTGCTGATACTTGGAGATGAGCAGGTGACATATTTTCCCCAAACCAACATTGACAGAATGCTTTTTAAAAGTGCAGTTTGATTCTTGTTAAAGTGCTTTGGAAATTGGCAGCCTTTACAATCTGCAAATCAGTCGGAACGAACACTCTAACTACTTTCTCCTTTATTTATAGTCAGGATCTGGGATAGTGGGGCCTGCTGTCTTAGTTTGGATTAAGCGTAAACGCTTAGATTTAGCAATTTTGTTTGGACCTTGTCAAGGACAAACAATTAATACTCATATTTACAGGTGAGTTACACTGAGATTAGGTGATGAGCGCATGACATCAGGCCAGTTTTGACAGAATGCTTTTTACTGGGCATTTATAACTTCAGGAAAGCCTTCTTTCCAACTAGAGCAGTGGTTCTCAACCTGGGGTCCCCAGATGTTTTTGGCCTACAACTCCCAGAAATCCCAGCCAGTTTACCAGCTGTTAGGATTTCTGGGAGTTGAAGGCCAAAAACATCTGGGGACCCCAGGTTGAGAACCACTGAACTAGAGTTTTCAGACAGAAAACTAGAGAGGGTTCCTGTACCTTCAGTGTTTATGTAGAACAGACAATTTCAGCAGGTGTTACTTGTTATGCAACCCAGTAATACTCCACACCTGCTTAACTTCTCTGTTGTTGTTGTTGTATGCTTTCAAGTTGTTTCTGACTTATGATGACCCTAAGGCAGTGTTTCTCAACCTGGGGGTCAGGACACCAGGGGGGTGGCAGCAAGGGGGTTTCAGAGTAGTCACCAAAGACCACCGGAAAACATATATTTCTGTTGGTCTTAGGAACTCCTTTGGCAGAGAAGGCTAAAGATCTCTCTACCTGTCCTTCTCTTCCTTTTTGGAGGTGGCAAATCCTCCCCACCAAAAGCCCCCCTCTTCTGTGACTCCCCTCTCAGCCAAGGGGAGACCTGTTTCTGAGACCCCCAGACGATGAATCCTCCCACCAAAATTCCCCCATTGCTTTGATTGGCCAGCCTCTCAGCCAGCCTCTCAGTGAAGGGGATTCCTGTTTCTGTTTCATGCGTGCTTGGCGCATGGCAGTGTGGTTCACATGTGTGGGTGAGGGAGAGCGTGTGAGGCTGGAGGAAGGCTTGCACTAGCGAGTCCCTTCATGGCATAGGGATTCTCTGTGGGAGGTTTGGCCCAATTCTATCATTGGTGGGGTTCAAGGGGTTCTTTGATTGTAGGTGAACTACAACTCCCAAATGTCAAGGTCTATTTTCCCCCAAACTCCTACAGTGTTCACCTTTGGGCATATTTAGTATATGTGCCAAGTTTGGTCTAGATCTATCATGGTCTGACTCCAGAGTGCTCTCTGGATGTAGGTGAACTACAACTCCAAAACTCAACGTCAATGCCCACCAAACCCTTCCAGTATTTTCTGTTGGTCATGGAAGTTCTATGTGCCAAATTTGGTTCAGTTCCATCGTTGGTGGAGTTCAGAATGTTTTTTGGTTGTAGGTGGACTATAAATCCCAGCAAATACACCTGCCAAATGTCAAAATCAATCCCTCCCAACCCCACCAGTAATCAAATTTGGGCGTATTGGGTATTTGTGCTAAATTTGGCCCAGTGAATGAAAATACACTCTGCATATTAGATAGTTAAATAATTCATAACAGTAGCAAAATTACAATTATGAAGTAGCAACGAAAATAATTTTATGTCTGGAGGTCACCGCAACATGAGGAAATGTATTAAGGGGTCACAGCATTAGGAAGGTTGAGAAACACTGTCTTAGAGATTAACTGAAAAAACAAAGTTGGTAGTATAAGATCTTGTAGACTTAAGTCTCCTTCCTCAGATATAATCTGTTCAAGCTTATACGTGTTAGCAACTGCCTTCTCTCAGTTAGTCATTTAGATTCTACAAGATCTGTTTCCATATTGATATTTCAGACTCACACAGCTATGTCTTTGAATTCTAAAGCCATTAAAGGTGCAAGATCTCTGTATAAAGCTTGCATGTTGTCAACTTTATTTCCAAGATTTCATAGGTGAAATCAGTGAGGCTCCTCACCACTAGTTTCTAACCATTAAGCACCATTGCCTTCTTGGTCCACCGCTCTGCTGTAGATCCAGTTCCTTTGAGTAGAACCTGGATAACCTGTTTGAACGACAACATCTAGATCTGTGGTTCTCAACCTGTGTGTCCCCAGATGTTTTGGCCTTCAACTCCCAGAAACCCTAACAGCTGGTAAACTGGCCGAGCTTTCTGGGAGTTGTAGGCCAAAACATCTGGGGACCCACAGGTTGAGAACCACTGGTCTAGACTATTTCAGCCAGGCTGGCTGCTTCTAAAGACTCTTTTCTGCTTACTATATTGATATGTTTCTCAAGTGCCACATGTTCTGAACAGATTTCTGGTGGTAACATTGTCCTTTTTGTTTATTTCAAATTAGCTTTCACTTTTATGCCCAGTCCCTCGAGGGATTTCACATTTTATGGAAGGCACCTGGGAAGGTTTAACGAGTTCTCATAAAAACAGTCTGATTGTCCTTATAAGAGAGGATAAGAACTTAAGTTGACTTAGCAATAGCTATTTACCTGGATCCTCATCTGTGTGCAGGGGGAGAGGAAGCAATGGGCACTCCATTGCAAGTCTGTGCAGGCTAACATTGTTCTTGAAGCAAGGCCACATCCCAAAATGGAGATAGAAATTGGTTATGAAAGGGAGAACAGTCTAGTATATCGTGTTAGCCAATGTGAGTGAGAATCTTCCACAGAAATAGATCCAGAGGCCTAGAAGTGACTCTAGCAAGCTCATGTGGTGGTTCTAAGTCACGTTTGCCTGACCCTTGTGGAATTTCCGTTCCACAGGTGCATCTTGGCATAGGTGGGGCACCTTGTTTGTTCCTACCCGAGCCATGTGGAGGTGTGGATTATACCCATCAATGTGGTGGGGGTGGACCAGCAGATCATAGGGCATCCAAGTTCTCCCATTCCAGTTGGAGAGGTTTGGAACAGGTGGCTTTTTCCTGCTGTGGGGAGAGTAATCCCAAATAGGTATAAAGCCAATTCCCTCCCAAAATAAAGACAGTGGATTCCATCAGATCATAGAGTTGGAAGAGACCTCATGGGCCCTCCAGTCCAATCCCATTCTGCCAGGCAGAAAGACAGTTAAAGCATCCCCGACAGAAGACCATCCAGTCTTTGCTTAACAATCTCCATAGAAGAAGAATGCACCGGACTCTGAGGCAGTGTATTCCACTGTCAAAAACCTCTTACTGCCAAGTCAGTCCTTTCTTAGGATTGGGTGGAATCTCTCCTCTTGAAATTTGAACCAGTTGCTCCATTGTGTCCTAGTACTGGAGCAGGAGAAAATAAGCTTGCCCCCATCCTCAATATAGTATATTTTAGATATTTAACCATGGCTATTATGTCCTCTGTCAGCCTTGTTTTATCACAGCTCCCTAAACCACCCCTCATAAGCTTGGCTTCTAGATCTTTGATAATTTTGGTCTCCTTCCAGCTTGTCCCTGTCCTTTTTTATTTGTGGCGCCCAGAACTGGACACAGTGAGGTCTGACCAAAGCAGAATGGAGTGAGACTCTGACTTCCCTTGATTGAGACACTTGACTTCTATTGATGAAGCCTAAAATACACCCATTCAACAGACCTGAAAGAAAACTGGTTCAAAATGTTTTCCATGTGGTACATGATGTCGCAAAAACTGGGACTGCTGTACAAAAAAGTCCAAAAGTGCTGGAAATGTGAATTACGCACAGGCACTTTTTATCACCTATTGTGAACATGTTCCAATGCAAGAACCTATTGGCAAGGGATCCAAGAGGAATGTCAAAAATACTAGAGATAAAGATCCAGAAAAAAACCCCAGAATACTTCCTTCTAGGGATAACTGACGAAGACATCGAACTTGACCAAAATAAGGACATCTTGTTTACGTACCTGGTAATGGTGGCCAGAATGGTTTATCCAAAAAAGTGGAAACTAAAAGAGATGCCAACCAAAAAAGAACGGGTAAACAAAGTTAGCAAAGTAAGAGATATGGATATTTTGACTTTCCACCTTAGGAACTCCAAAGGAAAACCCATTAAGAGAACAGATTGGAAAAAAATACGACAAATACCTGATCAAACTCCAGGGGGTCATTCCATGAAAAAAAAAATGACGCTAACCAAAACTTGGAAAGAAAATAATAGCTAGAAGTAGAAAATAGAGCAAGAGAAATAAAAAATGGAGAAAAGCCAAAGACAAAGAAAGAAATTTCAATTCTATGTATTTGTACAAATAGAAAAGCACCTAATATTTTTTTTTTAAAAAAAACCCACCCCTCATAAGGCTTGGCTTCCAGATCTTTGATAATGTTGGTCGCCTTCCAGCTTGTCCCTGTCCTTTTTGATTTGTGGTGCCCAGAACTAGACACAGTGAGGTCTGACCAAAGCAGAATGGAGTGATACTATGACTTCCCTTGATTGAGACACTTTACTTCTATTGATGAAGCCTAGAATCTCCTTGGCTTTTTAAGCTGCTGCATCACACTGTGGACTCATGTTCAGCTTGACGGTCCTTCCGTCCTGGGCCCGGTGTTGTTCAACATCTTTATTAATGACTTAGACGAAGGGCTAGAAGGCATGATCATCAAGGTTGCAGACGACACCAAATGGGGAGGGATAGCCAATACTCCAGAGGACAGGAGCAGGATTCAAAATGATCTTAGATTAGAGAGATGATTCGCCAAAACTAACAAAATGAAGTTAAACGGGGACAAATGCAAGATACTCCACTTTGGCAGGAAAAACGAAATGCAAAGATACAAAATGGGGGATGCCTGGCTCGAGAGCAGTACGTGTGAAAAAGATCTTGGAGTCCTCGTGGACAACAAGTTAAACATGAGCCAACAATGTGATGTGGCGGCAAAAAAAGCCAATGGGATTTTGGCCTGCATCAAGAGGAGCATAGTGTCTAGGTCCAGGGAAGTCATGCTACCCCTCTATTCCGCTTTGGTTAGACCACACCTGGAATATTGTGTCCAATTCTGGGCACCACAATTCAAGAGAGATATTGACAAGCTGGAATGTGTCCAGAGGAGGGTGACTAAAATGAGAACAAGCTAAAATGGAGAACAAGCCCTATGAGGAGCGGCTTAAGGAGCTGGGCATGTTTAGTCTGAAGAAGAGAAGGATGAGAGGAGATATGATAGCCATGTATACATATATGAGAGGAAGCCACAGGGAAGAGGGAGCAAGCTTGTTTTCTGCTTCCTTGGAGACTAGGACACAAAACAATGGCTTCAAACTACAAGAAAGGAGATTCCATCTGAACACGAGGAAGAACTTCCTGACTGTGAGAGCCATTCAGCAGTGGAACTCTCTTCCCCGGAGCGTGGTGGAGGCTCCGCTTTTAAACAGAGGCTGGATGGCCATCTGTCAGGGGTGCTTTGAATACAATTTTCCTGCTTTTTGGCAGAATGGGGTTGGACTGGATGGCCCATGAGGTCTCTTCCAACTCTTTGATTCTATGATTCTAATGTTTTCAAGCCCGGACTCCCCCATCCCATTTAAATGGCCAAACCTTGAAGTTTCTCTTTGGTTTTATTACCACCCATTTTGTGGTTGTTTTTCAGAGGGTCTGAGATCTTCACGTGGGTGCGGTTTTGCTCTGCTTACTCATCTCTGCATTGGGTAAAACGAAGTATCTGCAGATAGTGGGATGTGGAGACAAACTGCTGAAGAAGAAAACTTTCCATGTTTTATGAAGAGATGTTCTTCCCAGTTAACTATCAAGCCTAACTTTTGGGAAGTTCTGGGCAAGTAGCCTTCCAGAAAGTGGTCTTGCTTCATATGCTTGTGTGCATTTGGAGACAGCCAAACAAAAATGCGTCTCATCTCTAAGTAGATATAGTTCTGTAACGCAGAAGGTCGTATTTGCGTGGCCAGATGTTTTGGGATTTATGCTGTTTGGCAATATAAAGCCTTGATTTAAGAGCAGACAGATATGTTTCAATAGTTGTAGCAAGCCATGAGCATGCTTGCTTCTTCAGCAAATCTATAAATCAAAAGCATTTATCATAAACTGGTGATTTAGATTGGTGTGAGATTTAATGAACCCCTCCTTTGTTAATAGATTGCTTGTTCATTCGGATAGTTGAGAACCGAGTATTTGAAATGAGATGCTACTGCTATAATTACATGCTGCCATCTCTGGTGTTTCTGCGTTGTTTTCAGTCAGGTCAGGTGAAAGTACTTCTGCTTGTGGTTACCGAGACTAACATTTACTAACCACTAAATGCAATTTGGTCTCGCAAAATGGCCCCGCTCTGATCTGTCGGAGTGAATCATGTGTTGCTTTGTACGGAGCCCGCTTTGCCTATAGAAGCTGGGCCAGCAGATTTCACGCACTTGGGCTAATGACCATTTGTGAGCGTTTGTCTTGGGGATTGTGCAGAATGTGCTGGATTACTTTTATAGAGCCCATACTATATAATTTATGACTTGTGGCAATTTTTTAAGCAGCATTTTGGCCAGAGGGAGATGAAAAACATTTGCACCAGTCTTTTCTGACAGCTGATTTTTATTCATTCTGATTCTCTAACAATGGGAAGAACTTGGGGAAAGCAGCTGATCCTAATCCTGCTGTGTTTCTCCCAGGTGGTTCATGGGAACTGATAATACCTTGCTATGGATTGGGGAGGGCAATGTCCCAGAACCATTTCTGTGGACTCTGAAGCCCCCCAGACTAGGAACAGAATGTCCTCAAATGTCTTCTAGCGTACGTGAAAGCATTCTCATCATGTTTTTGACCTCTCTGGCCACTCTACACATAGGAGATGTTAATTTTTAAAAGGCAGAAAGTGAACAGACCTATACAGTCCACGTTATTTCAAGAACCACATTGTCTCTTTTGGATCACAATTCAAAGTTCTTGTGACGGCGCGAGTGGCTCCACCTATGTATAGAACTGTTAGTTGTAAGATTTAAACTGTTGTATCATGCTTAATCCTGCCCCATTTACCCTGTTTATGTATAGTTGTATGGATTGGTTGCTTGTAGCTGTCAATCAGTACTGTTTGGCTCTACCTCTTCCTGCAAGAGGGGAGAACTTCCTTTTTCCTTTCATTCTGCCTTCAGAGTTCGTACCAGATGGACGTGAGTAAGAGACCTGACTCTAAAGGACCCTGATTTAAGTTACCTCTTAGCACCAGTTCTGAGGTTTTTTACCCCTGGGACTTATGCTTTATATCCAGATCGTCCTGGACAATTATTGAGGAGACCCAGGCGCCTTCAAGCCGGTTCTTTTGGCACCAAAGGAAGATCCTGAATCTTCAAAACATAGGCCATCTGAACTGGGGTTGTGGTTTGCTCCGGCATTCACAGCCATTGAGGAAAGAGGAAACTTGGTGAGGCTTCTCAGCTTCAAACCCCTTGGACACAGGACTAATTGAGACTGTAACGTATGTTTTTCTTCACCCCTCTAAAGTTTTCCAGCTCATTGCTTTGAAGAAATGACTTTGTGATAAATAAGCTATTTACAGCGTTTTGGGTTTTTGGGAGTTCCAGTTTCCTATAGGAGGGCAAGAAGCAATCCCCTGGGGGAAAGATGCCACGTCCATCCCCCCTTCATTAAGAATAATAGCCCCCAGGCGCAACGGCACAGTTCTAGACAAAGTGCTGGCCTTAGCCTATAAAGCCCTAAATGGTTCCGGCCCAACCTACCTGTCCGAATGTATCTCTCCTTATGAACCATCCAGCCCATGCTGGGAAGGCTTTTCTCTCTGTC
This sequence comes from Anolis sagrei, assembly GCF_037176765.1. Lineage (NCBI taxonomy): Eukaryota > Metazoa > Chordata > Lepidosauria > Squamata > Anolidae > Anolis > Anolis sagrei. The sequence goes on along the minus strand of NC_090023.1, from coordinate 266,373,779 downwards.
CCACCATCTTCACAGGAAGATCTGGTAGGAACGCAGGAGACCAGGCCTTCTCAGTGGCTGCCCCAGGCTCAGGACCTTCCTACCCAGAGGAGTTAGGCTGTCTTCCTTCCAATTTTCCTGTTGCATAAAAATAAAAACTTCTGTTTAGACAGGTGACCCATTCTGCTAAAAATAATAATCTGACCCCATATTTTTTTTGTTCTAAGCAGCTTTGAGTCACAAATTGGGAAAAGGTAGGCTAGAAATACAACAATGACAACTCTTTCCAACTCTTTGATTCTATGAACTGTAAGAAGCGACTTTTGTTCATCAATTGCTGTTAAAAAAAATCCTAAAAATTGAAAATGTCCCAATGGTGGTGGTGGTGATGCTGCTGGTGGTTATTGTTGTTGTTATTATTATTATTTTATTATTTTATTGCAAAGGGTGTGGTGGATTGTGTATGGCCCTCCAAGGTCTCCTAGGGGGACTAATGAGCTATGGTTGCCCATCTTTGCTATAGGCTCTTGCATATTGATGATACGTGCCTTTATAGGGGTTTTTTTGAATCTATATGCCTGACACCTGAGATACCAACAGTTCCAACAGAGAAGTTGGTGCGCAAGACCTGTATTCAGATGTTAGTCTTCACTACAGTAAAGATGGTATTTGTGTGTGACCCTGGGTTCACTTTTTCTGCTTGCTATTTGACTGATGACTGCATACCCAGCATACAAGAAAGAAGGCAGTGTGTGTATGTACACCTTTAGTTATCTATTAACTTATGGCATTCCCATTAATTTTATTGAGCTTCTTAGGAAAGGAGTTCTCAGGTATTTTGGCCAGTCTCTTCCTCTGAAATACAGGCCACAGCGCCTGGTCTTGAGTGGCAGTCTCCCATCTCAGGCTGGCCCTGCATAGCTTACCTGTCCGAATGTATCTCACCTTACGAACCACGGAGGACTTTAACAACATCTGAGGAGGCCCTGCTCTCGGTCCCACCTTCGTCACAAGCATGTTTGGCTGGGACGAGAGACAGGGCCTTCTCAGTGGTGGCCCCTCGGCTCTGGAACGCCCTCCCTAGGGAGATCAGATCTGCTCCCTCCCTCTTGACATTTGGGAGGCAAGTTAAAACGTGGCTATTCGAGCAAACGTTTACAAATGCAGAGTAGCTAATATAGGAAATTGAATGACCTGACAATGGAACTGGACAATGCTTGAGAATAATGAGACGCTGATGATGTTGTTTTTACTGCTTTTGTGATGTTTTATACTGTTTAATGTTTTTTACCTATATTATGTTTTATGTATACTGATTTGTTGGAAACTGCCTTGAGTCGCCGATTGGCTGAGAAAGGCGGTATACAAATACAGCAAATAAATAAATAAATAAATAAATAGCTTCCAAGATTTATTTATTTATTTTGGTGTTGGGAGCGAGTTGAGAAACTGCAAGTCGCTTCTGGTGTGAGCTAATTGGCCGTCAGCAAGGACTTTGCCCAGGATATGCCTGGACGTTTCACCATCCTTGCCCTGAGTCCTCTTCGGGGTGAGAAGGGCAGAATATAAATGTTTTAAATAAATAAATAATAATAATATGAACCTAAAATCGAAGAGATAACGTCCCCTAAGAATCTAGGAGCCATCTAGTTCTGTTAAAAGAACAGATATCCGGTCAAAGCATTGCACACAGATGAACACCTGCAGTGCACACTTGTTCAGGGACATATGTACTGTTATAAGTTCTGGGAATATTTGTCCAGACAAGGTAGCCTTTCCAAATTCTGGAACGGGACTAAGACGTATGGTGCTGATACCGTCTAGCCCAGTTCTGGAAGCCTCCAGCCAGTGCAAAGCTAGCCTGCCAGTTGGTGTGGAAATCTTGAAAGCCTAACCACATTTCTTTTTGTCCTGAAATTCAGCAGTTTGTTCGACAGATGACGTTAATCTTCGTAATGGGATATGGAGGAGAAGGGAAGCTGGATTTATAGCGCGGCATTGTCTGGGAAAGAGGGGAGCTTCTATAGCCGGTGCTTCAAAACGTCCCTGCAATCTGCTGTCCTGACTACTTACTTGTGCAATTCGATGTAATGTTTTTGGCTTGCAATGAGAACACTGCAATGGGATGGTGCCGTGGGTTAGGAGGTTAGACCCTGTTCTTGTACAGACTACCAGTTTTTCAATTTCTCCAGTTCAAAGCTTAGTGGAAGCAAATACAATTCTGGGAAATCTGGATGGGAATTTGCGTGGAAAAATTCCAGTTTCCATGACCAGATGATCTGAAGCAAATACGTAGAGTTGGGCCAGTAGTCTTATTTGTATGTTACTTTGGCTATAAAACATTGTTTTCCTTTGCCATTGATGGCTTTCCAAAACATAAAAAGCACTTAACAGTTTTCGGTTTGTTTTCCTCCTGACCTTATGTAAGAGAGGAGAAAGCAGCTTGCTTAAACCTGCAGTGAACTGTGTAATTGAGCTGGGGCTGAATATTTAGTTTTGATAGACTGTTTTGTGTTACATGCTTCCTCACAGATTTTGTGCAAACTGCTCATAATTGTTACAAAATTTCACAATTTTTACAAAATTTCACCCAAAGGAAAAGTGTTCTTGCCATACATCAAGGGAACCACTGACCGCAGAGGGAAGCTGATGAGGAAACACAACATACAAACAATCTACAAACCCACCAAGAAAATCCAACAAATGCTACGTTCAGCAAAGGACAAGAGGGATCCTCTCACCTCTGCAGGAGTCTACCGTGTACCATGCAGCTGTGGACAAGTCTACACAGGGACCACCAAACGCAGCAGCATTGCCCAGACACGCATCAAGGAACATGAAAGGCACTGCAGACTACTTCAACCAGAGAAGTCAGCCATAGCAGAGCACCCGATGAACCAACCTGGACACAGCATATTATTTCAGAACACAGAAATGCTGGACCACACCAACAACCACCATGTCAGACTACACAGAGAAGCCATTGAAATCCACAAGAAGCATGTGGACAATTTCAACAGAAAGGAGGAGACCATGAAAATGAACAAAATCTGGCTACCAGTATTAAAAAACTCTAAAATTACAACAGCAAACCAGCAGAGAGGAAACAACCAGGCACATCTTAACACCTCTCAACAGAACATTTTCCCAGGCTCAGCCAGGCCTCCAAATGCTAATGAAGGTGATCAGCTGAAACATTCACACCTAGCTTCAGCAGAGAGCTCTTTGCCCCACCCCAGCCATTCCACAGATATATAAACCCATTGTCCTAATTCCAACAGACCTCACTACCTCTGAGGATGCTTACCATAGATGCAGGCGAAACGTCAGGAGAAATGCCTCTAGAACATGGCCCTATAGCCCGAAAAAACCTACAAGAACCTAGTGATTCCAGCCATGAAAGCCTTCGACAATACAATTTCACAAGTGTATGAGCATTCAATTTGTATTATTCCAGGATTGAGTTCTCCTGTCCCACATGGTATGTCTAATCATGTGCTCATGGGGATGCATCATATCTTTGCAGGCCATCATGTATGAGGTCCCAGGACCTGTGGTCTGGAAGCTCATCCAGAGATACATAGCTTTGTTGAGGACTAGGCCCTTGTCGCCGCAACAGTCCAACTTCTACTTCCTTGACCTCTTTGTTATGTGAGCTGTTTCATGCCTTTTTTTCCTGGAGATCTTTTCAAAGATGCCTCTAGCCTCTTTCCCCCTCTTTGCTTTTTATTTCCTCCAAAGAAAGCAAAGGAATATTTTCAGCTGTGTTTTTCTTTTTTCTTTCCGTGGTTCTCTTGTTTCTTTTGCTGGTGTCCATTATGAGGCATCTCTGAAGCTTTTTATAGCGCTGTGAGCCTTTCCTTTGGCTGCAGAGGAAGAAGCGGAAATTTCAGATGGCGTCCCGGGGCAAGTGGGGGCGGGCGGAGGAGATCATGCAGCCACTCAAAGAAGGAGAGACCCATTCGGAGCCGCGGGCGGAGAGAGCCTGGCGCGGATGGAGGGCATCTAGCAGCGAGTGGAGGTTGCCCTAGGGTCATGCTCAGGGTGGAGCAGGTTCACGGAGAGTCCGGCGAAACCATCAGCGTGCCGCAGCCCCTCCCGGACAAGGCAGATGTTGCCATTGCTCTCAGCTGGAGTGCGGGGACTGTTTTGATAAACTTTCAGCCCCCTGCTACTAAAAAGGGTTTCAGGGCCAAGCCTCAGCAGAGCTGCCAGAGTGGTGTATTTTTGGGCTTCGCATTGTGCTCTTGCGCTTGGATAGTTTGAGTCCTGCTCAGAGTTGTTGCGTTCATTCAGGTGCACGTAGCGTTGGAAGAGACCCCATCCTTTCTGCTATATAGGAACATATTTGTTGTTGTTGTTCATTCGTTCAGTCATTTCCGACTCTTCGTGACTTCATGGACCAGTCCACGCCAGAGCTCCATGTCGGTCGTCACCACCCCCAGCTCCTTCAAGGTCAATCCAGTCACTTCAAGGATATCATCCATCCATCTTGCCCTTGGTCGGCCCCTCTTCCTTTTTCCTTCCATTTCCCCCAGCATAATTGTCTTCTCTAAGCTTTCCTTTCTTCTCATGATGTGGCCAAAGTACTTCATCTTTTATTTTATTTCGGTTGCTTCTACCCCGCCCTTCTCACCCCGGGGGGGGGGGGGGGACTCAGGGCAACTTACAAAAGCAAGGCACAATTCGATGCCCGCATCACATAACAGCAAAAGACAATAACATCAATTAACAAGACAGCAATTCTAGCAATAACAACAATTAACAGAAAACAATAATTGTTATATGCAAAAACAACCATAAAACCAATAAAAGCAATAAAACCAATACAAACCTCATTGACGGTCAGCGTTTCACAATCTCATAGTTAAATTCCAATTCCAGAATTGTCAGTCCTTTCAGTCCTATCCATCTGGTTTCCATATCTAATTGTCAGATTGCCCAAAGGCCTGGTCCCACAATCACATCTTTACCTTCCTCCTGAAGGCGAGGAGGGATGTTGATGCCTTGATTTCCTCTGGGAGTGAGTTCCACAGGTGAGGGGCCACCGCTGAGAAGGCCCTGCTCCTCGTCCCCACCAGCCTCACTTGTGATAGCGGTGGGGTCGAGAGCAGGGCCTCCCCAGATGATCTTGGCCTCTAATATCCTTCCCTCCAGTGAGCAGTCGGGCTTTCTTTCCTGGAGGATGGACTGGTTGGATCTTCTTGCTGTCCAAGGCACTCTCAGCACTTTCCTCCAGCATCACAGTTCAAAAGCATCTATCTTCCTTTGCTCAGCCTTCCTTATGGTCCAGCTGTCACATCCATAGGTTACTACAAGGAATACCATTACTTTAACTATGCGGATCTTCATTACCAGTGTGATGTCTCTACTCTTCACTATTTTATCAAGATTGGTCATTGCTCTCCTCCCAAGAAGTAAGCATCTCCTGATTTCCTGGCTGCAGTCTGCGTCTGCAGTAATCTTTGCACCCAGAAATACAAATTCTGTCACTGCCTCCACATTATTCAAGCCATAATAATCGATGGCCACCCAGTTGCTGCTTAAATATTTCCACAGAAGGGGACTCCACCGTGCTCCAAGGCATCGCATTCTGCTGCCGAGCGGCTCTTACCATCACGAAGTTCTCCCTAATGTTGAGGTGGAATCTCTTTTAATCCATTGCTCCATTGTGTCCTAGTCTCCAGGGCAGCAGAAAAGAAGCTTTCCTTTTTCTCCTCAATGGGACATCCTTTCAGATATTTAAGCATGGCTCTCATGTCCCCTCTTCAGCATTTTCTTCTTTATGTGTACATCCCCAGCTCCCTAAAGCCACTCATCATCACCCATGGCCCTAACCCATTGTTTCTGCGTCTTTGCCCATTTTGGTTACCCTTCTCTGGACATATTCCAGTTTGTCAATATTCCCCTTGAATTATGGTGCCCTTAACTGGGAACTGGATTATTTCAGGTTAGGTCAGGTCTGACCAAATGGAAGAGAAGGTGCTTGGCAATATTTCATCAGTGGGAGTTTGCCATTGTAATCCATTGTAGCTGGGAGAATGTGACTTGGCCAAAATCACCCAATTGATTTTTATGGCTGAGCAGGGATTTTATTGGATTTTGGAATTTTTGCATATAGATAATGATCCATCTCTAAAACAGGAACCAAGTTTAAACACAAAATCCATCTATATTTCATATATACATCAAAGTATATTTAATAATTTTGGGTATGAAACAAAGTTTGTATACTGAACCATCAAAGGTGCCAGTATCCCAACCTCCCTTGTGGATAATTTTGGATTTTGTAGGATTTTGGATTTAGGAGTTCTGTGTAAGGGATGCTCATCATAGCCTTTGCAGGTCCAATTGGCACCAGTGCTGATATCTGAAAGTTTAGTTAAAACCTATGTAGCCTTAATTAATTTTATCCAAGTTGCACATGTGTTATAGTTTACGTTATTTTAAGTTGTTTTAACTCATTTTTAATTGTGTCGTTTTAAGTGTTAAATCATTTCATATGGTCTTAATCTCTTTTAAACTCTTCCAAAAGGATTTTAATCTACCCCACCCTGAGATTTCCAGATACAGGGCAGGATATACATGTCATAATAAAACAGTACTTTAATAATGAATGTGCGCAGGCAGTTCATCACTGGATGTCAAAGTCATCAAATGACAACCGTGTACATACAGAGCAGCCCTTAAAAAGAGAGAAGCGCTGAGAAAGACCACCTAAGAATATGGTCTTACTTATTTAATCCGTATCAGATGGCTGAGTGTTCTTTGAAAATATTTCAAAGCCATTTACAGAACGAAAGACAGATTTTAAAAACATACATTAAGACATGAAATATCACAGTATTATATTCACATTCTCATCAGTAAAGTGAGTGAGTGTGTGTCTTCAAGTCACCTGTCAATCTATGTGGTCCCATGAATTCGTATTGCTTTCTTAGGCAAGGTGTACTCAGAGGTGGTTTGTTATTGCTTCTGTAGAGCACCTGTTTGGTAGTCTCCCATCCAAGTAATTACCGGGCTAACCCTGTTAAACTTCCAAGACCAAGATCCAGTGCTCTTAAGGTATTTAAGAATGCAAAATGGTTATAAACATGGTGAAGAGAGCCAATGTGGTGTCATGTTTTGAGCACTGGGCACCAATTCTGGGGACCAGGATTTGATTACTTGCGTGGACCTGGAAAGCATTGAGTGAGCCACAGGCTCTCAGCCTCAAGAAACTCCATGATATGGTTTTTTAGGGTTACTGTAAGTCAGAAACAATTTGAAAGGTGGTATTCCAGTTGGGGTGTTCCAGCAGAGAAGGCCCTCTTTGATGATCTACCATAGTTATCTCCACTGGTGGGACACAGAAGAGGGCTATCATAACCACTTGTGATAATCTGCTTCTGTGACATTAGATGAAAACACAGCTGAAATGGATGCTTTTGTCTCTAGTTTCCACAATCATCTTAGTGAGTCCCTAAGGGGAGATAGGGTGGAATATAAATAAAGTTTTATTATTTATTATACTGTCTCTTTTGGTTTGGGTTTCTTTCCAATCTCTCCACTAGTCACCCAAGACAGCAATTATCATTGTACAGCCCTTGTTACCCTGGTGCTTGGTTTTATTAATCACATAAGCTCGGTTTAGTGACCCCCAAAAGTGCAAGGGGTTTATATAACCAAACCAATTTAACAGAAGATGAATAATAATCCACAACTGCTTGCTCTTCAAATGCATGTGGTTACAATATGACACCTGGACCCATGGGACCAGTACCTACACTTCCACCTATCTCAGTGGTTCTCAACCTGTGGGTCCCCCGATGTTTTGGCCTTCAACTTCCAAAAATCCTAACAGTTGGTAAACTGGTTGGGATTTCTGGGAGTTGTAGGTCAAAACACCTGAGGACCTTAGATTGAGAACTGCTGACCTATCTACATCTGACAAAATATAATATCATTTAATTCCGTTGTTAACCTGAAGTTTTCCATTGTTTTGATATACATTGGGTCTTCTTTTGCTAGTCTTATTTGATAGGGCACTACTCCACATTTTGGGTAACCAATTTCTTTTTCATAAATTGCATTATTTTTTCTAAGTTTTGGTAATTATTAGCCTCCTTGCACATATCATAATAAGAATAATTTTTAAAAAAACTTTTCATGGGTTAAGGAAAACACTTGGGTACTGCTAATGGTGACAACGATAGCTCTTCGGCTTAGGAATGGAGATGAGCACCACCCCCCAGAGTCAGACTCAACTAGACTTAATGTCAAGGGGAAACTGACAGCCTTTGAGAGGGCCATCTTCCTCCATGAATGTCTCTGTTTCCTATTTCCTAAGATGCAAAACTGTGTCATCTGGGGTCATCTGTCCCAGTTGGAATAGAGACAAGGACACTATGTCAGTGGCTTCCCATTGAAACAGCCCTACAAACAGCTGTCTTCCGTTCCCTTGCAAAAGTTGCATTTCCCAGTGTTTTGTCTGTTTGTCTTTCTTTTTAAACAAAGCAGGTCATTTGATCTCTAATTATTTTAGAAAAGTAAAGAATTTCTTTTGATCTGCTCAGGACCTCATTCTTAATGTGGCTTGGATTTAAGATTGTGTTGCCTCTGTTTTCTGGTTTCTACAACCAGCCTCCTTGATACTCCACTAGTTCAAACGTTTATTTATTTATTTATCGTGTCAGGAGCAACCAGACATTTGTATTACATGTTCAACAAAACAAACAAACAAACAAACAAACAAAACATAAAGTTTGCAAGCTTGGTAGTTGATTAAATGTCCTTTGACCAGTGTCTGGCCACTTGGGAGTGCCTCTGGTGTTGCCGCAAGGAGGTCCTCCATTGTGGATGTGGCAGGGCTCAGGTTGCATTGCAACAGGTGGTCAGTGGTTTGCTCTTCTCCACACTCGCATGTTGTGGATTCCGGGTTCAAAAGTAATAATGAAGTAATGCTTGTGGTTTGGCAGCTGGGATGCCGTGAGCTTTTTTTTGGGAGGGAGGGGGATGTAGTAGTGTTTAGAAGTGAAATCAAAGTGAAGAATAGTAATCTCTCTATATTAGCTGGGGTTGAGGGGCATAGGATCCCTGCAAAAGTGAGTAAGTTTTTAAAAAGCTATTTTTTGTTTACATGACAAAACACCTTTCCAAGAGTCTCCAGTATGACTCTGTGTTCAACTTCCACCAGGAACTGACCATAGAATAGTTCTGGAAGCCTTAAAGATAACTAGGGAGTTATTTTCTCTAAGAATCTCTAGGTCAGTGGTTCTCAACCTGTGGGTCCCCAGATGTTTTGGCCTTCAACTCCCAGAAGTCCTAACAGCTGGTAAACTGGCTGGGATTTCTGGGAGCTATAGGCCAAAACACCAACAGGTTGAAAACCACTGCTCTAGGTCCTCTGGCAGAAGTTGATCCTGCACAGGAGGACCTAGAGATTTATAGAGAGAACATTTTAATCCAGTCTATGAATGATCAGATCTTCAAAAGGCAAGTTTGCAAATTTATTTATTTATTTGTCGTGTCAGGGCAGCCAGTCAATTATATTACATTTCTAACAGAACAAAGCAAATAAACAGACAAAATACAAAATTTGTGAGTTTGGTAGTTGATTAAATGTCCTTTGACCAGTATCTGGCCACTTGGAGTGCTTCTGTTGTTGATGCAAGAAGGTCCTCCATTGTGCATGTGGTAGGGCTCAGGTTGCATTGCAGCAGGTGGTCAGTGGTTTGCTCTACTCCACACTCGCATGTCGAGGATTCCACTTCTGAAGGTTGGTTCTGCATCTTGTGGTGCCAGAGCGCACTCTGTTCAGCAGCTTCCAAGTCGTCTAGTCCTTTTTGTGCCCAGTGGGGAGTCTCTCATTTGGTATCAGCCATTGGTTGAGGTTCTGGGTTTGAGCCTGCCACTTTTGGACTCTCGCTTGCTGAGGTGTTCCAGCGAGTGTCTCTGTAGAACTTAGAAAACTATTTCTAGATTTAAGTTGTTGACGTGCTGGCTGATACCCAAACAAGGGATGAGCTGGAGATGTCTCTGCCTTGGTCCTTTCACTATTGGCTGCTACTTCCCGGTGGATGTCAGGTGGTGCAGTACTGGCTAAGCAGTGTAATTTGCAAATGTAGAGAGCTAACAATATGGCTATGTATGTAATGTATAGTATGTGTAATAAGGTAAGTGATTAGTTGGGAGGAAAGAAGGGCCTGAAAAATTGGGGGGATTGCCGATCGTCTGAACGTTTGTCCAAGTTAGGAATATATAAAAGAGATGTGAATTAGAGTTAGAAAGGGTCGACCTGAACTTAGATGTGTTAAATAAGTACATCGGGCTAGTGTTCCTTGGGGTTTAGTTCCAGGATACCAAAATGCTCAAGTCCTATTATAGACAATGGGGCCATAAACAATGTTCCTTATATGAAATACCAAACAACTCAAGTGCTGGATGGTTTTCCCTTGAATATTATTGAGCCGCGGTTGAATCTGCAATTGCAGAACCATTGGATACAGAGAGTCAACTATAATATTAAGGGGAATACAGTGGGAACTGCCAGAAGGTGCGTATTCAAAAACGTATAACATACCTGGCCCGTTTTGTTTTTCGTCCTGGATAATTGCTTGAGGTAGAGTTTGGAAAAGTCTTCTTTCTTTGGACTGGAACTCCTGGTGTTATTCTTCGGTCACCCCCAAAATATCATTTCCTAAGCCCTGGTTGAAGATACAAAGCTAACTAGGCCAAATGAGCAGAAGACATGTCTCCAGATGCTGAAGAGATGACTATTTTTCTAGGAAAATGCCTGATTGTTTCAACCTGTGGATATTCTCTGGGGCTACTTTAAATCAACATTCATAGTTTGGTAGATTTGGGGTTTTCTAAACATTTACTGGACAATATAAAGCATATAAACAAACAAAGTCTCCCCCGAGGAAGGCTGCGGGAGTAATTGATGTTAATTGCCTTCAAGGCAACTTGGACTTATGGCAGGCCTATGAGAGAGTGAGCTTCTCAACAACCTCACTCAGGTCTTCCAAATTTGGATTGTGGGTCTCTTGATCAAGCCTGTCAACCTGTAATGCAATTGCCCTTTTCTCCTACTGCTTCCCACTTTCCAAACATTATTGTCTTTTCTAGTGAGTCATGCCTTCTCATGCTCTGCCATGGAATTGAGTTTGCTTATGTGAACTGCGTGCCTTGCAAACACGTGGGCATTTTTGAAGGTTAATAGAAAAAGTCCTGAACTTCCCAGAAAACTGGGCCCAGCTTGTGTGACGTGTTTTCCATGTCCTGCTTCATCTTTGAGTACAGTTATTTTTTAGACTGCAACTCCCAGAATCGAAGGCCATCTTGGAATTAGTTTAGAAACTAACTCTCCCAAACAAAGTGCGGTTTCCATTCTTGTCTCTTTCTTATTACTCTTCTCTATTGCATGGTGATTTCTTTTTAGTAGAGTCAGGCTAAGACAGTGATTTGTGTGACTCCCTCAGACTCTGGGAGAGAAGCGTCTGAATCCCTGCTTGGCCAAGGGAAATTAGAAGAAAGCAATTAAGAGGCACTCAGGAATAAATTTTGCCATGAAAACCCTGTGGTAGGTTTGTCTAAAGGTCATAGTTAAATGGAGCCTCTCTTATTTTTTTTTAGTATGCTACATCTATGCATTTTTAAAACAAGATAAAACAATTGGTTATTTGTTCCTAACTTTTACCTTTGACGTATCCATGGGTCAACAGACTGGTTCAAGATTGGGAAAGGCGTACGGCAGGGCTGTATACTTTCCCCTGACCTACTCAGCTTGTATGCAGAACACTTCATGCGATGTGCGGGGCTTGAGGAATGCAAGGCTGGGGTGAAAATTGCTGGAAGAAACATAAACAACCTTAGATATGCAGATGATACCACTTTGATGATCAAAAGCAAGGAGGAGCTGAGGAGCCTTCTAATCAAGGTGAAAGAAGAAAGTGCAAAAGATGGGTTGCAGTTAAACATCAAAAAAACCAAGATTATGACAACAAGAATGATTGACAACTGGAAAATAGAAGGAGAAAACGTGGAGGCCGTGACAGACTTTGTATTTCTAGGTGCAAAGATGACTGCAGACGCAGACTGCAGCCAGGAAATCAGGAGATGCTTACTTCTTGGGAGGAGAGCAATGATAAATCTTGATAAAATAGTGAAGAGTAGAGAAATCACACTGGCAACCAAGATCCGCATAGTCAAAGCAATGGTATTCCCCGTAGTCACCTATGGATGTGAGAGCTGGACCTTAGGGAAGGCTGAGTGAAGGAAGAGAGATGCTTTTGAGCTGTGGTGCTGGAGGAAAGTTCTGAGAGTGCCTTGGACAGTGAGAAGATCCAACCAGTCCAAGAAATAAAACCTGACTGCTTGTTGGAGGGAAGGATAGTAGAAGCCAAGATGAAGTACTTTGGCCACATCATGAGAAGAAAGGAAAGCCTAGAGAAGACAATGATGGTGGGGAAAATGGAAGACAAAAGGAAGAGGGGCCGACCAAGGGCAAGGTGGATGGATGGTATCCTTGAAGTGTCTGGATTTACCTTGAAGGAGCTGGAGGTGGTGATGACTGACAGGGAGATCTGGTGTGGACTGGTCCTTGAAGTCATGAAGAGTCGGAAATGACTGAACGAATGAACAACATCCATGGGTCAAAGCAAAGCCCATATTTTTGGCCCTCAAACCTGCCCATGGTTTATACTTGAAGTCAGTTTATATGTGACTATACATGGTAGCCAGGCAAGTCACGAAGCTAATGATAGCCAATGCCTGCTTCTAACTTGAACTACAGCTCTCAGCATTCCATGGCAGTTGAGCCACGTAACTGCCCCAGACATATCCATTCCCCTTCTCTTTGAAATCTTGTTTTATTTCAGCCAGTCTCCTGGGAAGGATTGTGAGTGGAACTGTAGGAAAGATGATTTCAGATACAAGTACTTTAGAGGAGAAAATCTTAGGTATGAAGAAGAATCGACTGTTCCCTCTGTTACCTCTTCCACCTCATGCAAAAATACTCTGCTCGTTTTGAGTGACACCATAACTCAAAATCTGCTGGACAAATTGCCGCCAAATTTGGCCACAATACACCTACTAACCCAAGGAGTGACCATAACGAAGAAAAAATATGATTTTGTCATTTGGAAGTTGTATTTGCTGGGATTTATAGTTCACCTACAATTAAAGAGCATTCTGAACTCCACCAACGATGGAATTGAACCAAACTTGGCACAAAGAAATCCCATGACCAACAGAACACACTAGAAGGGTTTGGTGGACATTGACCTTGAGTTTGGGAGTTGTAGTTCACCTACAGAGAGCACTGTGGACTCAAACAATGAAGGATCTGGACCAAACTTGGCACGAATGCTCCATATGCCCAAATATGAGCACAGATGGAGTCTGGAGGAAATAGACCTTGACATTTGAGAGTTGTAGTTGCTGGGATTTATAGTTCACCTACAATTCCAAACAAATTCTGAGCGAAGTAAAATAGAGTGGGACTATGACTTCCCTCAATCTGGACGTTATATTCCTATTAATTTAGCCTTGAATCCACGCCCAATCCAATTACAATTACAAAGAGCATTCTGAACCCCACCAACAATAGAATTGGGCCAAATTTCCCACACAAAACCCCCATGACCGACAGAAAATACTGTGTTTTCTGGAGGTCTTTGGCGACCCTTCTGACACCCCTTCGTGACCCCCCCTCCCACTGACAGACAAACAACAAGAAATAGTGTTTACCCACAAGCATAAAGAAATTACATATACTGTATTAGAAACCAACACTTTGTCATTACTTTATTTTCCAGATCACCAGACTGGGCCACAACAACAGCAATGTCCCAACTGCATATGAAGTAGATTTGGGTGGTTTTGGGGAAAAGGCAGTGTGGGTGAGGGCTGTGGAGCCCTTTCAGCAAGTTCCTTTCCTATGTATGTCTATATTACTTCTAAACGAATTGACCTGAGTATCTAGCTTGGTACTGAGGCTGTTGTACTTTGGACATATGTGGGTTGAGGTCACTTGCTGGAAAAAGCAAAAGTGCTTAGTAAAGTGGAAGGCAGTAGGAACAGAGGATGACTGTGTTACAGATGTTTTGATATATTCAAGGAAACCATTGCTCTGAGCTTATAAGATTGATTAGGGCAGCCATTTGGAGATCTCTAGTGCAGAGGGTTGCCACAAAGTAATGTTGTTGTTGTTGTCATGACCTCATGGACCAGCCCACGCCAGAGCTCCCTGTCGGCTGTCACCACCCCCAGCTCCTTCAAGGTCAATCCAGTCAGTTCAAGGATGCCATCCATCCATCTTGCCCTTGGTTGTCCTCCTTTCCCTTTTCCTTCCATTTCCCCCAGCATAATTGTCTTCTCTAAGCTTTCCTTTCTTCTCATGATGTGGCCAAAGTACAGTACTTCATCTTGGCCTCTACTATCCTTCCCTCCAATGAGTAGTCGGGCTTTATTTCCTGAAGTATGGACGTATTTGATCTTCTGGAGGTCCAAGGCACTCTCAGAACTTGAGGTTGACTTGGTGACAATTATCAGTAAGAACAACTCATAGCTTCGTTCTGAAGAGTTGTAATTTGGTTGGGCATGGATTCAAGGCTACATCATTAGGAGTATAATGCCTAGATTGAGGGAAGTCATAGTCCCACTCTATTTTGCTTTGTTCAGACTTTGCTTGGAATAACCCTTGGTTCAGCTCTGTGCACCACAAGTCAAGAAGGAGATGGACAAGAATGAAGCGTGGTGGAGTCTCCTCTGGAAGTTTTTAAGCAGAGACTGTATGGCTGTCAGGAGTGATTTGAATGTGCATTGCAAGCCCTTGTGGTTTCTTCAAACTCAATTAGTTGTTTAGATGGAGAGAAGAGGTCTTAGCCTCCTCTTTTGGCTATAAAAACCAGAACATCCTCTCTTTTTCTGCTTCATAAGTTACCAGAGTGGATGGGAATTTTAACCACGGTTGACAGGGTCATGTTTTCCTTGCCTCTCTTAACCTCTCCTTATCTGCAGGAAATAGAGGGAAACCATGCCTGTCTAGGGATGGTGTGTTGAAAACACCTCCTTACCTGATAGCAAAGCATTTTGATTTCTTTTATCTCTATTTTTGGCGTTGCTCCTTTTTCCTCTTGCACTTCTGCCAACAAATGGGGAGGCTTAAGTGTGTGTGTGTGTGTGCCTTCAAGTCGCCTGTTGATGGATAGCAATCCCATGAATTGTACAGGTTTTTCTTAGGAAAGCAATTCCCAGAGGTGGTTTTGCCAGTTTCTTTCTCTGAAATAGTGCCTACAGCGCCCAGTATTGGTTGGTGGTCTCCCATCCACATACTAAGAAGGGTGGACTCTGTTTGGCTTCCAAGGTAGGATAGATTCTGGTGTGCTTATATTCAACTCTGTACAAAATTAGATTGTGATCTAACTTTGGGGAAAGTGAACCTACAGTCAAATAATACGAGTGGAAGGAATTAGAAGAGTTCCCCACTTACAGTCTAGTCTTGAAAGGTTATGGAAGGAAGCATTTTGGTGCGGAAAGTTAGCGAACAAAGGGAGACTTTGTCCACTTCTCTTCTTTATCTCAAGGGCTTTGTTTCCAGATGGTGTTAAAAATCCAAAGGAAAAAATTAGTGCTGTAAGCAGCGAGTGAGTCGGGACTACGCTGCTCCTATCGGTAGGGTGTCACCTGGGAATGATACAAGCCTTTAATGATGCTCTTGCCTATTTCCTTTTCCCTGGGGAGATCTGGGTTAAAGACATAAATAACTGCAATGTAAACAAAGCTTGAAAGTTCATCCGCAGGCGAAAACGCCCTGTGCGCTCCAGTTGCAGGGCTGTGAATGGCCCGAGAAGCACGCTCTTTTCTGTCTCACACTTGGAGGATTTGTTGTTTTCTCATGGTTGAAGCTGTGCGCCCAGTGAAAGGTTTTCCATTATCTTGAGCTCGGGTAGATTGGGAGTTTGCGATCCAGTAAAAACCATTTATTCTGGGGAAGAGATACCTCTTTGCATGCAGAGTAGCAACGAATCAAGATACTGGATTGTCAGTCCTGTCAGCCTTAGTGTTGAGGGATGTTGTTGCTGCTGTTGTTCATTAGTTCAGTCGCTTCCGACTCTTTGTGACCTCATGAACCAGCCCACGCCAGAGCTCCCTGTCGGCCGTCACCACTCCCAGCTCCTTCAAGGTCAAGCCTGTCACTTCAAGAATACCATCCATCTTGCCCTTGGTCGGCCACTCTTCCTTTTTCCTTCCATTTTCCCCAGCATCATTGTCTTCTCTAAGCTTTCCTTTCTTCTCATGATGTGGCCAAAATACTTCATCTTTGCCTCTAATAACATTCCCTTCAATGAGCAGTCGGGCTTTATTTCCTGAAGTATGGACTGGTTGGATCTTCTGGTGGTCCAAGGCACTCTCAGAACATTCCTCCAGCACCACAGTTCAAAAGCATCTATCTTCCTTTGCTCAGGCTTCCTTATGGTCCAGCTCTCACATCTATAGGTGACTACGGGGAATACCATTGCTTTAACTATGTGGGAAGTTTGGCCCAATTCTATCGGTGAGGTTCAGAATGCTCTTTGATTGTAGGTGAACTATAAATACAACTACTACAACTCCCAAATGTCAAGGTCTATTTTCCCCAAACTCCACTAGAGTTCTGTGTGCCAAATTTGATTCAGTTCCATCGTTAGTGGATTTTAGATTGTTTTTTGAGTATAAGTGAACTATAAATCTCAGCAACATCAACTCCCAAATGACAAAATCAATTCCCCCCCCAACCCCACCAGTATTTTAATTTTGGCATTGTACTTACTACCTAAGCGATCCCTCGTTGGACGAGTAAGATGGTCTTCCTTGATGACTATTTTTGTGGGTTTGTTGGTGGCTGTGGAGCCCTATTCTTGACCCGCATCTTCTCCCACAGTGAAGGCATTGGTTTCCAGGTGGAAGGCGGTCCTGGTCGGGGTTGGCTTGATGCGCCTTCCTCCTGGCTCGTTTCTCTCTTTCACCCTCCACTCGTGCCTCCTCGAATTCTGTAGCACTGCTGGTCACAGCTGACCTCCAGATGGAGCGCTCAAGGGCCAGGGCTTCCCAGTTCTCAGTGTCTATGCCAGAGTTTTTAAGGTTGGCTTTGAGGCCATCTTTAAATCTCTTTTCCTGTCCACCAACGTTCCGTTTTCCGTTCTTAAGTTCAGAGTAGAGCAACTGCTTTGGGAGACCGTGGTCAGGCATCCGGACAACGTGGCCGGTCAAGCGGAGTTGATGGCGGAGGACCATCGCTTCAATGCTGGTGGTCTTTGCTTCTTCCAGCACGCTGATGTTTGTCCGCTTGTCTTCCCAAGAGATTTGCAGGATTTTCCGGAGGCAGCGCTGATGGAATCGTTCCAGGAGTTGCATGTGACGTCTGCAGACAGTCCACATTTCGCAGGCATTGAGCAGGGTTGGGAGGACAATAGCTTTATAGACAAGCACCTTGGTATCCCTACTTATGTCCCAGTCCTCAAACACTCTCTGCTTCATTCGGGAAAATGCTGCACTCGCAGAGCTCAGACGGTGTTGTATTTCAGCTTCGATGTTGACTTTGGTGGAGAGGTGGCTGCCAAGGTAGTGGAAATGGTCAACATTTTCTAATGTTACACCATTAAGTTGTATCTCTGGCATTGGGGAGGGGATGGCTGGTGACTGCTGGAACAGCACTTTGGTTTTCTCGATGTTCAGTGACAGGCCAAGCTTTGTGTATGCTTCTGCGAAGGTGTTTAGAGTGGCTTGTAGATCTTCTTCTGAATGCGCACAGACGATATTGTCATCAGCATACTGGAGTTCTATAACAGATGTTCTTGTAACCTTGGTTTTGGCTTTCAGTCTGCTGAGGTTAAACAGTTTGCCATCTGTCCGATAGATGACTTCCAGTCCAGTGGGAAGCTTCCCGTCAACAAGGTGAAGTATCATAGTGATGAAGATGGAGGATAAAGTTGGGGCAATAACACATCCCTGTTTGACACCCGATTCCACCTTAAATGGGTTCAGAATTCAGTTCATAAGACCAAACCTTATTAAAAAGAGGGACTTCCAGCATACTATAGAATTTCCAATTGTACTAATGATATTGCTTATCCTTTTACTTAATTTTCTTCAACAAACAGCATTAATACTCATGGATCTCACTCACAGAGATGTTTGAATTGTGAACAATTTTAGATAAATGCAGAGTTCTTCAATAAAATTGGAATTCCAATAGTTTCAGCCTAGTCAACATGGGAAATGTGAACTCCTGGGAAGAGAAAGGTTTCTGGGGGAAAATGAAGTGCTTAAAGTCAAGCAAACATTGCATGTTTTTTCAGGTGTTGATGTGATCAATTATGTTTGGGTTTGGGCAGTGGATCTCCCCAAATTCTCTGTTCATCGACGGCCTCTGTCTTTGCATTTGGAAAGAGCCAAGAAAAAGGGAGCCAGCAAGTGAGAGCAAGAAAACACACCCCATTTTTTAAAATCCTTTGAGCTTGTAAACGATATATAATGTTATCTAAAACTGTCCTGCCTGAACCTGTTAACACAGGTCCACAGAAAGAGTCCACGAGAGAGAAACAGTAGTTAGCACAGTGGTTTTTTAGCCTTGAGGTTGTAACCCTTAAGGGTGTTACGAGGAGGTATCAGAGGGGTCTCCAAAGACCACCAGAAAGCACAGTATTGTCTGTTGGTCATGGGGGTTTTGTGTGGAAAGTTTGGCCCAATTTTATCATTGGTGGGGTTCAGAATTCTGTTTGATTGTAGGTGAACTATAAATCCCAGCAACTACAACTCCTAAATGTCAAGGTCTATTTCCCCCAAACTCCACCAATGTTCACATTTGGGCATATGGAGTCTTTGTGCCAAGTCTGGTCCAGATCTATCATTGCTTGAGTCCAAAGTACTCTCTGGATGTAGGTGAACTACAACTCCAAAACTCAAGGTCATTGCTTACCAATCCTTTTCAGTATTTTCTGTTGGTTATGGGAGTTCTGTGTACCAAGTTTGGTTCAGTTCCATCGTTGGTGGAGTTCAGAATGCTCTTTGATTGTAAGTGAACTATAAATCCCAGCAACTGCAACTTCAAAATGACAAAATCAACCTCCCTCCAAACCCCACCAGTATTCAAATTTGGGTGTATTGGGAATTTGTGCCAAATTTGGTCCAGTGAATGGAAACACATCCTGCATATCAGATATTTACATTACGATTCATAACAGCAGCAAAATTACAGTTATGAAGTATCATCGAAAATAATGTTATGGTTGGGGGTCACCACAACATGAGAACTGTATTAAGGGGTCGCGGCATTAGGAGGGTTGAGAACCACTGAGTTAGCGCAAGGGATTATGTTGTGTGCTTCATTGGAAATGGCTTGTGAAACGATTTCTGTTCATGAAATATCTGCTAAATGGGATGCAGATGCAGAAAAATGACTTTTCTCCTCAGTGTGGTTGTGGGTTTCTGCTGGTTTCCCTTTTCATGACATCAAGAAGAAGACACACAAGAGAGGCCAGAGCGTGTTTTTTTTAACACTCACTGACTACAAACCCCATCACTCCCAACTGTCATGGTGATAGAACAGTTGTGGATTGCTTTAAACAGAACAGATTTCCTGCATGGAATATTTAACCATGTGAGAAACAGAACACAATTCATAGAAAGCCTACGCCCTGGAGGACTATTGTCATTCATAGCTTCCTGAAATCTGTGATAGCTTGATCTCCCCTTCCGCTGTCAAGGTGATTGATAGTTTGTAGGAAGTTATGTGAGCATTTTTTCCATGAGGAAAATCCTTGCATTGTCATCTGCACCCAGATATACATTGGGATGCAGTAGTTTTCCCCTGTAAAGAGAAAGTAATAACTTGCTCCTTGTGGAACGAGGTCTGCTGAGAGTGAGTCTTTTTGCCCAAAAGAGATGGTTGCCTATTATAGTCCCTTACTATGATGTTTGCAGAAGCGAAGGTGATTGATTCACATAGCTGTCCTCAAATGTAACACCTTCCAGCAGTGTCACCTTATGGTGAGATATCCATGCTTTACCTCCAGATTGGATTACTGTAACACACTCTACGTGGGGCTGTCCTTGAAAACGGCCCGGAAATTTCAGTTGGTACAACGGGCGGCAGCCAGGTACTAACCGGTGCTTCTTACAGGGAGCAGTTAACCCTCCTGTTTGAGGAGCTCCACTGGCTGCTGTTCATTTTCCGGTCCCAATTCAAGGTGCAGGTTCTTACCTACAAAGCCTTGAACGGTTTAGGACCCGCCTACCTGCGTGACCGCATTTCTGTGTATGAACCCACACGATCTCTTTGATCATCTGGAGAGGCCCTGCTCACGCTCCCACCTCTTTCACAGGCGCGATTGGTGGGGACGAGGGAGAGGGTCTTCTCGGTGGTGGCCCCTCGACTCTGGAATTTAGTCCCTAAGACATCAGATATGCCCCACCTTTGGCAGTCTTTTGGAGGAATCTGAAAACATGGTTGTTCCAGTGTGCCTTCCCAGAATAAGGAAAATTCTTAGCAATATGTCCTCAAATGCACTTTAATATTGACTTAAGATTGTCTGTGCACCCTTATCTTTCTTTGAAAACACTATCCTAGTTTACCCTACCTTGTTTATGCCCAGCATTTTAAATTTTAATTTTAATTATTACATTTGGCCCGGCCATAGGTTTTTAAATGCAGCATTGTTATTGTTATTGTTTATTGCTTGTTGTGTATTTTTGTTTTTGAGTTTTTATTTTAACTGTTACCGCATGTAAGCTGCGCCGAGTCCCTTGGGGAGATGGTAGCGGGGTACAAATAAAGTATCATCATCATCATCATCATCTTGGGCCCACACAGTATGTTTTAAGACAAAATGGTTAAATAGATGCATTTTCCTGTTCAGTTTAGTAACCAAATCACAAATTGCAAAGTTGTATATTTGAATTCTCTTGTGGAAAGGGCACCACTGAAATATCACAGGCCCAAGTGACCTGGCAGCACTTTCTCTCCAAGCAGTTGCTGTTGCCTTCAAGTAATTTCTGACTTACCATATATACTCGAGTATAAACCGACCCAAATATAAGCTGGGGCACCTAATTTTACCACAAAAAACTGGGAAAACATATTGACTCGAATATAAGCCGAATGTAGGAAATGCAGCAGCTACTGATACATTTCAAAATAAAAATAGATACCAATAAAATTACATTAATCAATGTGTCAGTAGGTTAAATGTTTTTGAATATTTACATAAAACTATTAAAATAAGACTGTCCAGCTCTGATTAACCCATTATTCTAACCTTCTTCAATGTAAATGTGCTTACATGTTGTTTCAATATCACCTGTTGTATGTCAGCCTGCTCAGCCTGTGATTGTGTCTAATGATCAGGTTGCTTTGCATGATGGGAATGACAATGTTGTTTAAGTTGATTCCTCTGATGGGAATGGGGATGTCGTCCATGAAGATGTTCCTGAAGGGAATGGGGATGATGGTTTTAGAGATATGGGGCCTGAATGCAGTTCAGTTGATGGCTTAGAGAGGCCTGTATTGCTGCAAAGGGATTCTCAAGGTCTCGAGCCAGGGAAAGGATCTGTGCCTGGTCAGTTATCTCCAGGAGCAGATTTTAATGAAGCCTTGGACAGAAGAAGTGCTTTTAGCCAGCAAAGATAAATGAGAAATTAAGGCGCTCAATCAGATTAGAGCAGAAGCGAGATGTGAAACCAAAACTGAGGAAAAGGCCGTTCTCTGCTGTTTGGGAAACAAAGTAGAATATAAGTGCCAAGTGATGAGTCTAGCTTCAGACGAAGCAACATTGGATTCATGTTAAGTTCTTCATGCCAAGTTCCTGGACCTTTGTCTTTGTTTGGTTC
Organism: Anolis sagrei; assembly: GCF_037176765.1. Lineage (NCBI taxonomy): Eukaryota > Metazoa > Chordata > Lepidosauria > Squamata > Anolidae > Anolis > Anolis sagrei. Next base: position 266,351,948 of record NC_090023.1, on the reverse strand, counting down.
CTTTTTTAAGTGCCTTTGCTGTTATTTTGCCTTTGAAATCAAGCTTCTGGTTTCATGGACTTCTTTGGACTATCTCTCTTTGGATTTATTGCTCTTTTTACTTCCTAATCAATTGGATTTACCTTTTACTATGGATTACTCTTTATTGCTTTGGCTTTTATTATCCTCAATATACTGTTTACTATTTTAACTCAACTATATGGTGTTTAAAATCAGAGGGAATCCTGCTCTGGAGTGCAACATCACCATAGTTTACTTTTACTATATATTTGGGGGAAATGCTTTGTGTATATGAATAAGGAAAAGTAGAAAAGACTGGCGCCGAGAAGGTGGAAGGTGTGCGCTGTGCGAGAGAGGAGGAAACAAAGGAGAGCTAGGTTGCTCCTTGAAGAGGTGAGGGTCCTGGCTGGAAGGCGTGGGGCTGAAAGAAGCCCTTCTTTCAGACCCATACTTTCCCAACAGAACCCTCACCTGAGTATAAGCTGAGGGGTGCTTTTTCAGCCTAAAAACAGGACTGAAAAACTAGGTTTATACTCAAGTATATGCAGTACGTTGATCCTAAGACAAAACCATCATGAGGATTCCTTGACATGATTTTCAGAGTGTTTGTCCTTGCGTTTATCTAAAGCAGAAAGAATGACACTTTCTCAAGGTCATCATTTCCAAGGCAAAGTGGGGATTTGAATCCTGCTTCGCCAGAGTTGTAATCTGTTCAGTAAAAAGAACCTCCATTATGTTTTTTCTTTCCTGAAAGACACCCCCCCCCCCTCCCAAACACACATCTGAACTAGAACTTTGTGTCTTGATTCTCTTCTAGGTGCTGACAGGCGAGGTCCAGCGAGGATCAGAAACAACTCCGAGTCAGCCAGGGCTCCCCCAAATGTAGACCGGAGGCGACAACTCTCTGAATCCCAGGCAGACACCGTGAGCAACTCTGACGGCAGAATGAACCTCCGACAGCAGGGAACTCCGAAAGGTATGGAACTGGGAGGTTGCACTGCTGACACATGAAGCATGCTTTGAATTGCCCATGCTATTTATTTATCTACTTCACTTGTATACTACTTTTCTCACTTTTCTCAAGAGGGAGAGGGGAACGGGGACTCAAAGCAGTTTCCAACATATTTGTGGCAAAAATTCAATGCCTCATATATATATGTATGTATGTATGTATGAATGAAATATAACACAAACCAACAATATCATATAACTATCATATTAAATCATAAAAACGTAAATAACATGTAGACATTAAAACATTTAGACATTAATACAAACGTTAAACTGATACGATCCAAAAATCTTGGTCCAAGGCCGTTCCAAATATCAGTATCAATTGTATATAAACTCTGATAATTCCTTGTATGGCTTACTGCCCAAAGGCTTGGTCTCATAGTCAAGTTTTTACTTTTTTTCAGAAGGCCAGGAGGGAGGGTGCTGATTTAATTTCGTTGGGGAGGGAATTCCATATTTGAGCCACCACTGAGAAGGCCCTGTCTTTCATCCAGTCTCACCTGTGAGGGTGGTAGGACTGAGAGCAGGGCCTCCCCAGATGATCTTAACCTCTGAGATGGTTCATAGATGATCTAATTATTGATCTGCTAGAATAAAATAGGCACAGATGCCAGAAACTGACCTTTGTGGAGAGATCTCCTGTGTCCCACTGCAGCTGGCAGATGGTAATCTTGTCAGCCCCGATTGTGTTTAAGTGCAGGCCAAGGTCTTTAGGCACAGCACCCAGTGTGCCAATCACCACTGGGACCACCTTTACTGGCTTGTGCCAGAGTCTTTGCAGTTTGATATTTAAATCCTCATATCGTGTCAGCTTTTCCTGTTGTTTCTCTGCAATCCTGGTGTCACCTGGGACTGCGACATCGACAATCAATACTTTGTATTTTAACACGATTGTGAGGTCAGGAGTGTTGTGCTCCAGAACTCTGTCTGTCTGAATTCGGAAGTCCCAGAGGAGTTTGGCGTGTTCATTCTCTGTAACATTTTCCGGTTTGTGATCCCACCAGTTCTTTGTCGCAGGCAGATGGTATTTGTGGCACAAGTTCCAATGAATCATCTGAGCAACGGTGTTGTGCCTCTGCTTGTAGTCTGTCTGCGCGATCTTCTTGCAGCAACTGAGGATGTGATCTATTGTTTCACCTGCTTTCTTGCAGAGTCTACATTTGGGATCTGTTGTCGACTTTTCAATAATAATAATAATAATTATTATTATTATAAGGGCATTTAAACCTTGAACTAAACTTCTGAGCTGCCTCTTTGCCTTTGTTTGCTGTTTTGTCAGTTTCATAGGTTCATTGTGTGCTGTGCTAGAGAAAATTATTCTTTCAGACTTCAGTTCCTAATATCGCCTGCTTGTTGCACTTTGAAAGTAATTCAACAAAGTAACTTCTTTAGCCTCTGGTTCTGGTTCAAAAGCACACTTGCAGTTAGAGGTAGAACCAAACCTTTTAACAATGGTCTATCAGTTCAAGTATTGTCATCAATCATCCACTTGTCTTTTGGCAAAATGTCTGCATGTAGTCATTGGCTTTGCAAAGTCTTACATTGAACAGTTGTTGACGGAAAGGACATGACTGTGGCTTTGTTTCCAGTAGGTCCGCACACTGCTAGCTTGACCCCTGGCGAAAAGAAGAACCGGAACAAACCAGCCAGGCGGAGGAAGAAAGTGTTTGAAACATATATGTCAAAGGAGGACGTCTCAGCAGGTCTGAAACGGAAAACACTCATCCAGGTGCTTGGAGCTTAGCATGTCCTCTTGTCTGTGGAAGCAAAGCATTTTCATGCAACCCATTGCTATTTGGAGGCCTCTGTTCTGTCTCTCAGAGCCGGTCCCCTTCCCGCGTTGCATTTGTGTCGTGCTTCAGTGTGGCTGCAAGTGTGAAATGGTTGTGCTAGTCAATGAGCTTGGTTACCTGTGGCAAAATGAACTTAGATTTTTTTTAAAAATGCATGAACGGTGTCAGGAGGATCCTGCCTCTCTTTTCATCAAAGACAAAGGGCAAACCTTGCAAACAATAATAAGGATGGATCTCTGTTGAGATTAACTTCACAATTCAGCAGCAGATCAGTTGCACAACTTCAGTGCTTTCCAGTAGCTTCTTCCTGCACAGTTTTTTCAGTCAACTGCTTCCACAGCCTGCAGTCACTCTTGAACCTTTTACAGACACTTGAGCACATGCCCGGCCATTGTCAGTTTTACTATTGTCTTTCCCCCAGTCTAGATGATATTACAGACTTACCACACCACACAGTTATATCTTGTCTTAGCAGACAGGTTCTTTTAATTACATATAGCCTTTCACGAACAACATCACAGCACAAGGAGAAATATACACTATATATGACTTCCTTATATACAATCCATTTACACATAGCAATCACCGATTGGTTCCCAACTCATTGACTCAACTCAGACCCAGGATTACATCATTCACAATCACCTGGACTAGGCCAGAACACATTCCCCAAATGAAGTTCTATATACAGTTAATGCATGACTCAGCATTTCCAATAGAAGCCCATTAGCAGTGCATGACTCAGCTATATTACATTACAATATATTGTAAAACCTGACAATCTCATTTCCTAACTCTTACTGTTGGATAATTGGGATTGTTGTGTCCTGGGCCTCAGCTGTGAGAAACTTTACACTAGGTACATCTCTCTAAACTGCACGAATGACTCCCTTTCTATTCCATCTTTCTATTCCTCCATTTGTCCCATTTAGGGGATAGCGATGGAGTTTGTAACAGCAGCAATGTTAGGCTATACAGACAGGAGTACTACTGATGGTAATGCAATGTGGTTTTGAATGGTGGGGAAATTTCATCCATCAGAATTTAACATCCCTAGTCTAACATAATACTGATTTTGGAGCAATGGAAGAATCTCTACCCCTCTATTCCGCTTTAGTTAGACCACACCTGGAATATTGTGTCCAAGTCTGGGCACCACAATTCAAGAGAGATATTGACAAGCTGGAATGTGTCCAGAGGAAGAGGGCGACTAAAATGATCAAGGGTCTGGAGAACAAGGCTTAAGGAGCTGGGCATGTTTAGCCTGAAGAAGAGAAGGCTGAGAGGAGATGATAGCCATGTATAAATATGTGAGAGGAAGCCACAGGGAGGAGGACGCAAGCTTGTTTTCTGCTTCCTTGGAGACTAGGACGCAATGGAACAATGGTTTCAAACTACAAGAGAGGAGATTCCATCTGAACATGAGGAAGAACTTCCTGACTGTGAGAGCCGTTTAGCAGTGGAACTCTCTGCCCCGGAGTGTGGTGGAGGCTCCTTCTTTGGAGGCTTTTAAACAGAGGCTGGATGGCCATCTGTCAGGGGTGCTTTGAATGCAATATTCCTGCTTCTTGGCAGAATGGGGTTGGACTGGATGGCCCATGAGGTCTCTTCCAACTCTTTGATTCTATGATTCTGTTGCTCCTGCTTCTCAGGAGACACCAATGGCCCTCCATCCAATGACATTGCAGGTTATAGTGAGCACCATGAAAATGTATAAGACCCCTGCCATTGTCCTCCACAAACACAATAGTATCTACCAGCCAAGTGAAGGCTTTCATACGGGGACAAATCCATCCTAGATTTTATGTGTTTCCTCCACCAGAGGCACCCCAGTGTTTCTTACTTTCTCATTTGGTGTGAAATTTGCATGACCCCACCCACTTCCTTAACACTTTCCTATTCTTTTGTATGGCACGTAGCAAACAGGAAGTGATCAGGAACTGAACATACTAGAGAGATTTGGGGGAAATTCACCATGAATATTAGGAGTTGTAGGTACTGGGATGTATAGTTCACCTCTGATAGACCTGGAACTAACTTGGCCCACAGAGACCCCCATCAACAGCAAAAAATACTGGAGGTCTTTGGGGGAAATTCACTTTAATTTGGGGGGAATTCGCCTACATGCAGAATTACATATGAATTGTATATAAGGAAGTCATGTATAGTGTATATTTCTCCTTGTGCTGTGATGTTGTTCGTCAAAGGCTATATGTAATTAAAAGAACCTGTCTGCTAAGACAAGATATAACTATATGCTGTGGTAAGTTTGTAATATGTGAACCCAAACACTGAAGTATCTGGACCAAACTTGGCACACAGACCTGATAAGCTGAAATTTGATTACTGGAGGGGTTTGGGGGTGCCTGTTAATTTCCATGCAAGCTCGGCACCTTGGGGACCTTCTTGTTTAGGCTCAGCCTGTGTTTGTAAAGCGGACTCCCTTATTGCTCTGCCTCCTGTATCACTTGTGGGGTTTTTCCCCCCTGGACCAGAGCACCTGCTCTTTCCAGCCAAGATAGTGCTGAGGATGGAGATGCAATCCAAGCACATCTGGAGGGGGCCCTTGGGGAACTTCTGACCTGAGAGATCCCTTCCTTTGTTAAGGCTGTAGTGCTTTGGGAAGGATAGAGATTTGGATCCTCTAAGAGAACTACTTAAAAAGTATAGATGCTTTTGTAGTCAGGTGAGGGTGAGAATGGGACCTAAAGGCACCTTAACACATGCAGCCTTTCTCCTCTTTTGAATGACTATATCTTCTTAACACATGTGAAAAAAAAAAACCCCCACCCGCACTGATAAATATAGCTGCTATTGTTTGTGAAGGATTGTAAAATGATGCGGGCTGTGGATGACATCATGAGATTCTGTGGCCAGAGGCCTGGCCTCTGATACACATGTGAGAACAGTTGTTCTTTGCAGATGGGGAGAGCGGCCGGTTCCAGATATGATATCACAGCGTGAAATGCACAACATTGTAAATAGGATTTTCATAGGCACAGATAATAAGGCCCATCTGCTTTCGAAGAGAAGCAAGGGGAGTTCCTCTGGGTTTTTTTTTCCAGAGGAAAAGCACCCGTTTTTGGGGGGTGGTGGTGGTGTTTATGTTTTGATTTATTTCTTATGTGTGTCTTTGTTATATTGGCATCATACATTCCCCCCACTGTAAGGGTCAAGGTGACACATTGAAGCCTGTAGTAAATGCATGAGGTGGAGTTTACAATGTCTTAATTACCATATATACTCAAGTATAAGCTGGATTTTTCAGTCCTTTTTTAAGGCTGAAAAAGCCCCCCTTGGCTTATACTTGAGTCAAGGGTTATTTATTATTTTACCCTGTTATTATTATTATTTTGATTACATTTATTATTTTATTCTATTTATTTCTACTATTATTATAGTTATATTATTTTACTCTATTATTATTTTGATTACATTATTTTTTTCTCTATTTATTCTTGTTATTACATTTATTATTTTACTCTATTATTATTATAGTTACATTATTTTACTGTGTTATTATTTTGATTACATTTATTATTTTTCTCTTTATTATTATTGCATTTATTATTTCAATCTATTATTACATTTATTACTTTATTCTATTTATTCTTGTTATTCATTTATTATTTTACTTTATTTATTATTTATTATTATTTATTTATTATTATTTATTATTTATTATTTATTATTTCCCACCCTCGGCTTATACTTGAGTCAATATGTTTTCCCAGTTTTTTGAGGTCAAATTGGGTGCCTCGGTTCATATTCGGGTTGGCTTATACTTGACTATATATGGTATTTGCTGATTTTGTTGACCTTTGGGCAGTAGTAAACCTGATATATCTTTGCCACGTATAGTGTGTTGGCTGTTCCCACACATAATGCCTGTAAACCACACAGTGATCTATCACAATCTTAGCCTAGCAGGGGGCAGATGTATGTTTGTTTCCATGTAAACCTTTGAAAGATTGAGAACAGGAACTGGATGGTGTCTTGAAAGAGAAGTTCTCTTTTCCAGACTGCTTATCACTTCTGTTAGAGGACTATTATCTAGCTGACCAAAATTCTCTCCTTCACAATCCACAGTCAAGCATATTGCAATTAGGAACAGAAATTGAGATTCTGTATTACATAGCATAGTGCAATAGTTCCATATATGGGAAGAGGGAAAGGGCCTTCTTGGTGGTAGCCCCCTAACTCTGGAACTCACTTCCCAAGGACATCAGACATGCCCCAACTCTGGCAGTCTTTAGGAGGAGCCTGAAAACGTGGTTGTTCCAGTGTGCCAGAATAAGGAAAACTCTTAACAATATGCCCTCAAATGAACTTTACTATGAATTTAGGACTGACTGCGCACCCTCATCTCTTTATCCCAGTTATATCCTACCTTGTTCATGCCCAGCATTATTTTTTTAATTTTTAAATTATTACATTTGACCCGGCCATAGATTTTTGTTTATGTGAGTCGCCCTGTGAGCGCAGTAAATAAATAAATAAATAAATATATTGTTTTGTATCGTTTTTGTTATTGCTTTTGTTTACTGATGTACTGTGGGCTTGGCCTCATGTAGCCGCACCGAGTCCCTTGGGGAGATGGTGGCAGGGTATAAATAAAGTATTATTATTATTGGTAACGGCGCTCCTTGCAGTCATGCCGGCCACATGACCTTGGAGGTGTCTACGGACAACGCTGGCTCTTCGGCTTAGAAATGGAGATGAGCACCACACCCCAGAGTCAGACATGACTGGACCTAATGTCAGGGGACTACCTTTACCTTATTATTATTATTATTATTATTATTATTATTATTATTATTATTATTATTATTATTATTATCTCTCTTATTGATTTCCCCACCAATACTTGTTTAGCAGCTCTAGCCTCCCTGGTTCTTCTGCAACTGGTGGAAAGCATGGGGAGGCCAGAAAGCATCTGGTCATGTTTGTATCCAGACACAGAGTAATTGCATCTTGGTCTGAAATCTGCTAGATTTCTATAGAGATCTGATGAAATCATTTTGCGTCTGGCCAAAGAGACACAGCCCGCTGCTTCTCCTGTCTCTTCCTTGCCAGACACAGAATGGCCATCTAATGGAATCCAATGCCTTGATGATGAGTCTGAGGGAGGGCTTTTATTATCATAGAATCATAGTCACTGCATTGAAAAAGACCCCAGGGGCTATCCAGTCCAACCCAATTCTGTCATACTGGAAGATACAATCAAAACACCCCTGACAGATGGCCATGCAACCTCTGCTGACAACCTCCCAGGGAAGGAGACTCTACCACACTCCAAGGCAACACATTCCACTGTTAAACAACTCTTGCTTTTTGGAAATTCTTCCTAATGTTTAGGTGGAATCTCTTTTTCCTGCAATTTGAATCCATTGCTCTATTGCAGTGGTTCCAACCTGAGGTCCCCAGATGTTTTTGGCCTACAACTTCCAGAAACTAGCTGGGATTTCTGGGAGTTGTAGGCTAAAAACATCTGGGGACCCCAGGTTGAGAACCACTGCTCTATTGTATCCTAGACTCCAGAGTAGCAAAAAGGAAGCTTGCTCCCTTCTCAATGTGACATCCTTTGTGACACCCTTGTCACAATGTGACACCCTTGTCAGGCTCCTTTTCTCACAGCTCAACACAACCTGTTCCCTAAGCTGCTCCTCATAGGGCTCGGTTTCGAAACCTTTGATCATTTTGGTGGCACTTCTCTGGACACCTTCTAGTTTGCGAGTATCCTTCTATTTTGGGGAAGCAACCTTCTTAAGCCTCCTCTATATGATGTTTGTCTGTTGTGTAACGTGTTGTTTTCGAACATGAAGCACGATATGTCTTATTCGATTTGCAGTTTCCTTATCTCTATATACCTAGAGCAGTGGGAGGGGCTGCAGGTCACGAGACTGTCTAGGTTTAAACACGATGTCAGTTGACTGTTAGAGAAGTGTGTTTAGCTTTGATTGAGCTTGAGCATAAAAGTCTGTCAGAGTGCAGAACCTCTTGTTAGAAAGTTGGAAACTGTTGAGGTTTGCGTTTTATTTAAAAGTAAACTCTTATTAAAGAGTTTCAAGTTTCAAGTTTCAAGATATATGTGTTTGTATCTTTAAATACATGAAGTCCAGTTGTGTCCGACTCTGGGAGGTGGTGCTCGTCTCCATTTCTAAGCCGAAGAGCCAGCATTGTCCATAGACACGTCCAAGGTCACGTGGCTGGCGTGACTGCATGCAGTGCCGTTACCTTCCGGCCAGAGCAGTACCTATTGATCTACTCACATTTGCATGTTTTCGAACTGCTAGGTTGGCAGAAGCTGGGGCTAACAGTGGGAGCTCATGCGACCTTATAGTCAATAATGGAACAGAAACAAAATACGGTGTTCCCTCACTACATCGCGGTTCGCTTTTCGTGGACTGGCTGTTTTGTGGGTTTTTTACTCCCAGTTTATGAATGGTTGCCATTGCCCAGAGCAGCGTTCTAATCCCACCTCCTGGCAACGATGGAGGGTGGAAAGGGGGTTCATCCTCCCCCTTGGGAGAGAGGCAACCAATCAAGAGAGATTGCAAAACAAAGCAGAGATAGCTAGCAAAAAAAGGTGCGTGGTGCCTTTAAATCTTTCCTCGCTTCTGCCTCACCCTTGGAACTCGATATACATATATAGCATCTCTACTTCGCGGATTTTCACTTTTTGCGGGTGGTCCTGGAATGTATTTATTTATCATGTCAGGAGCAACCAAATATTTGTATTACATTTTTAACAAAACAAACAAACAAACAGTTAAAACACAAAGTTTGCAAGCTTGATAGTTGATTAAATGTCCTTTGACCAGTATCTGGCCACTTGGAATCACTCTGGTGTTGCTGCAAGAAGGTCCTCCATTGTGCATGTGGCAGGGCTCAGGTTGATTGCAGCAGGTGGTCAGTGGTTTGCTCTTCTCCACACTCGCATGTCACAGATTCCACTTTGTGGCCCCATTTCTGAAGGTTGGCTCTGCATCTCGTGGTGCCAGAGCGCAGTCTGTTCAGCACCTTCCAAGTCACCCAGTCCTCTGTGTGCCCAGGAGGGAGTCTCTCATTTGGTATCAGCCATTGATTGAGGCTCTGGGTTTGATCCTGCCACTTTTGGACTCTCACTTGCTGGGGTGTTCCAGCAAGTGTCTCTGTAGATCTTAGAAAACTATTTCTAAGGAATAAGGTCCTGGAATGTAACACACGCAATAAGTGAGAGAACACTATATCTACATGACCAGCAATCATTCATTACCAAATAAACTCCACTACCCCGATCATATTGTGATCCTAACAGTTCATGATCTATACCCCAGTGGTCAGTGATCCTAACAGGGTATGATCCATTATCCCCAATATTTCTTGAAGGTGGAAAATAATGCCAATCTTTGCAGCAACTAAAAAAACAAACAAAAAGAAAAGACACCAATAGGCATAAGTTAAGACTTAGGCCTTTGTACGCTCTTTAACAGTAGGGCATGTGTCCAGTATCTGGAGCCAAGGTGAATTACGTTTTTGGACAACTCATAGGATTGCTCAGCCAGTGTGCCCATTCCTTGGAGATTCAGGAAGCTGTGAAAAATGAGTTTTCCAAGTTCTGCCTGTACCTGACGTGAGTAAGTCTCTATACAGGCAGGCTCATCAATTCCATTTGGCTTGTCCATCCAAGGTAACTTACACGCCAGTTTGGTGTGAAACTTCCTCCTCCTATTCTCTCTTGGCTGGTGGCCACAGGATGAGCACTTTCCCAAGATCTCTGTCTTAGACCAACAGTCAAAGATCTGTTGTTTCTCAACCTGGGGGTTGGAACCTCTGGGGGGGGGGGGGGGAGGTCACCAAAGATCATCAGAAAACACAGTATTTTCTGTTGCTCTTGGGAGTTCTGTATGGGAAGCTTGGCCCCATTCTATCGTTGGTTGGGTTCAGAATGCTCTTTGATTGTAGGTGAATTATAAATCCCAGCAACTACAACTCACAAATGTCAAGGTCTATTTACCCCAAACTGTTCGTAGCTGGCCGTACTGAGTATTCGTGCCAAGTTTGGTCCAGATCCATCGTTGTTTGAGTCCACAACATCTCTGGATATAGGTGAACTACAACTCCAAAACTCAAGGTCAATGCCCACCAAACCCTTCCAGTATTTTCTGTTGGTCATGGGAGTTCTGTGTGCTAAGTTTGGTTCAATTCCATTGTTCATGGAGTTCAGAATTCTCTTTGATTGTAGGTGAATTATAAATTCCACCAACTACAACTCCCAAATGTCAAGGTCTATTTTCCCCAAACTCCATCAGCGTTCATAGTTGGGTGTATTGAGTATTCGTGCCAAGTTTGGTTCAGATCCACAACATCTCTGGATATAGGTGAACTACAACTCCAAAAATCAAGGTCAATGCGCACCAAACCCTTCCAGTATTTTCTGTTGGTCATGGGAGTTTTGTGTGCTAAGTTTGGTTCAATTCCATCATTGGTGGAGTTCAGAATTCTCTTTGATTGTAGGTGAACTATAAATCCCAGCAACTACAACTCCCAAATGACAAAATCAATTTTTTTTTTAGTGAAGGGCATACATTGAGTTGTAAGGTGTCTTGTGCCCAAATTTGGTGTCAATTCGTCCAGTGGTTTTTGAGTTCTGTTAATCCCACAAACAAAACATTACATTTTTATTTATATAGATGAAGTAGCAACTTCATCTATTTACATTATGTATTTACATTACGATTTCTAACAGTACTAAAATGACAGGTATCAAGTAGCAATGAAAACAATATTATGGTTGGGGGGCCACCACAACATGAGGAACTGCATTAAGTGGTCATGGCATTAGGAAGGTTGAAAACCACTGGCTTGATGGATTTGCCATTTTCTTTATGTATGCTTGCACTTGTTGTGAGTGACATCCTTTGCACATATGTCTTGAAGATTTCACACCCCATCCTTGTCTCGTGTTCAGTTTAGGGTTGAATTTTTATCTTTGTCTCTTTCCAAGGAGGGTCTTCTGCCAGAGCCTTCTCTTGAAATAGGCTGAAATGTAGTTTTTATTAACCTCAACCAAGTTTTTCTTTCCTGTTGAGGTACAGTCAAGGATGAGTAATCTGTCCTCGCGCTCGTGGTGGTCCCTTGGGTGATGAAAAACTCTCAGCATTGGCTGCGTTTCCCCATAAATCTGCATATTTTTCATGTATGCTCACCTGCCTTCCAAGCTCTTTCAGATTTGTTTCCCACATGCATACACAGCGTTATAGTTAATTTATATGGGAATAACACTTCAGGAAGAGTCTCATGATTGTTACTGATTACAAATGGAATAATTTTCAAATCTTAAATGAAAATGTCCATTTTAAAAGCTTTCTTAAATGTCTCTCATTAAAGGTTGGCTCCAGTTTTTATATATTTATGAAAAGACTACATTTTATTTGAACCTTAGGTAGATTTTTTTTAAACTGAAGTGCTCTTGAACTATCCTTCCCAGAATGCTTTTGATTTGACTTGATCTCTGTTAATGTCTTCTAATTATGTAGCTTTTTCTTGAGTTTATTTATTTATTTCCGTGTCAGAAGTGAATTGAGAATACAATTATCTATATAAATAAAAATGTAATGTTCGTTTGTGGGTACAATACAGCAAAATGAAATACAAACTGCTAGACAACAAAAATTACATCAGAATAAAATACGTACAGTAGCAAAAATCTATATAAATAAAAATGTAATGTTCGTTTGTGGGATTAACATAACTCAAAAACCATTGGACAAATTGACACCAAATTTGGACACAAGACACCCAACAACCCAATGTATGTCCTTCACTCAAAAAATAATGATTTTGTCATTTGGGAGTTGTAGTTGCTGGGATTTATAGTTCGCCTGCAATCAAAGAACATTCTGAACCCCACCAACGATGGAATCGAACCAAACTTGGCACACAGTTCTCCCATGACCAACAGAAAATACTGAAAGGGTTTGGTGGGCATTGACCTTGAGTTTGGGAGTTGTAGTTCACCTACATCCAGAGATCACTGTGGACTCAAACAGTGATGGATCTGGACCAAACTCTACACCAATACTCAATATGCCCAAATGTGAACATGGTGGAGTTTGGGGAAAATAGAATCTTGACATTTGGGAGTTGTAGTTGCTGGGATTTATAGTTCACCTACACTCACAGAGCATTCTGAACCCCACCAACGATAGAATTGGGCCAAACCTCCCACACGGAACCCCCATGTGGGCCCCAGCAATGCGTGGCAGGGGACGGCTACTAATGTATAAAAAAACCACAAACAAAGTTTTTAAAAACCTTGGTATTATGGTAAATGTCCTTTGACCAGAAGCTGGCCACTTGGAGTGCCTCTTGTTGCACCTCGGCAAGAGTTCACCTTGTTCAAAGCACTCACCAGGAAACCAGATGTGGTAATAAACAGCTTATTGATAAAACACATAGAAGAAAGGGCCAAAGGCTCCTTAAGCAAATAATAGAGTAAAAATCCAAGTGTACATATAGAAAGCAAATCCAATAGGCAAATGGTAAATCTAAAAACAAGAGTTAAAACTTGGAACATTTATCCAGAGAACAAGGATCAAAACAAGAGCACGAATCCATAGGTAAATCTGCAAAGCAGGAAGCAAAACTTGATTAGGAATGGCCTTGAGCTTACAACATGACCCAGGAACAACACGAGAGTTTGCCACTCTTGTAGTGACGTTGCTTCATCTGAAATCCCAACAGCTGTTAAAGCTCAGCCTGTGATTGTGTTTCAGGATCAGGGTGCTTTGAATGTGGGAAGTGATGTTAATGAGTTTCAAGATGGCAGTGGTTTGGTCAGTGATATTGATACAGAGAACTAGGAGATCCCTGTTCAAAGTGTAGTTTCCCATGAGAATGTCCCTGAGGGGTGTGGGGATGATGGCGTGCTTTCTGAATTGTTACCAGAGAGTTCCCATGATAGGGAACATGAAAACAGCTCGGCATCTAGCCCAGCTGCAGAACTTAATGAGCAAATAGATAGATGCGAGAAGATCAGTCAAAACAGGAGAGCCGAACAGTGGCTTCGGCATCCTGTCATGCTCTGAGAGAAAAAGATAAATTCTCAGCTTAAGCGAAACCAATTTCTGAGTGCTAGAGACATAGCTAATGAGGAGATAAAAGTCCCAAGTACAGGATATGTAGTGAGATGAAGCATCGTTTGGAATCAAGTCAAGATCTCGTCCTTGTTTCATGGAATCTTTACTTGGAAAATTCATGTTTTAAGTGCCTTTGTTTCATGGTTTTGATTCTTGGATTCTATGCTTTTATATTCATGCCTTGGATTCATGTTTCCTCATTTCTTGCATTTTATTTTGGAAGTTTCGACTTTGTTTTTGTGGACTTTGCTGGACATTTACCCTGGACTACTTTGCTTCTGCTTTTCTTCCTACATAATTGGATTTAACAGTTTCATTGCTTTTTAATTATCTTTATTGATTTTTAATTATCTTCAATAAAAGGATTGTTTTTCCATCCAACGGTGTGGTTAAAGTCAGAGGGCCTTTCCTGTCCAAGAGTTGCAACAACAGCTCTCTATCTCGTTTAAAGGCATAAACTCATTCCATGGACCTTGAGAGAAATGCTTCTGCCTCTCCTTCCCATGGCTTTGCTTGCGCCTGAATTTCTTTCCCCAGAGGAGCAACCTGGTATCTCTCTCTAAGCCAGCTGCTTCTTCGGATGAGCTTATGGTATCCTCCCTTCCCTGCCTGTCAGCTTCCAAATCAGTTTCATTCCCTCATTCAGAAACAACATCTTGTTCCAACACCCCCTCCGTTCTCCCAACTGGAGAACCATCTTGCTCCAACACCCCTTCTGTCTGGGCACCCACAGAACCATTAGGCCCTGCACCCCCAAACCCCTCATCATCATCAGCTTGCTGAATTACAACACCTCTAGTGTCACTGTGAGAAGGTCCTCCACTGTTCCTGTGGCAGGGATCAGATTGCATTGTAGTAAGTGGTCTATGGTTTGCTCTTCTCCACACTTGCATGTCATGGACTCCACTTTGAAGCCCCATTTCTGAAGACTCATGGTGCCAGAGTGCAGTCTGTGTGTCCAGGAGGGGGTTTCTCACCTGGTCTCAGCCACTGATTGAGGTTCTGGTTTTCAGCTGCCACTTGCTTGCTGAGGTGTTCCTGTTAGTATCTCTGTAGACCAGTGTTTCCCAACCTTTGGTCCTCCAGTTGTTTTGGAATTCAACTCCCATAAAGCCAGGCCAGCTTACCAGCCTTTAGGAATTGTGAGAGCTGAAGTCCAAAACACCTGGAGGACCAAAGATTGGGAATGACTGCTGTAGATCTTAAGAAGCTATTTCTTGATTTAAGACGTTGGCTTGCTGGCTGATATCTGAAAAGAGGATGGGCCGAAGATGTCACTGCCTTGATCCTTTAATTACAGGCTGCTACTTCCTGATGGATGTCAGGTGGTGCGATATCGGTGAAACTGTGTAATTTCTCCAGTGGTGTAGGCCGTAGACATCTTGTGATAATGCAGCATATCTCATGAAGAGCCACATCCACTGTTTTAACATGGTGAGATGTTTTCCACACTGGGCAGGTGTATTCAGCAGCAGAGTAGCAAAGCACAAGGGCAGACATCTTCGCTGTGTCTGGTTGTGATCCCCAGGTTGTGCCAGTCAGCTTTCATATGATATTGTTTCTAGCACCCTCTTTTTGCTTGACATTCAAGCGGTTCTTCTTATAAGTCAGAGCATGGTCCAGGTATTTGGGTGTGCTGCAATTCTCCAGTGGGATTCCTTCCCAGGTAATCCTCAGAGCTCGAGATGCTTGTCTGTTCTTAAGTTGAAAAGCACACATCTGCATTTTATATGGATTAGGAATCAACTGGTTTTCTTGGGTAAGAATGATTTAAATTCAATACATGTATCATTGATTTATTTATATACTCTGTGGTGCTTTGTACATGGGCAGTTATCTGGAGCCTGTTTGGAAGCCACCCCCATCCTCCGTATGTCTAAGTTTCTGTAGGCTGCATGTAACATTAAAAAAGAAGTGGTAGAAGACCATTTTCAGTCTGTTAAAGGTGCATATTCCCCAAAATGACATTTAAATGGAGCCTCCTGTCCCCTTCAGGCCTCTGGAGGAGTGTTTATTGACTTACTTTGTATGGAGGTGAAAATGGGAAGGAGTTTGAAGGACTTGTTGAGTTATATGGAATAGCATCTGAGCTGCACAATTCCCTCTCCTTGTGCTTGGACTTGAGCTGATGGTCATATCCAGAGCATCGTGTTCCTTTGTTTTGAATCTTGGACTGGGATGACTTGACTGTGGCAAGCCAGCACAAGAGAAGCATGGACCACTGTCTGCTAGTTTACGAAGGAGAAAAGGCTTCACACTTTGGATGGGGGCAAACCAGGAGAAGGTATCCAACCAATTGTGCCTCTCTTTACCTTCAAGCTCTGGCTTCTTTTGACCACTTGGGAGGCCCTTTGCTGCCTTCCTGTGGCCAGAGTGTCAACCTTGGTATTGCTCAGCTGAAGCTCTTCTTGGATCACATTTAAGGAAGGCACCTCAGTCAGCACATTGGAAACCAGATCTTCCCTCTGGGTTGTTGTAGGTTTTTTTGGGCTATATGGCCATGTTCTAGAGGCATTCTCTCCTGAAGTTTCGCCTGCATCTATGGCAAGCATCCTCAGAGGTAGTGAGGTCTGTTGGAACTAGGAAAAAGGGTTTATATATCTGTGGAATGACCAGGGTGGGACAAAGGACTTTTGTCTGCTGGAGCTAGGTGTGAATGTTTCAACAGACCACCTTGATTAGCATTTGATGGCCTGGCAGTGCCTGGAGCAATCTTTTGTTGAGAGGTGATTAGGTCTTCCCTCTCTTATGAGCAGGACGCACAAACCCACTTTCCCCAAAGTTGCATTGCCTGTGCCATATGGCATCAGAATATGACTCTGTTTTCTCCTGGAGTGGCTGTGGATCGGTGCTGTCCCTCATACAGCATCTCTATTGTTTGGTCAATTCTGCAGAACTTTAAAATCCCACCTTTCGAATGAAGAGATGGGTCAACTCCAGTCTTCCAGAAGGGTTTGGACTATAACTCCCAATGTGTTAGGGAATGCTGGGAGAGGTAGTCCAATATCATCCAGAGCAGTGGTTCTCAACCTTGCTAATGCCATGACCCCTTAATGCAGTTCCATATGTTGTGGTGACCCCCAACCATAAGATTGTTTTCATTGCTACTTGATACCTGTCATTTTAGTACTGTTATAAATCGTAATGTAAATATCCGATATGCAGGATGTATTTTCATTCACTGGACTAAATTGAGCACAAATACCCAATATGCCCAAATGTGAATGCTAGTGGGGTTGAGGGGGAGGGGAATTGATTTTGTAATTTGGGAGTTGTAGTTGCCGGGATTTATAGTTCATCTATAATCAAAAAGCATTCTGAACTCCACCAGCGATGGATTTAAACCAAACTTGGCACAAAGAACTCCCATGACCAAGAGAAAACACTGAAAGGGTTTTGTGGACATTGACCTTGAGTTTGGGAGTTGTAGTTCACCCATATCCAGAGGAGCACTGTGGATTCGTGCAATGATGGATCTGGACCAAACTTGGCACGAATACTCAATATGCCCAAATGTGAACACTAGTGGAGTCTGGGGAAAATAGACCTTGACATTTGGGAGTTGTAGTTGTTGGGATTTATAGTTCACCTACAATCAAAGAGCATTCTGAACTCGAACAACAATATAATTGGGTCAAACATCCCACACAGAATCCCAATGACCACCAGAAAATACTATGTTTTCTGATGGTCTTTGGTGACCCCTTTGACACACTCTCACGACCCCCTTAGGGGTCCCGACCCCCAGATTGAGAAACACTGATCCAGAGGGTTGCCCTTTGGCCACCCTGTTTCAATATCCTTAAGCTCCCTTTTGGGTCTTGGAAGCTCACCAGTGCCAGGTCGGTTACATTTGGATGAGGGAATGCCAAAAAATACCAGGTACGATAATTATGTTCCAAGGAAAGCAACTGTGAACCATCATCAGAGAGTATTTTGTGCCTAGGGTCAAACCTGAAGAACCCATGGGGTCATCGTAATTTGACAGGCAACTTGAAAGTATGAAGCACACAAATGAAAGTTGTTCCTTTTTGAGATCTAATTCTAGTTCTTCTTCTCTCTCTCTTTTTGAAGGGGTCCTTGAGAATAAATCCCAAGAAGTACCACGAAGCCTTCATTCCGTCTCCAGTAAGTAATGATAATTCTGCAAAGCCGGCAATTGCTGCACAAGTGTTAAGTGTCCTTTTGACTGGACGGGGTATCAAGGAAAGAAAAGCCAAGTTAGGGACAGAACATGACAAAACTGTTTGGATGTGGTCCATCAAGCCTCCCTCTTACGCAGCCTCTGATCTATGCAGAAACGTCACTGAAACGAATGCGTGCAACTGGTCCAGCAGTAGTTCTCGCGCAGAGGGCTCTCTGAACTTCTTGTGGTGCTTGCTCTGACTCTCAAAGCCAGCTGAGTCCAGGTGGAAGACCACCAGTTAGCTGTAAAACAAAAGTTTATGAATATAATTGCAGATGGCTTACAGATTACCTCTCCCATTCCTCAAATCTGGGTTGAGCTCCCCAAAACGAATGTCAGGTCTCTGCTCTGGCTTTGCTATATGAGCTCATGTGTAAACTTGGATCTCAGGGGCCAGCGTGTGCTGCATTGTGGAATGCCCATTTTGGAATGCCAAATCATGCAGCATCGATTCAACCTCTATCCATTGGGCCTTGTCTGTGTCTCTTTTCCTTTTTTAATGTGCACTGAAACTTTTAGGTAGAGGGTGAAATATAATCATCATAATGGGAATTTGAATTCAGGACCTTTTGTGGCATGTAGACTGTGCATTATCCTGGCCACATCTTGAAACTTCCCCAAACTCTCAGAATTGGGTAAAAAATTGTAAAACCTACGTTGGAAAACCTACGTTGGATTCCTCCAAAGCCTGCGGTGGGGAGGGAAGGATGAAACCTTTTTTGGGAGTGGGGGCATGACATAACCATTAAAATGAGATTTGTTCAACTTTAAACACCCCCTTGTATTTTTTTGAGGATTTTATTTATTTATCGTGTCAGTGCAACCAGTCGATTATATTACATTTCTAACAGAACAAAACAAAACAAAAAAACCAGACAAAATACGAAAATTGTGAGTTTGGTAGTTGATTAGATGTCCTTTGACCAGTATCTGGCCACTTCTGGTGTTGCTGCAAGAAGGTCCTCCATTGTGCATGTGGCAGGGCTCAGGTTGCATTGCAGCAGGTGGTCAGTGGTTTGCTCTTCTCCACACTCGCATGCCGAGGATTCCACTTTGTAGCCCCATTTCTGAAGGTTGACTCTACATCTCGTGGTGCCAGAGCCAGTCTGTTCAACGCCTTCCAAGTCGCCCAGTTTTCTGTGTGCCCAGGGGGGAGTCTCTCATTTGGTATCAGCCATTGATTGAGGTTCTGGGTTTGAGCCTGCCACTTTTGGACTCCAGCTTGCTGAGGTGTTCCAGCGAGTGTCTCCGTAGATCTTAGAAAACTATTTCTTGATTTAAGTTGTTGACGTGCTGGCTGATACCCAAACAAGGGATGGGCTGGAGATGTCTCTGCCTTGGTCCTTTCACTATTGGCTGCTACTTCCTGGCAGATGTCAGGTGGTGCAATACCGGCTAAGCAGTGTAATTTCTCCAGTGGTGTAGGGCGCAGGCACCCCATGATAATGTGGCATGTCTCATTAAGAGCCACATCCACTGTTTTGAGGATGGGTTTGTGCATTAAATGTTTGTTTTATTGTTAGAGTCCACTTATTTATTATTTATTATTTATTTCAGGCTTTTATATCCCATCCTCTCTCAACCTCTGCAGAGGGACTCAGGATGGCTAACAAATTGGCACCCCATGGTGCCCATACCAGAACAGTTCTCTGTTTTCATGCTGTATAGATGCCTGTATGTATTTCAGGGCCATAGGGTACCCACTGTGAATGTTGTTGAGCGTAGATGTTGTTGGGCAAAGGCAAATAGTGCACCAAGCTGTGCAGATATTGTCATGTGGGCAGATTCTATGGTCATCTGTAGACAATCAGTTGTAGGACCCAATCTTGTGCTCATCCTGTAAAATTATCCTAGTCCAGTGGTTCTCAACCTGTGGGTCCCCAGGTGTTTTGGCCTACAACTCCCAGAAATCCCAGCCAGTTTACCAGCTGTTAGGATTTCTGGGAGTTGAAGGCCAAAACATCTGGGGACCCACAGGTTGAGAACCACTGTCCTAGTCAGAATGTGAGAAAACAATCTTTTGGAAGAGGATAGCTTCCAAAATACTCCTCTGGCCATGAATGTGAAGGTTGCAACCTCCAAAAGAAACGTATCCAGCTTCTCTTCCTAGGTGAGTGTTGATAGGATTATAGCTTTTTACTGGCCCCATTTAGGGAACCATGTCTTTTTTAATTTGTTAAGACATCATTCATTTATGGGTTGTTGTAGGTTTTTCGGGCTATATGGCTATGTTCTAGAAGCATTCTCTCCTGCTTCTAGAACATGGCCATATAGCCCGAAAAACCTACAGCAACCCAGTGATTCCAGCCATGAAAGCCTTTGACAATACATCATTCATTTATGACAACAGTGGTCAGAATGTGGCCAAAGAGATGTCTTTGTGGCCCTCACACTCTCCAAGGATAATACCTCCAGATATCCTCTAGTCTACATGGGGCTAATTCCTCTATCTCTCTCTGGACCATTTTTGACCTGTTGTTAGAATGTGTTTGGGAGCATTTGGGGACAATTGCAAGTTTTTTGAAGATGTGGATGGACATGACTCTTCAAGGTTTCTTGGAGGGCTAAAGCAGCCTCCTAACCTTCCAGAGCTGTCCAATACATATGAACTGAAGATGTCAAATGAAGAGGGAGAATTTCCTGGTAGGATAAGGAAAACAGACAGCGGGATGTGGCAAATAACTGCTCATTGCTCTTTCCTGGCCTGACCCGCTTCATCCTCAGGGGTTCAACAGTGCCAGGGCGATGACTGAAGCGAGAAGGCCTTTCTCTTGAATGATGCAACAGATTTTCAAAGTATGCAGTGGGATTACTTCAGGAGCTGAGGGCAAAGCTGGTGGCGGTGGGGGGAGGAGATGGGGGAAGCGAAAATCTGGACTCATCAGAAGAACAGCTTTCCCGGCTGAATTATGTTGGTCCAAAAAGCTTTGCAATTTTTCTGCATCTTGTCATGGGAGGCAGCCTTTGCACAGCTGTTGAGCTGCTGCGGGGAGAGTGACTTTGCCTGCTGTGGGATGGCCTGAGTTTCACATCAGGGCAGCCGCTTTTTCTGCCTTTCGGTGAAAGCATGCCAATATCGGGGCAGAAGAGAAGATGCAACAATGACGGCAGTTGTGCACCTTGCTGAGTGATTATTTATTAAGGCAGGATCCTCTTTTCTCATCTCAGTGGTTGCAGGGGAAATGGCAGTTCTCCCAGCAGTATCTTGCTTTCTCATTACCCATCTAGGCTATTAGTTGCTCTTTGGAGTACAGTATGTTGTCATGAGTGCCTATTGACTGGTCTTCTGGCATCACCAAGAAGGAGCATGGCAGGACTCCCTCTGTGTTCTTGCAAGGTATGCTTTAATTAGCGCCCGTGACAGTGATCTTTGAGTTCTCCTTCATAGAAAACCCTAAATTTTATCCTTTTATGAGAACTGCTTTTTGGGCCACCAGTCAGTTTGAGGATTGTGTATGAACCAGTGTGGTATAGCGTTGGGCTCACAGTCTGGGAGAACAGAGTCCAAGGCTTTGCTCTGCCATGGAAACCAACAGGATGACTTTGGGCAAGACACACGACCTGAGAGGAAGACAGTGGCAAACCTCTTTTGAATACATCTTGCCAAGAAAATCATTAAATTGTAGAGTTGGAAGGAACTGCAAGGGCCATCCAGTCCAACCCCCTCTTTGCCATGCAGGATCATGGAATCAAAGCACTCCCAAAAGATGGTCACCTAGCTTCTGCTTAAAAACCTCCAGAGGGAAAGACTCCACTGGGCTACAAGACAGATTGTCCAGTGCCGAACAACTCTTACCATCAGAATGTTTTCCTTAATGTTTAGGTGGATTATTTTTTCCTGCAATTTGAATCCAATATTCCATATCTTAGTCTCCAGAGCAACAGAAAACAAGCTCACCCCCTCCTCAATATGACATCCTTTCAAATATTTAAGCATGATATCCCATGATAAGTTGCCATAAGTCAGAATGACTTAGAAACACTTGACTTGTTTCTCCTTGTGGACTTTGGAGTAGAGTAGTAGATGTCCCAGCTTTCAGTCGATGTGGTTGGTTTGTGTTGCTGCTCTGTCCCTTAGATTCCTGCTGCTCTTGGATGCTGTGGCAGGTGGGTGTGCACCCTCCCTGCTCTTTTGGTGCTCTTCACATTGTCATGTTGCTCTTATGTGCCATTAGACTTTTGATGACTCTGTGAACAAGAGACTTTCTGTGAATCCAAGACCTGGAAGAGACCACAAGAGCCACCTAGTCCAACCCCCCCACTGTGCAGGAATATGTAACTAAAAGAACTCCTGCGCAGTGCACACCTGTAGTGAATTCCCTACCAGTTTGGCTGAGAGAAGCCTTGGAAAAAGTAGGCCCAGGAGGTTCAGCTGCCATCTTGGAAAGGGTGCCGGGGGAAATCAATTTTAGTTACTCATTTCCTGGAGGGGTCATGTTTAATAAGAGCAACTTTTGGAAGGAAATGAGAGAGGAATGTGATTTTTTTCCAATGTGATTGGCTGAGTTAGAGTAGGCGGAGCCTAACTTCGGAAAAAAAATGTCTTTAAAGAGAGGTTTTTAAATCCCTGTCAGGAGATTGAACCTGGGTGTTGAAGGGAGAAGGTGTAAGAAGTTTGGAGTGGTGTAAAGGGTTAGGGACAGCTACTGAGTAGTTTACTGCTATTAGGAAGATAGCTGGGAAACAGAGAGATAGATCCAGGTTAGGACTATCTGTGCTGGTGTAGAATTACTGTCAGAGAAACTATCCTGTCAGTATTCTTATGTGGAGGGAGAAAGAAGTGTTTCTTGTGTAACTAAGTCAAAACTGTTTATGTAACCACACACTTTCAAGACAAATCTCTGAAACAGCCAAGCTTAGTACCTGAATTGTTCCTGTTCTTTTAAATAAACTTTATTGTTTATTGTTCATTACATCTTACTCAAGTGTGCCTCTGCGCTTAAAGCTTTTAAAAGCAGCTTTAAGCAGAAGTCAAGAACTTTATGGTGGCAGCGTATGTTTTAAAGAACTATCTTTAAAGGGTACCTCAGAAACACAAGCCTGAGGGCCAATACCAACACACTCTTTCTTAAGTTACCTCAAATAAGCCAAGGGCTAATCGGTGCTTCTAAGTGGGTGGGTGCCAGTGCACTTTCAGAAAGGGTTTTTCGGCCAGGAAGAAAGTTCCAGTTTTCTATTGCAGCCTTTTGGATTTTTGGCTTTCAAATTCCAGAAGCCACATTGGTGGGATTAAATATTTTCCCCAAATATTCCTTTGTCTGTATTATAATTGGTGGCAGCTTGCGTGATTAAATATTTTTCCCAAAAACATTCCTTTCCCTCTTCTTTATACCATACAACCTTCATTTAAAGATTTTCAAAGAAGGGAAGTTCACCCTCTTTGAGGAAGTCTGTTCTGCTGTTAAATAGTTCTTGCCACTAAGAAGTCCTTTGTAATACTTAGGTGGAATCTCTTTTTTTGAAGTTTGAGTCCATTGGTTCATGTTCTGATCTCTCGAGCAGCAGAAAACAATCTTTTACCTGACATTCTTTTGGATAGTTATCATGTCATGTCTGATCTAATAGCAGTGGCTGATAGTGTAAAGCTCCAAGCAGGATGTCTCTGGGGTGTCACCCTTCATGAAAGACTTGGGAGCAGTTTGGAAGCATTCCCTTGTTTATATTGTTGAAGGCTTTCACAGCTGGAGTCACTGGGTTGTTGTAGATTTTTTGGGCTGTATGGCCACGTTCTAGAAGTATTCTCTCCTGACGTTTCGCCTGCATCTGTGGCAGACATCCTCACAGGTTGTGAGGACTTCACAACCTCTGAGGATGCCTGCCATAGATGCAGGCGAAACGTCAGGAGAGAATACTTCTAGAACGTGGCCATACAGCCCGAAAAACCTACAGCAACCCATTCTCTTTTTTGGGTATGATTCCTCCCAGACTTTCCCAGGCAGTCAATTGGTGTTCTGTGAGTTGTGGACCACAAAAGGCAACCTGTGCTTGCAACGTCTAAAAGGTAGCACCAGGTAACATGGCTATGTTATACTGTCTCCTCTAGAACCATTAAGAGCTTAAACATCAGAGCCGTAATAAAGCCTATATCTCAGCCATTTATTGCAATGTTGTCGTGTGGAAAATACAGCCTTATTAGGCTATGAAGAAGCACAATCCAGTGTCACACCTAGTTTCTGTGCAAGAGATGAGCAATCCCTTCTTGCATCCTTTTTTACAATACCTTTCATTTAAAAACATCAAGCCCTGGAGTCTGTGTGGATTAAACCAATTTTAAGGAAAGAGCAGTTTTATTGCCAGCGTTGATTGGGAAAATGGCAAGCCAACTGCCTAGTAGCAGTAATGAGCAGATAATGATGGCGGTGGCTTAGCTTGCTTTAGAAACACAGGTACCAAATATTAATTGGCTCTTGGATAAAACCTTCCCTTTGTCTTATGAACAATTGTGCTCAAACAATTACATTCTCTTATGGTTTAAAGGGCTAATGGGAATGTCTCTTATTTTAGATCTTGGCATGCTTTTGAGCAATTCAGTTGTGGGAGGCGTTTCTTTTTGTTGTCTGAGAAGTCTAGTGACTTGGATTGCATCTTCTGTGCAATACAACCACTTCAAATGCCTTCTCCAAGCCTCTTGATTTTGGGCTTTGGCTTAACCTCTTTCCTCTCTGCCTTCCTTTTTGCATTTGCCTCTTCCTAGGCAGATTGTAAGCTTCGATGGCTTATTTCATCTAGCAGGGACCATTGTTTTTAGAGTGTTGTGGCTCCAAGCTGTCTCCAACATGGCTTAGGGTAGAGTTTGATGCAGTGCCAGCGGCAGGATCGCAGGTAGAATTGAAATGAGGGCAGAACAGAGAGTCATGGGAAGACAATCATTTTGAGGGAGGGTTTATTTGTGTACAGACTACCTGTCCGAACGTATCTCCTGCCACGAACCATCATGAAGTTTAAGATCTTCAGGAGAGGCCCTGCTCTCGATTCTGCCACTATCGCAAACACGAGTGATGGGGATGAGAGACAGGGCCTTCTCAGCAGTGGCCCCCCGTCCACGAGGACTCCAAGATCTTTTTCACATGTACTGAGAGCAGTACTGAGAGTTTCCTGGGGAACAGCATGAAGGCTTTACTAATTTTAAATCCATACTGTATTTATTGTATTTTAATTTCTCCTTATTTATACAATTTATAGATTGATTCATATCACAGATTTTAGAGTGGTTGTATGCAACAGATGAAAATTGACAAATATCTTTCCCCCCAAAATTGCAAATCAGGAAATGTTTTTTTGAAAAGGAAATGTCCTCTACAAAGACCCCAAAACACAAAAATACAGTGTTGTTAGAAGTATTGTAAATTGTGCAAAATTATATTGTTCATTGTATGTATTTGGTTATATTTGTGTAAGTAAGTGTGTGCCTTTAATTGCTGAAATGCTTGTGCTTTGGGTTGGTCAATTGGGTGCAGGTGGATCTAATTACTGTTGTTATAATGGTTTGCATCTGCCTGCAGTCTTTGGGAGTCTTTGGGGTCTTGGTCTTGGGTTTGCTTGGAGGTTTTTTTTGTTTAAGGGTCTGATGTTTGATTTCTGAGTTTCCACTATGAAGCTTTAATAAAGCAAGCTTCTGCTGAAGAATTGTTATTTTTTTTTTTGAAATTATAACTCTGCTGACAGGTTATGGGCCCAGAACGCTGCATAATCCATGTGTCTGAGGTGATGTTTGTTTTTGAAATATGTGGTGGAACATTAAGAAGTTTTTTGAAGGCATTTTTGAGTCTTCTGCTCCTGGCTGCTTTGGTGAGCAGCGAGGTTTAAAGTGATAGCTTGCTGCTGAACACTTAACCTTGGAAGATTTGCCTTCAGAGAAATCAAGAAGATTTATGGCTTGCTATGTTGGAGAATTTGCCTTCTACGTGCCTGAGCAGCAAGGGCCAACTATGTTTGCTTTCCTGTCTTGCCTTGCACAAAAGGTTTTTTCAGCAAATGTTTCTGAAGCCAAAAGAAGAAGCAAACAGTTTGTGAGTCAGACCCGGTGTTTGAATTCCAGAGGATTACTGCAAAGTTTTGAAAGATATTGGACTGCTAGAAGCCAATTTTACTTGAAGAAGTGAATATAAATTGGCTGGGCTGAAACCCGGGTATACTGGGGGTCCTTTCTTTTTTGGTGCAGTAAGTATTTGTTTCTGGAACTTTGGGACTTTAAAGTGAAATACCAAAATGGCTTTGCCGCCTCTTCAAGTTGGTTCACTCCCTTTTGATAAACTATCTGATAGTAACTGGCTCAGTTGGAGCATCAGATTTAAAGCTTATCTTGTTTCCCAGAATTTATGGGACATAATTGAGAATTTGCCAGCTCAACTAACTCCTGCGGATCAACAAAAAGATGAAAGAGCTTTGGCGCTTCTTCAGTTGTCTGTGTCAGATTCTTTGTTGGTTCACCTTCATAATATTCTTCATGCACAAACTGCGTGGAATTTGTTTAAAGATATGTTTCAAAGACAATCAAGTGGTTCAAAGATAATTCTTATGCGACAGCTGTTTAACCTCAAACATGAGGAGGGCACTCCAGTTCAAACTCATGTTACAAAAGTTGTGGCTCTTTTTTCGGAATTGAGAGCAAGAGACATTATTTTTCCCCCTGAGCAACAAGCGTTAATCTTGATGGGATCTCTATCTCGCCCTTTTTATGCGTTTATGGACTCTCTTCATGGAATTCCAGACAGGGATCTCACGATACCTTTTATTTCAGGGAAAATTATGGAATTTGAAGCTCAACGCAAATTGAGAAGTTTTGCTCCTATGCAGAAGAGTTCAAGTTCTGGGACTGCTTCTAATGACACTGCTTGTGTTGCTAAGCCAAAGTCACAAATTGTGTGCTTTAAATGTAAAAAGAAAGGGCATTATGCTAAGAATTGCAAACAGAATCCAGGACAATGGAGAAACAAGCAAGTGGAGAGACCTAGTTCTTCAAAGGACTTACAGCATGCTTTCCTGGTGACCTCTAAGAAGGATACAATGAACTCTTTCATTATTGACTCAGGCTGTTCTCAGCATTTGGTAAAAACTATAGAACTGTTGACAAATGTGAGAGACTCTGATATAAACTTTATTTCTTTGGCAGATGATAGAAAAGTTAAAGTATTTTCTTGTGGTGATCTTTATATTGACAGTCTGAAATGTACTCTTGAGAATGTGTACTATGTACCAGAAATTATGTATAATATTCTCAGTGTCAACAAACTTTTAGATGAAGGTTTTGAGGTGTCTTTAAAGAAAGAGAAGTCTATGCTAATTGATCTTCAAGGTAATGAAGTGCAACTAAGACAAGAAAAGGGATTTTTTGTTTTAAAGTCTGCTACAAATGTGTCTGCTTGCATTAAGCAGATACCTGATAATCCCAGGCCATTACACGACAAATGTATTCATGAATTTCACAGGAAAATGGGTCATTTGTCATGGCAGTATCTAAGACAGACAGCTGAGTTGTGTGAGATTCCTATTCAAGGATGTAAGAATTTTCTAGATTGTGAAATTTGTGCAGCAGAAAATCTTAAGAAAGCTCCTATAGCAAAATACAGTGCTAGAGTTTCAAAAAGGATCTTAGAGCTTGTCCATATTGATGTATCTGGTCCTCATCCTACTTCTGTAGGTGGGTCAAAATATTTTTTGATTTTGGTAGATGATTTTTCACGTTTGAAGTTCACCTTCTTTCTAAGAACTAAAGGTGAAGTTTTTCAAAAAATTTCTGCTTGGCTGAAGCTAATGCAAACACAGTTTCCTGAGTACCCAGTACAAGCTTTTCAGAGTGATCGTGGTGCTGAGTTTATGTCCAAACAAATGCAAAATTTGCTTGAAAAGTTTGGCATAGTTCACAGGTTAACAAATCCTTACTCACCCAGTGAAAATGGGGTTGCAGAAAGATGGATAGGTGTTGTAAAGGTTGTGGCTAGAAAAATGTTAAGAGATGCTAGTTTATATGATGGATTGTGGGCTGAAGCCGTGGCAAACGCCACTTTTGTGCTCAATCGTTCTTTTTGCAAAAGTGTCAATAGTATTCCTTATGTGTTGTTTTTTGGAAAAACTCCTGATTTGAGTTCAATCAGAGTTTTTGGAAGTGACTCATATGTCTTAATTCCTTCTCAACAAAGACATAAAAAGGATTCTATTTGGATGAAATTGAAATATCTAGGCCCTGCTTCTGAGTCAAAAGGTTGGAGATTTTGGTGTGGTAATAATAGGGTGTTAGTTTCTAAAAATGTGAAGTTCCAACAACATAGTGGTTGGGAAAGGATTCATTCAAATAAGGAAGTGTTTCTGCCTTTCAATACTACTCAAATGCACACACCACTAACCACACAGCCAACTACACAGCAAGTTTCACAGCGACCTGCTACACAAGTGCAATCAGTTTCACAACAGACTGCACAGCAAAATATACAACCAAGCACATCTCAAGATACACAGTTTGGAACACAAGTGCAAGTGAAGCAAGAATCTGTTTCTAGTCAGTTACAAGGCAGTAGTCCTGTAATTAAAAGGACAGAACCTCAGAAGAGAAAAGCTGAAGCTGAATCTTCTAGTTCAGAAAGTACTAGCTCTAGTAATTCAGAAACTGATGAGACTGATGGAGGAGATAGTACTAGGACCATTCCTAGGCGCAGTTCTAGGACAACTAAGGGTATTCCTCCAAAGAGATACCATTGTGAAGTTGTGAAAATACAAGAACATGACTGGTCTGAACCTCAAAGTTATAAAGAGATGTTGAAAAGAGATGAGACTGAGAGAAATCTTTGGTTAAAAGCAATGCAAAGTGAATTTGATTCTTTGAAAGATTTGCAAGTCATGGAGAAGTCTAAAACAGTTGACAATGTAAAGGTTCTAAGTTGTCGTTGGGTTTATAGACGTAAACAAACAAAGGATGGTGGTTTTTTGTACAAAGCCAGGTTAGTTGCTAGAGGTTTTGAACAGATATATGGAGAAAATTTTAATGAAATATTTAGCCCCACAGTGTCTGGGGAAGCACTAAAAATAGCCCTTGCAATTGCCAGTAATAGGAATTTAAAAGTCAAACATTTTGATGTGAATACTGCGTATCTTCATGCAGACTTGGAGGAGAAAGTTTATATATCTGCTATCCCAGGTTTTGAATCTGACCTTCCTGAAGGGACTTATCTTCTTAAGAAAAGTCTTTATGGTCTTAAACAAAGTGCACGTAATTGGAACCTACATTTAGACAAAGTGTTGACAAAGTTGAATTTTGTTGCCAATAGTTTTGATCCTTGTTTGTACTCAAAAGGAAGTGGAGACACACAAATGTTTATTGTAATTTATGTGGATGATGTGTTATGTATTGGATCTGAGGAAAACATTCAGGAAGTATTTCAGAATTTGAGCAAAGTATTGAAAATCAAAAATCTTGGAGATGTTAATAGATATCTTGGCATAAATATTGCCAGAAATGAAAGTGGTTTTGAATTAAACCAAACTGACAAGATTTATGATCTTTTGAGAAGAACCAGAATGGAAAATGCAAACACTGTTAATACGCCCATGGCTCTTCAGTTTTTACAACATGTAGATGGAGAAGTGTTTGATAACAATTTCATTTATCGTTCAGTTATTGGCTCTTTATTGTACATTGCAAACAACACAAGACCTGACATTTCTTTTTCTGTTGGTATCCTAAGTCAAAGGATTCAAAATCCCTCACATACAGACTGGGCTGGAGTAAAAAGAGTTCTGAGATATTTAAAACAAACTGCTGAAAAAGTTTTCAGAATTTGTCCAGATGACAAAAAGTCTTTAGAAATACATTGCGATAGTTCTTTCGCAAATCTAAAGGAAAATA
This sequence comes from Anolis sagrei, assembly GCF_037176765.1. Taxonomy (NCBI): domain Eukaryota; kingdom Metazoa; phylum Chordata; class Lepidosauria; order Squamata; family Anolidae; genus Anolis; species Anolis sagrei. The sequence continues at coordinate 266,321,993 of NC_090023.1, read as the reverse complement.
AATCTGTTACTGGATTTGTAATAAAATATGCAAATACACCAGTATGCTGGAAGAGCAGAAAACAGAACATTGTAGCATTAAGTACTGGAGAAGCTGAATTCTCAGCGTTGTCTGATGCTTTGTCATCAGCAGAATGGCTAGAATCTTTGATCAAAAGTCTGAACATTGATTTAGAACTGCCAATACAAGTTTTTGTTGATTCTCAAACTTGCATCGCTTTGTGTAAAAATCAAAATATGAAAACGAAGTCTAGATACATTAATGTTAGATATTCAAATGTGCAACAATTTGTTAAGGACAAAAGAATTGTTCTAAATTATGTTCCTTCAGTTGAAAATGTTGCAGATATTTTGACGAAACCTCTTACTTGTGAAAAACATAACCAATTTTGTGAAAAATTGAATTTATGAATGTATAAATATGAACTAATATAATTTTGTGGAGGAGTGTTAGAAGTATTGTAAATTGTGCAAAATTATATTGTTCATTGTATGTATTTGGTTATATTTGTGTAAGTAAGTGTGTGCCTTTAATTGCTGAAATGCTTGTGCTTTGGGTTGGTCAATTGGGTGCAGGTGGATCTAATTACTGTTGTTATAATGGTTTGCATCTGCCTGCAGTCTTTGGGAGTCTTTGGGGTCTTGGTCTTGGGTTTGCTTGGAGGTTTTTTTTGTTTAAGGGTCTGATGTTTGATTTCTGAGTTTCCACTATGAAGCTTTAATAAAGCAAGCTTCTGCTGAAGAATTGTTATTTTTTTTTTTGAAATTATAACTCTGCTGACAAGTGTTTCCTATGTCAGAGCAATGATTACTCCATTGCAGGTTTCAATTCAGGCTCTAAAGGTGTTCTTGAAGATGTCTCTTTGAAATAGTCTTCAATTTTAAAGCTAGCAAAAACTTGGAACAGATTCATGGCCCAACTGACATGGAAGCCAGAAATCAACAATGGGAAAGCATAGTTACATGTCAAACCTCATATGGAAACTGACACATTACAGGCCCCATTATGGTGGACTATTGAAAGAGCTCAAATACATATGGAACTACTATAGGAGAGTACACGTGTGGGCTCTGTTTTGGTATTCTCGGGTTTGCTTGTCAACTCTTTGCTTCAAAGCCATTATAATAAGCAATTCAGACAGTAACTTTAAGTAAGTACACAAACACAATGGTGGCAATGTTGGCGTTAGTGTTTTAGCCAGGTTTAGGAAGGGATCACACTGGCAACGAAGATCCGCATAGTTAAAGCAATGGTATTCCCCATAGTCACCTACGGATGTGAGAACTGGACCTTAGGGAAGGCTGAGCGAAGGAAGATTGATGCTTTTGAACTGTGGTGTTGGAGGAAAGTTCTGATTGTGCCTTGGACCGCCAGAAGATCCAACCAGACCATACTTCAGGAAATAAAGCCTCACTGCTCATTGGAAGGAAGGATACTAGAGACAAAGTTGAAGTACTTTGGCCACATCATGAAGAGACAGGAAAGCTTGGAGAACACAATTATGCTCAGGAAAATGGAAGGAAAAAGGAAGAGGGGCCGACCAAGGGCAAGATGGATGGATGTCATCCTTGAAGTGACTGACTTGACTCTGAAGGAGCTGGGGGTGGTGACGGCCGACAGGGAGCTCTGGCGTGGGCTGGTCCATGAGGTCACAAAGAGTCGGAAACGACTGAACGAATGAACAACAACAAGGAAGGGATTGCAAAAAAACCCAACAACAACAACAACAACAAACCAAAATAAAAAAAACCAGAGTCTGGGTCAAAGCTTCTCCAAGGTTCCTGAGTGCCCATGCCAGAGAACCATCCATCCCTAGCTATTGACTGACAACCATTGTTTTTCAGAACTCTTTACTGCACACATCAGGATAAAAAGGAAGCGGTTTCCTGATTAAAACATCATTCTGAGGCAAACCGCAGAGACCAGCCAAATGGCACTCTTCTGCAAACAGATGGAGGCTTTTTTTGGTTCTGGTTGTCTGGGTGTGATATCACCCAGTTCTCTCATTTCTCTGCTTGCTGCAATGAAATGTGCAGAACGCTGTGAAGTGGAAGCCATCTCCGAGGTAGCTCCAGATGTTCTCCAGAGGAGAAAAACCCTGCATCCTCCCACCTGGGATGTGTAAGAATTAACTTTTAGGCTTAGTTCAAAATTTTGGGAGGTTCCCATGGAGACCACCTGCAAATCTGCTTTGGGCTCTGGTTTTCGTGATAACCATGCTTCCTTGGGCAGAAGGTCGGTTTTTCTTTGCATAGACCCTGTGTGGTTTTCTTGGCATCCTAATGCATGTGCAGCTGTGGACTTAAACAGGGCCTGCTTTAGATATAAGCCACGAGTCGGGCACCACTACACAAATATCACTCTGCTCATTATATTTCTGACTTCCTAGCCTGCCATGATGAGCTATATGTCACTTGGTCATTTCCACACCAATAGCTTTGGATTGTGTCCCCCAAATCTTGGCTCTGCAAATGAGGTCACAACTGATCCTTCTTGTCCCTGGAATCCTTTGGGATGGTGACAGTGTAGAGATTGGAAAGGGGAGATTTGTCTCATTTTGTGGGTTATGAAGGGTGTGAGAGATCATGGAGTCTCTCTTAGTCCATGAAAGAGAAGCCCACTGTGCATGTGAGCGGAAAACATCATAGAATCATAGAATCAAAGAGTTGGAAGAGACCTCATGGGCCATCCAGTCCGACCCCATTCTGCCAAGAAGCAGGAATATTGCATTCAAATCACCCCTGACAGATGGCCATCTAGCCTCTGTTTAAAAGCTTCTAAAGAAGGAGCCTCCACCACACTCCGGGGCAGTGAGTTCCACTACTGAACTGCTCTCACAGTCAGGAAGTTCTTCCTCGTGTTCAGATGGAATCTTCTCTCTTGTAGTTTGAAGCCATTGTTCCGCGTCCTAGTCTCCAAGGAAGCAGAAAACAAGCTTGCTCCCTCCTCCTCCCTGTGGCTTCCTCTCACATATTTATACATGGCTATCATATCTCCTCTCAGCCTTCTCTTCTTCAGGCTAAACATGCCCAGCTCCTTAAGCCGCTCCTCATAGGGCTTGTTCTCCAGACCCTTGATAATTTTAGTCGCCCGACTCTGGACACATTCCAGCTTGTCAATATCTCTCTTGAATTGTGGTGCCCAGAACTGGACAGAATATTCCAAGTGTGGTCTAACCAAAGCGGAATAGAGGGGTAGCATTACATCAGTGGAAATGAGACTTCCAGAGAAGAAATAGTTCTTGTGTCAGCTATGATGCTTGCTGGAGGGCCGGCTGTTGAAATTCACTTGGGGAAGTGAGAAGCCGTGTGGTGTATTAGCAGCTCAGAGCCCAAGAGCCAGGGTATCAGTCTGAAGCTATCAAACCAAAATCCGTAGAAGGAGATAGGGGTCATCTGGATTCAAGAAGTCAGAAGAGTCTTCAAATTGACTGGGATGGATCTCAAGATATTGATGTTGCTTCCAATGACTGTGGAGCATTTGCTGCCTGGCTTCTCCAGGGAGGCTGATAGTTGCATGCAAACTATTGGGGCATCACCATCTGAGCAACTGAGCTCCCTATCCTACTCACCTCTGAGGACCCACAACACTAAGTAGGCGAACTTGCCCCAAGTGAATGAATTTGGTAAGTGGGGATGCTGAGATCCATGTCCCCTATTTGAGCTTGGCATCACCAGAATATCTCAGCGGCATGTTGAAACACTATTGTTGTGGCTGCAAACCCTTTGAGGTCCTTTTTTTTTATCTTCTCAAACATCTGCTGGGTTTTGGGCTTGTTTCTCCAGGGAATACTTCGAAGGTCTCCTGGGCCATATTTGGAAATTAGAATAGGTCAGAGATCTGGGGACCTTCCTTTTGGTTACTGTCTCCTAGCATCGTCCGGCACCCAGATAGCATGAGTATGGCTACATAAGCCACAGACATAATGTCCGAATCTGGCCAGAGTTGGTGCTCTGATTTGCTTCTCTTCTGGAGCATCAGATAAAGTCTGCACCATATTTTGGTTTATTTCTCTGGTGTGTTGGAAGGGAATCAAGTCACAGTGCTGGCCCTGAATGGATTTGGGGGCTGACAGGTTGTCCTTCCTCCAACCAGCTGAAATTCAATAGAATGCCATCTTGTCATGATGTGCAGAACCTGGCCTATCTGTCTGCCTTTTTGGTGTGCTTGAAATTGAGATTTAATGGAGGAAGCATCCAGAAAGACCTCCTGTGGCTCTGTGAAATGGGCGAGGCCACGTTCCAGCGCCTAGAAGCCCTTTCTACTGATACGCCTCATTTCCAGCCAGCGTCTGTCTGGTCTGCCTTGTTCCTCTTTGTTCTTAGGATCCAGTTTCTCTCTGCAGTGGTGGTTGCCTTCATCTCCAGCTCCATGTTATCTTGTCCATTTCACAGCCCTTGTTGGATTTCATGCCCAGAAGTGGCTGGGAATTCTTGGCAGCAGAAGATTTTCGTTGGTTCTATGAGGCTACGTGAAATGTTAGCACTGCGATACTGTTAGCATTGCAGCTGCCACCGCTGTGTCCTGTGAGATCTTGGGATTTATAGTTTGATGAGACACCAGGACTTTTTGGCAGAGAATTCAAAATACCCTATGAAATTGCAGATCCTAGGATACCACAGAAATTAAAATGGTCCTATTTTTTCAGATTGTGAAAGTGACCTAGGAAGCAGGGCCATGAGCATATCAGAAACAGAAGCATATCAGTAATGTGGAAGCCTGCTTTCCAGTCATGGGCATTCCTCTGCTGGTCAGGAAGTTCTTTGGCCAAGGACACCCTTAGTAGGAGGCTGTGCTAAGAAATGGAGATCCAGTGAAAGGCAGCTATAGAACAAGGTCCTTGTAATGAATACATAGAGGAGAGTTGGCTTAACTGAATCTTATGGAGTGGAGGAAGAATATCCAGTTACAGAGTGGAAAGACATTAAGGCAGGGAGTCAAAGTTGAGGGGCAAAGCCAGAAGTCAGGGTTGCGTGGTCACTGCTATGCTGGGAAGGATCTCTACTCAGGCCAAATGGGAACTCTGTTCATACCGTCGTTGTCATTATCATCATCATCTCATCTCTCTGATCCCCTCCAGTTCAAGGCTCAGATCAGCTCACAACAGGTTTCAAAAACCCGCAATTGAAACTTCATGAAATACAATAGTTTGTCCTGTCTGAGAGAACTCAGTGGCCAGCTTGGCTCAATGAGTCCAAGCAAGAGCTGGAGAACAGGAATGGCTGCTAGAGGCACAAAGTAGGATCTTTTTGATGGGAATGCTTTTTCCAAGGAGGGGACAATGTTGTCCTTCTTGTGGTAGGCAAAGATTTAGAAACATAGTGAAAAGTATTGTCCAAGGCTTTCATGACTGGAATCACTGGGTTGTTGTAGGTTTTTCTGGGCTATATGGCCATGTTCTAGAGGCATTTTCTCCTGACGTTTCGCCTGCATCTATGGCAAGCATCCTCAGAGGTAGTGAGGTCCTCACTACCTCTGAGGATGCTTGCCATAGATGCAGGCGAAACATCAGGAGAAAATGCCTCTAGAACATGGCCATATAGCCCAGAAAAACCTACAACAACATAGTGAAGAGTTTTAAAGAAAGCACTTAAAAATACTATCTTGCTTTAATTACCTTTTTAAAATACTGTTTTAATTATTTGTACTTGTATGTTTTAAATGCAGTAGCTTTAATATTGTAAATATTTTCATTCTGTTTTAGTGTATCTTTTCCATAGTTTAGATATATTGTGTTTGTTTTAATGTGTAAGCATTAGTCTCAATGATGAGAAAAAGATTGGTGGGTAGTAGTGGTGATAAATAACATTATTATTATTTATTATTTTACTGACACAAAAACACAATGTGTCACAGCACACGAGATCTATATGCTGGATTTCATATCACAAAATCACAAGTCAAACACTTCCCAAGAGTCTAGGACTGTGTGATGTAATATTAATGAATAATAATAATAATAATAATAATAATAATATTACAGTATGACCCCGTCTCCATGGGTGATACATTTCTGGCTGAACCACAGTCATGTGAAACTGGATAGGACCAAATGCTAGTAAATAGCGCATCACAGAGTTGCGTTGGAGAAGCTAATGATTTCTAGAGAAGTCTCATCTTTAGGAATTTGCTAGTTCCTCCAATGCAACTCTGTAGTAACTTCTGGGGGAAGGATAGTATAGAATCTCTTGAAAGACCTAGAAAATGCCTAGAAAGATTATTTCCTCCCAGGCATGGATTAGTGAAACTGCAGATATGGTTTCCACAGTTGGGGTGTGGGTTCAACTTTAACAATAACATCGTCGTATTGTTCATATCCAATAATATTGTAATGCCTAAGGAGAATCTCCAAAGTGCAGTTCTGTGGCTCCTCAGCTGGAGAAGTCTTGCACAGAACGGAGGGTTTCTGCTTGTAGCCCCTCTGGCTCTTGACATGGGAAGCCAGCTGCAGGCTGTTGACAAGCTCACAGCAACTGTGGCCATGAAGTCATGAAAGGGGCCCCATTGCACAGGGACACGCTCCATCTTTGGCTCAATTAGAGAAGGGATTGAACAGAAAACGTGCCCATCTTGCCATACACTCATATAAATCCCATGGTGGTATCACATCTAGTGGGTCATGTGCAACTGCACCTGAAACATGGTATTGTAGAGGTGGAAGAGGTGCAGAAAAGGCAGCTGAAATGCTTGAGGGACTGCAGCTAACCCATTTATCAACTTAGGGAGGAAAAAGATGAGTGAGGGCAGATATGACAGAGGTATATAGAATCATGGTATGGAGAAAGTGCATCTCTTTTTCTTTCTCACAATACTGGAATTGAGTGGGGTTATCCCACAAATAGGAGCCCGCGGTGGCGCAGTGGGTTAAACCCCTGTGCCGGCAGGACTGAAGACCGACAGGTTGCAAGTTCAAATCCAGGGAGAGGCAGATGAGCTCCCTCTATCAGCTCCAGCTCTTCATACGGGGACATGAAAGAAGCCGACCACAAGGATGATAAAAACATCAAAAATCAACCGGGCGTCCCCTGGGCAACGTCCTTGCAGACGGCCAATTCTCTCACACCAGAAGCGGCTTGCAGTTTCTCAAGTTGCTTCTGACATGACAAAAAAAATATCCCACAAATAGTGAAGATAGAGGAAGTACAGAAGACCCATCACAATCTCAGAATGGACAGGGATAACAAGAAATGGCTGCTTCTCCTTTCCAGTGAAACAGAGACTATGGTTATACTCATGTCCTCTTTGTGATCTCCCAGTAAGCAACTGAGTGGCAGTTGTATGAACAGAAAGCTGAAACTCATAGGCCTTTGGTCTAATAATATAATATAATATAATATAATATAATATAATATAATATAATATAATATAATATAATATATATTGTATGTACATATAATATTTATAATATAATATAATGCAATATAATACTACTACTAATAATATACCGCTTTGAGTCGCCCAAGGGTTGAGAAAAGCGGTATATAAATGAAGTAAATAAATAATAATAATAATAATAAATGATATTATAATTATATATTTATATTACATGTAATATTACTAATAATATTGCAGTATAATTGATACAGTACAAAATAGCAATATTTAAAACTGATATTGTACTATGCTAATAATATATTGTATTTATATATACCTTGTAAGCCACTCTGAGTCCCCTTCGGGGTGTGAAGGGCAGCATATAAATGTCATAAATAAATAAATAAATAACCTATTGTGGTGTGATTATGTGCTGTACCAAAAGGCAGTGTGAGGTCAAGAGGAAGTCTGATGCTACTGGTGGTTTGGTTGTCTGTCAGTGTCTTCACAAGTGGTTTGCTAAAAAGTGCTGCCTCTATTACACAGGAAGTATGTATGGTAGCCATCACTACTGTGTGCTATTCCTTTCCAGTTCCCTCAATTGCTGATTTATCTTTCTGTAGGCACAAAGCACACCTATGTGATTCCTTGGGGTTTGCATTTCCAGAGTTATATCCAGTGTGGTGTAGAGGTTTGAATGTTGGACCAGGGTTCAGTTCCCTGCTCTACTACAGAAACCCACTTGATGACCTTAGGCAAGTCACACACTCTCAACATCAGAAAATACTATAATAAATTTGCTTTAGAGTTGTTATGCATTTGTGAGTCCCCTGGGGAAATAGGCTGGGTTACAAATAAGGTTGTTGTTGTTGTTATTATTATTATTAGTCAACCATTTTCCTGCTAAAGAAATTTCTCTTTTAAACAAAACTTCATGCGGAGAACACCATAGTGGCATCTTTGAACAAAACTTGTTCTTATATTCATTTCAAACACAGAGTAGTGATCTCCTTATGAAGTGATTGTTAAAATCTGAATCTGCTTTTGTCCTGTCATACCAAAGATAGGACTGTATCCTAAATTTCAGGCCAGCCCCTTCTAATTGCAATTGTGTTTTTGATTCTCAGTGTCCTGCAACCATGTCAAATGACAGGCATGGCAATACAGTTTCAGATTGGGGAGACTCATATTTTCAAACAGATTTTTATCCCTGACAAGAGATCTACCCAAAACATTCCTATCATCTCAAAAAACACTTTTGCTTTCCCACACAGAAATACTAGGCTCAAACAGAAAAGTCCCGTCCTTATCCTCGGAGGTTCACAGCCCTCAACAACGGAGCAGAAAGGGCAATAGTATGTTATTATGAGAATGTTAAGATGTCGTCCTTGCAGACTTTCTGAATACATTCTCTTTCTTTAAGACACATCTGTCAAACTCAAGGCCCACGGGCCGAATCTATCCCAGCATGTCATTTTATGTGGCCCTCCATATACTGGACTCCAACTTTTGTCTTCCTCTTCATTAGACATCATGACTAGAGCTGCTGGGAGTTGGAATACGGTAACACCTGGAAGGTTGCCATTTGTTCTGTTTAGTCATGAGAGTGGGATTTGGATTTAGAGACAAGGCTTGAGGATATGATGTCCTTTGACCTTTCCCCAACCTCAGAATCACAAGTGCTGTTGAGTTGCAATTCCCAGTATCTCCATTCCACATGGTAGATAATCCAAAGTGATGGGAGTTGTTGCTCAGTAACATCTGGGAACCCAAACTGGATGAAAACCAAAGAGTAGCAATCACTACTTCTATCTATCTATCTATCTATCTATCTATCTATCTATCTATCTATCTATATCTATCGTTGCTCTCTGTATCCATGGATTCTCTGTCCATGGATTCAATGGCCCTTTGAAAGCGAGCGTATTTGATGTGGCCCTTGATGAAAATGAGTTTGACACACCTGGTCTAAGATTTTCTTTTCTTTTCCAGGATGGCACTCGGGATATCTTCATTGACGGAGTGGTCGCTCGCAACAGAGCCCTGAATGGGGATATTGTGGTGGTGAAGCTACTTCCAAAAGAACAGGGGAAGGTCAGTGCTCTAATCCTTTTTCAAAAGAAATGTTACTTTTAACATTTTTTAAAACAATTGGGACCTATTTTAGGGCATTTTTGCATGAAATCTATAGGAGTTTCATAGTCATTTCCTGCTGCTTTTCAGATTATATCATCCTGGTGAGCTGCTGTCCTGCTGTCAAAGCTTTTCATCGATATTTGGCCTTACTTCCCTGACAATCTCCTTTTTTCGCTGCCTGTCCCCATGTTCCTCTTTTTCACTCTCAAACTCTTGACTTAGTTTTGGACTCAATATCTAGAAACTCTGGATCTTTTCATAATATTGTCTTGTAGTACTAAGGCTGAAAATCCTTGCTTGCCTCATTTTCACATAAGGGAATAAGAGACACAATTTTTCTCCTTGCTTGTTAGAGAGGCGAGAAATTTTCTGGCTGTCTCTAGAGTTGTTTTGCATTTTCAAGAATGATTTTGCGTAAATTGCTAAAATTGCACAGCTAAATGGTGACAGCTGCTGCCTTGTTGCACAAATTTTTCAAATGAAAGCCTGAAGCTCTTCTGTGCTTGCTGTGCATTTGTGTGCAGGCATATCTATATGTGTGTGCTTTGGTTCACAAAGGGAAAGAGTGGAAGGTTTGCAGAAAGATTTCTTGTGCATACCATACAATGGCTCTGATGTATATATCTTCCCTTATCCCTGCTGTAGGAGTTTGATATGGCAGCTTTAACTGCTTATATCCTTTTGAGTATTGCCCTCTCACTTTGCTTTCCTGATATTCTGAGCCCAGGCATCTTTGCCCTTCTTTTTGAGGATACTTTGGCTTTCCTCTTAAGCCGTACTTCATTCATGAGCATGCCATACCAAGATTTTGACTCAGATGTTTATGTTTTGGGAAGATTACATCCTGCAAGTTCACCTGACTCTTTGTTCTATTTGCAGTGCTTGGGAAGGTTAATTTCTTGGATGGCAATCCCCAAGTTCTTGTCTACGAGGGTTATCCGAAAGTAAGGTTACAAGGCACGTAGCTCTTGTGGGAGATTTTCCCAGGGGAAGGTTGGTATCACTGCTGTGTAGTGAGAAGCCAGCAGAACGAGCAGTGCCAGTCGCCAGTAGCTCATCGACTGGCATTGTGGTCAAGGTTAGAGATGAACGTCCTCATTCCGTTTCTGTCCAAGTGCGAAGTTTGCGCTGTAAAACTCAACCTAAATGCTAAGGGCATGAATGCCGCTGCGATTCATTGCAAAATCTTTTCAGTTTGTGGAGAGAACATAACGTCAAAACAGCATGTGACAAAATGGGTACGGAATATATTGTGAGACCATGAAGAAACTTTGCGGAGCCATCCAAAACAAACGTTATGGGATGCTGACGGTGGGAGCCTTCATGACAATAAGCATCTGCACAGCACTCATGCATCACAAGAGTTATTGACTTCATGTGGTTGGGATGTTTGAAGCCACACCCCTCTCACAGCCCTGATCTCACACCCAATGACTATCACCTGTTCACTAAATTGAAGGAACACCTGGGTGGAAAACCCTTTTCCGACAAGGAGGAGTTGAAAATCGAAGTGACAAACTGGCTGAAAAAGGCAAAGGGAAACTCCTATGACACAGGCATCATGGATGACAAACTGTATTGAACTGAATGGTGATTATGTGGACAAATAATGTAATACCTATGCTGCAATCCATGAAAGGTTTACTAAAATATATTCATTCTTTGTATTTTAAAAAAAATTTGTAACCTTACTTTCTGGATAACCCTCGTATCTCATAGCCTGCTCACATTGTGCTGTCTTCTGTTTAAAGGAAGCCTTGAAATCTCCATTAGCTTACATTCTGGGAAAGAAAGTTGGTCACTAGGCTATCAAGAATTTGGTGTCTTCCAAACCCTGGTTGTGATGATTCTGATGTCCTTTGTATGGATCCATGTGGTGTGTGGCCATGATGACTGCACATGGGTTATTCTCTGACAAATCCTAGAGATCCTTGAATTCAGGAAGGAGCTCTTGAATATGCCTAGAGCTCCTTCCTGGCTTCACAGTCCCTCCATTGGCTGCTCACTTGGTTCAATGTGTTGTCTCCCAGAGAATAATTGCATAGAAACCTTTGTTTGGGTTCCTCCATGTGTTTGTCTGGTTGTAAATACTGCAGTCTCATCCTGAGATTAGCAGCCAAACATTAGGTAATAGGTAAACCCAAGAGGCAAGAGGGATGTGCTTTCCTAAATTGTCCCATGTGTCGAGGTGTTAATTCCACCCTGAGAGAGTGTCAAACAAGCCTGGGGTGCTGGGATTGCTCAGACAAAATAGACGGTTGTTAGGCTTGAGTTGATTTGACTTAAAAGTCTTCTGCTCTAAGATGCTGGAAGGGAAGTGTTGGAGGAGTGGAGCCAATGCAAGACTCCAATCTATTATTTTTCGCCCTCCCCACACCTGCCTTGGTTGTTGTTTGTTTGGAAGTTGTCTTCAGGATACAACAGATTGTTTGTTTCCTTCCACAACCAGCTTTTCTTTCAATGTCTGTTTCGCAGCCTTCGCTTTCCAAGCCTTTCCCTAAACAGGGACACATTACGCTAGATTGTTGTTAATCCAATCTCTTATATAACGGCTGTCATCCGGGGCCTATCTGCATCTTTCGTTCTCATGGAACTAATTTTTCTGGGAATTGTTTTTCTTTTGCCAGTGTGGAGGTTTGAGACAGATTCATTAGCAAGATAATGACATTACATGCATGTTTGGGAATCTGCGCCTTGTAGCAGGAAAGTCTGTTTACCTGTTACCCCAGTCAGATGGTCTGTGTTCACATTCATCACAATGGCATTTGCGCATCTTTCTTACCCTTTTTGAGTCTGCCAGAGACTGGTTGCTTGTATCTCCCAACAATCCCTCATCATTGTCTATGTTGTGTTAGGTATGGTTGCAGTCTCAGTCCAACAGAATAAAATTTCCCCCCTTAAACAAGTGCGTGGGATTACGAGAAGATCTTCACTCGGCTACAGACAGTTGCCGAAAAGCAAATAAAGAGATCTCTTTGGCCAACAAAATATAAAATCTGCTCAGGTAATATTAAAATCCGGGACAGGGAGCATGTGACGTTCAAGAGACTTTAATTATTTTATTATTCTTAGAGTTATTGCCCACCTTCTGGTCTTCAAAATGGTTTATGGAAGGTCGTAGTAATGCATACACAGACCCCAACCCATACAACTCTTGGTCCCTTGGTCAGTGGCCAAAGTCCAGAGTGTGTTTTCCTTCTGCTTTCCAGTGTCAAGACAAGTGGCAGCTGGATCCAAGCGTTCACTTGAGGTGGGGGGAAGGGGGATAACAAGCTTCCTGCAGCTGCTTGTGTGCATTAACAAGTGGGGGAAAAGCTGGTTTTCTTTGACCTTGAGCTGGTCAAAGAAACTCCCTGCCTTCAGTAGATGGTCCGAAATACAGCAGAGCTATAATTGGTTATAGGAGCTAGCCTGGTTTGGTGGCTTGAGCATTGGACTTCTGTTTTGGAGACCTTGGCAAGTCACACTGAGCTCAGATGGCAACAAAGGCAAACCTTCCTCCGAACAAATCTTGCTATGAAAATGCCGCGATAATTTAGGGTTGAAATATTGTTGTTGTTGTTGTTGTTCATTCGTTCAGTCATTTCTGACTCTTCGTGACTTCATGGACCAGTTCACGGCAGAGCTCCCTGTCGGTTGTCACCACCCCCAGCTCCTTCAAGGTCAATCCAGTCACTTCAAGGATACCATCCATCCATCTTGCCCTTGGTCGGCCCCTCTTCCTTTTTCCTTCCATTTTCCCCAACATCATTGTCTTCTCTAAGCTTTCCTTTCTTCTCATGATGTGGCCAAAGTACTTCATCTTGGCCTCTACTATCCTTCCCTCCAGTGAGCAGTCGGGCTTTATTTCTTGAAGTATGGACTGGTTGGATCTTCTCGCAGTCCAAGGCACTCTCAGCACTTTCTTCCAGCACCACAGCTCAAAAGCATCTATCTTCCTTCGCTTAGCCTTCCCTAAGGTCCAGCTCTCACATCCATAGGTGACTATGGGGATACCATTGCTCTAACTATATGTTTCTTCGTTGCCAGTGTGATGTCTCTACTCTTCACTATTTTATCAATATTGGTCATTGCTCTCCTCCCAAGAAGTAAGCGTCTCCCGATTTCATGGCTGCAGTCTGCGTCTACACTCATCTTTGCACCTAGAAATACAAAGTCTGTCACTGTCTCCACGTTTTCTTCCTCTATTTCCCAGTTGTCAATCATTCTTGTTGCCATCATCTTGGTTCTTTTGATGTTTCACTGCAACCCAGCTTTTGCGCTTTCTTCTTTCACCTTGATTAGAAGGCTCCTCAGCTCCTCCTCGCTTTGTAACATTGTTGAGTTACTCAGTAATTTATTGTTGAGTTTCTCAGAAATGAAGAATTTTGAAGGCCAAGTTCACTCAGACATCGGGATGGATACAGTCAATTCCCCACTTTCATTGGGGTTAGGGGTGCAAACTGCAAATAGAATACCATTGCTTTTTAACCTGAGAGATTCCTAACTCTAGGAATCTTGAGGTCTTCCAACACAACTGTGTGTTCAACTTCTCACAGAAGTTGACTATAGTTGCACTGGAAGAGCTAGAGGTTCCTAGAAAGATCATATTAATAAAATCTGCAACTAATCAGATTGTTGAAGCTTAAACCCTTAAATTTGGAGGGGTGACTACAAATCCCTTAAAGATCAGTAGTCTCTCCTTGAAAAGCAGATCAACCCACTAAATGCTGAGTGTGACTAACGGCTGATATTCAACAGGTCATAGCTTTCCAAGTCCAGAAGGAACTAGATGAGATTATGAAGACCAATCCCAAACCTAACACTTTTCCATTTTCCTTTCCCTTTTACCTGTTCTTTTGTTTTGAACTGAGTTGATTTAAGGTAAGTCCAGCTTTAGCAGGATGTTCCTCCTTCTGCAGCCTGTCCTTTGAGACATCCTGTCCTTTGACAATGTTCTCTTGGTGACAACTGGTCAGTTAATGATGGCTACCAATCAGTTAAATAAAGAAAAAGAAAGACACAACAGCTGAGATTAGTGTTGTATGTCAGCCTGAGATTGTATTAATGATCAGGTTGCTTTGGATGATGGGACTGACAATGTTGTTAATGTTCAAGTTGATTCCTCTGGTGGGAATGGGGATGCTCTTCATGTAGATGTTACTGAAGGGAATGGGGTTGATGGTCTGTCTACTGGGCCTAGGATGTGGGGCCTGAATGCAGTTCAGTTGATGGCTTAGATGGTAGGCTTGGTTGACCCAGTTTGTTAATTTCTTAATTCGTTATTAATTCGTTAAATAATTACCTTTAGAAGCAATTATCAACACGTTTTGGTAACCCGGAAGTGTTTTGCCATATCGAAACTGCGCCCCCATCTTCCTTACGACTTCCACCAGTGACTCGTAAATGCTCGGGGTGTGGCCTTTAGGAACAGCTGTTCTTACCCACGCCCACCTCCTTCCTCTTTGCATTGGTGGCTTTGCGAGGTGGGTGTGACTACCTCCCTGGCGACAAGCGGCGATGCAGAAGAGCTGGCCGTAGCCACGCCCACCTCGCAAAGCCGCCGATACAAAGAGGAAGGAGGTGGCCGTGGCCAAGCACAGCGCTCCTCGCTCGGAGGTCGCTGGGGGCAAGGCCTCCGAGGAGCGCTGTGCTTGGCCATGCCCACCTCTCCCTTGGACACCTTGCCAGGGAAGAGAAAGAAAGGTGAGAGCTTTAAAAACCAACACTTTTAAAATCTCTCACCTTTCTTTCTCTTCCCTGGCAAGCTGTCCAAGGGAGAGGTGGGCATGGCCAACCACAGCGCTCCTCGCTCGGAGGTCGCTGGGGGCGAGGCCTCCGAGGAGGGCTGTGCTTGGCCACGCCCATCTCTCCCTTCTGCCGCAAGGGAAGGAAGGGAAACTGCGAGATTTTAATGGTTCTGGAGGGAGGGAAGGGCACCTTCCATTGATGAAACAAAGGAAACAATTCGTATTTCCTGGTAATTTCGATCTTTTTATAAAGAAAATTTCTGAAATAATTTAAAAATAGAATCTCCAGCCTACATACGAAACGAGTTTAGAACCATTTTTTTTTCTTGATCAACCAAGCCTATTAGATAGGCCTGTGTTGCTGCAAAGGGAATCTTGAGCCTGGGAGAAGTTCTGACCTACAGTCACAGGGTCAGTTATCTCCAGGTGTAGAATTTAATGAGGCCTTGAATAGACGAAGAGCTTTCATCCAGCAAAGACAAATGAGAATTTAAGGCATTCAGCCAGTTTACGGTAGACAAACCAAAACGAAGTAAAAATCCTTTTCTTGCTGTTTGGGAAACAAAGTAGATATAAAGTGCCAAGTACGGAGCTTAGCTTCAGACGAAGCATTGTTGGATTCTATGGATAGTTCTCCATGCCATGTTCCTGGACCTCGTTCTTTGATTGATTTCTGGTTATATACGGGATGAGAACAGCGGTATATAAGCAAAGTAAATAAATAAATAAATAAATAAAATACCTTTGCTGTTGTTTTTTTGCCTTTGAATTCAAGCCTCTGGTTCATTGTATTTTCTGGGACTTTTTCTCTGTGGATTCATTGCTCTTTTTTATTTCCTAATCAATTGGATTTACCTTTTTACTGTGGGTTACTTTATTTGCTGTGGCTTTTACTATTTTCAATAAACTGCTTGCTATTTTTAACTAAACTGTGTGGTGTTGAAAGTCAGAGGGGATCCTGCTCTGGACTGCAACAACTAGAATGTTAGGAAGGCACCACAGACACGAACTACAGACTTATTCAAGGAAGTTGTGCAAGTAGAGAGATCTTTGCTTAGTATCAAAAGGACCCCAAATTGGCTACCAAGCAAGCCTCCTTGGTGAGAAGATTTTGAAGATGGGAGCCATGACGTAGGAAAGCAAAGTTCAGGGTTTGAATAGATCTGAGACTGTTCTTTTGGGGAGGAGAGGGGCTGATGATGAGGGAAGGTGCAGCTTTTCCTAATCTCTTTCTCAGGGCAAGGGGTGTGGCAGGTGACATTAGCAGGCACACACTTCCTTTCCATCATTATTAACTAGGAAATGGGCAGGGTCCCCATGTGAGTTTGAGGTTAATGAGGAGGAGATATCCCATAGTTGGGAGGCTAATGAGAACATTGTCTCCATTGACATGGGGTTAAGCAGGTCATGCCTACAAGATTCTCTTACGTTGTCTAGGTTCGTCTTCCCATTTTTCAGGATGTCTGAAAATCTCTGTATGGGAGCAGAAAGATATTTCCTATATCATATTTGTTCACATCTCAGCACCATTAATGGTTGGTGCCCTCCACTTCAAAGGTTTGTCCTGATTTTAAATGAACCTTCTCAGGTGCTTATCATACATGGATGTGATAGGATGTGATAGGTTTTGGACTGAAACCAGGAATCAACTCACTTTCCCCATGTTTCCCTTTGTAACACAGTGATTCATTCATGTGTGTTTTTTGGAAGTAAAGCTGTGACTTTCACAAGTGATGGGATGGGTCTGTGGTAAATGTATGGTAAACGTAGGGGTGCTCCAGAAAATGGAGAGCTTGCATTGAATTGTTAAAAAATGCAACGCAACTGTTCGGTCTGCTCCTGACATGATAAGTAAATAATCCCAATAAGTTGCTGCTTTCCCCTCCTAAAGAAGCAATGACTAAATCCCAAGGAAGCAACACAGTTTTTTCCTAAATAAGAGTGAAATCCTATATATGTATGTTAGCTTGGATCATGTCCAGCTGTATTCTGCAGATCTAGCCACTAGGACACCGATCTTGTTGTTCATTTGTTCAGTCGTTTCCGACTCTTCATGGACCAGTCCACGCCAGGACTCCCTGTTGGTCGTCACCACCCCCAGCTCCTTCAAGGTCAATCCAGTCACTTCAAGGATCCCATCCATCCATCTTGCCCTTGGTCAGCCCCTCTTCCTTTTTCCTTCCATTTTCCCCAGCACAATTGTCTTCTCTAAGCTCTCCTTTCTTCTCATGATGTGGCCACCAATCAGTGGATTGAAATTACAAGAAAAGAGATTTCGCCTAACTTCGGATAGCTCTGCTTTACTTGGGCTCCTAGGAGCTGCTTGGAGCCCTCCCGGCCATGTAGTCTTTGAGGAGGAAAGAGAGCAGCCAGGAACTTAATTACTAAACTCAGTTTACAATTCTGCCATCTCCTTTTCCTGCATGTTGTGACTTATTTACACCAAGAGCCTGGAGGTAAGGAAATGTCAAACAAACTAATTGTATGCTGCACGGGTAGCTTTGTGGTTGATAGGCAGGATGTAAATACTCTAAATACAGTCGGCCCTCCGACATCGATGGGTTCTCCATCAGTGGAGTCAATCAACCATGGCTGGAAAATATTTGGGGTGAGGTTGGGGAATTCCAAAAAGCCTTGCTGTTTGCCACTTTACATAAGGGATGCCTTTTGATGATACTATTGCTTCTTTGGAGGCTTTTAAACAGAGGCTGGATGGTCATCTGTTGGGGGTGCTTTGAATGCGATTTTCCTGCTTCTTGGCAGGGGGTTGCACTGGATGGCCCATGAGGTTTCTCCCAACTCTATGATTCAATAATTCTATATAATGAGACTTGAGTATCCATTGGTTTTGGGATCCACAAGTGGTATTGGTACAAAATATCAGCAGATAACGGACCCATTGTGATTAGATACAAAACTAGGTAGTTAACTAGGTAGGTAGATAGATTCAGTAAGAGCTGTTTGGCTGGAATAGACTGCCTCATGGGAATGTGATTTTGGCCTGCATAAATAGGAGTTCTATTTATGCAGGCCAACTAGAGACAAAGTTGAAGTACTTTGGCCACATCATGAGGAGACAGCAAAGCCTAGAGAAGACAATTATGCTGGGGAAAGTGGAAGGCAAAAGGAAGAGGGGCCGACCAAGGGCAAGATGGATGGATGGCATCCTTGAAGTGACTGGACTGACCTTGAAGGAGCTGGGGGTGGTGACGGCCGACAGGGAGCTCTGGCGTGGGCTGGTCCATGAGGTCACGAAGAGTCGGAGACGACTGAATGAATGAGCAACAACAAAAATAGGAGTTCGGTGTCTGGATCCAGGAAAGTAATGCTACCCCTCTATTCTGCCTTGGTTGGACCACACATGGAATCACACTGTATCCAATTCTGGGCACCACAATTGAAGGGAGATGTTGACTCTAAGCTGGAATGTATCTAGATCAGGGGTCCTCAAACTGAGGCCCGGGGCCCGGATACGGCCCTCCAAGGTCATTTACCCGGCCCTCCTCAGGATCAACCTAAGTCTGAAACTACGTGAAAGCACACAACAACAACAACAACAATCCCATCTCATCAGCCAAAAGCAAGTCCACACTTCTCATTGAAATACTAATAAGTTTATATTTGTTAAAATTGTTCTTCATTTTAATTATTGTATTGCATTTATGTGTTTTTTGCACTACAAGATATGACATGTGCAGTGTGCATAGGAATTCATTCATGTTTTCTTTTTCAAATTATAATCGGGCCCTCCAACAGTTTGAGGGACTGTGAAAAAGTTCAAAGGATCAAGGGTCTGGAGAACAAGCCCTGTGAGGAGTGGCTTAAAGAGCTGGATGTGTTTAGCTTTCAGAAGAGAAGGCTGAGAGGAGACATGATGTCTATGTATAAATATTTGAGGGGAAGTCCTAGGGAGGAGGGAGCAAGCTTGTTTTCTGCTGCCCTGGAGACAAGGACGCAATGGAACAGTGGCTTCAAACTACAGGAAAGGCGATTCCACCTGAACCTTTGGAAGAAATTCCTGATTGTGAGAGCCATTCAGCAGTGGAACTCTCTGCCCCGGAGTGTAGTGGAGACTCCTTCTTTGGAGGCTTTTAAGCAGAGGCTGGATGGCCATCTGTCGGGGGTGCTTTGAATGCGATTTTCCTACATCTTGGCTGAATGGGGTTGGACTGGATGACCCACGAGGTCTCTTCCAACTCTAGGATTCCATGAATGGTTCTCCTTCTTTGAGAGTCTTGGAACAGAGGCTGGATCGCCACCTTTCGGAAACTCCCTAGTTGGGTCTTCCTGCATTGCAGGGATTTGGGGTCCCTCCATCTGAACATGAGGAAGAACTTCCTGACTGTGAGAGCCGTTCAGCAGTGGAACTCTCTGCCCCGGAGTGTGGTGGAGGCTTCTTCTTTGGAAGCTTTTAAGCAGAGGCTGGATGGCCATCTGTCGGGGGTGCTTTGAATGTGATTTTCCTACTTCTTGGCAGAATGGGGTTGGACTGGATGGCTCATGAGGTCTCTTCCAACTCTAGGATTCCATGAATGATTCTCCTTCTTTGAGAGTCTTGGAACAGAGGCTGGATCGCCACCTTTCGGAAACTCCCTAGTTGTGTCTTCCTGCATTGAGGGATTTGGGGTCCCCCCTAGCTCTTATGCTTATGTAATCCAACCCACAGTTTGATGAAGTTGTCTGAAAAGTTGCCTGGCCTTAATAGCAACAGCTAGCTGCTCAAACATGCCCTCCTTACCTGCCAGGCTGCCAAACCTCTTTGTTGGGGTTTGTCAGAAATCGGCTTACGACAGTGCCGCTTTCTTTCATTCTTAATCTCTTGGTGAATGCAGACAGGGAAATCCACTGTCGGCTCTTGACACCTTCCCTTTGCCCCATAAATCAGGCGGAGTGGATCTGCCTTCTATCAGCTAATAAGTCTGGTTCCATTTCCACCCATGCCATCCCCAATCAGAGCAGCATTTCATTTGGGTGAGGTTAGCAGTGAAGTTTCCAAAATAGTGCCCAGCCTAATGAGCGGTTCGGTTTTGTAAGGCCAGGGTGGGAAAAGCGGCTCTTTTTGCAAAGGCTCAGATGGACACCGTTTCTGACGTCACGCCTTTCCGTGGGATGTATCCCACCAGTCGTCGAGATAACGCTGGAGTTCCAATCTAGGTGTGGTGCCAACTGCAACTTAAATAAAGGAAAGGCAGGGAGAGCGGAAGCTGACCTTGTCAGAATTTGATCATTACATTTTTATTTTATTTCACAGTAATTTCCTTTGAACGCTTTGGCCTTTGGGCAAACATTGTTTTTTGTAGTTGTTGCGAAACCATTTAAGAATTCTTATTGTTTCCTCTTTATCTTTGAATTGTCCTGGATTGGCAAGCAGTGAGTTTTTCAACCAAATTGCCTACCCTCGGAATTGGTTTTTGTCTTAACTGGCCTGTGCTACGATTGCCAACTTGGCTGTCTTGGGATCAATTCATAGTATATTTCCATAGAATTCAAGCTTTCCATAGAATTCAACCTGAGAACCTTAATATTTACAAACTATACCCAAGTTTGAAAGAATAATATCTTTAGAAAGAAGAAAATATGACTTTCTTAACACAGTTTGAGTTAGGATTGGGTTGTTGTAGGTTTTCCGGGCTATAGGGCCATGTTCTAGAGGCATTTTCTCCTGACGTTTCGCCTGCATCTATGGCAAGCATCCTCAGAGGTATTGAGGTCTGTTGGAAGTAGGAAAATGGGTTTATATATCTGTGGAAAGACCAGGGTGGGACAAAGGACTTTTGTCTGCTGGAGCCAGGTGTGAATGTTTCAACTGACCACCTTGATTAGCATTTAATGAGAGCCCCCGGTGGCGCAGTGGTTTAAACCCCTGAGCCGGCAGGACTGAAGACCGACAGGTCACAGGTTCGAATCCGGGGAGAGGCGGATGAGCTCCCTCTATCACCTCCAACTCTTCATGCGGGGACATGAGAGAAGCCTCCCACAAGGATGATAAAACATCAAAATCATCCGGGCATCCCCTGGGCAATGTCCTTTCAGACGGCCAATTCTCTCACACCAGAAGTGACTTGCAGATTCTCAAGTCTCTCCTGACACGACCAAAGCATTTAATGGCTTGGTTGGCATTTAATTTAACACCTAGCTCCAGCAGACAAAAGTCCTTTGTCCCACCCTGGTCTTTCCACAGATACATAAACCCATTTTCCTACTTCCAACAGACCTCACTACCTCTGAGGATGCTTGCCATATAGATACAGGCGAAACGTCAGGAGAAAATGCCTCTAGAACATGGCCATATAGCCCGGAAAACCTACAACAACCCAGTGATTCCGGCCATGAAAGCCTTCGACAATACATTGAGTTAGGATTGTTTTTAGTACTGGAACTGAATTGAGTTCCTGCAAGCTTATTTCATTGTAGCCAGCCTAATTTAGGTGGGAACACAGTCAGCCTTCTATATTCAGTAGGGTTGGGGCAAGTCTATAAGTAGACAAGCCCTGGTTTCATCTATTGGAAGGTCACCCGGGACCTTTTCTTAACGTCAAAGTGTGACCGTTTCAGAGCAGTCATTGTTGAAAGGAAAACGTCCCATAAAGTAAGGGTCCCAGAGGTGATACCAACGTTCTCAGATAGCTCCTCCTTATGTTACTCCATGGTGCACAATGCATTTTGGGCTCTGCACAGTTCCCCCTGGATGTTTTTGTATCTCTTGACATCTCCAGAATTTTCAGATTGAGCTTTTTCTGGCCAAAGGATGAACTCCATGGATCCTTGGTTGAAACCGATTATCTTGATCCATCACAGTCTGGTTTTAGGACTGGTCATGGAACAGAGAGAGGAGGAGTGTGTCCTTGTTGGTTTTCGATACCATCAACCATGGTATCCTTCTGGGGTGGCTCTCTGGAATGGGTTTGGGGGGCACTGCTTTGCAGTGGCTCTGCTCCTTCCTGGAGGATCACACCCAGTTGGTGAAGCTGGGGGATACCTGCTCGGATCACTGACCTGTGGGGTTCTGCAAAGTTCCATTCTATCCCCATGCTCAGCACTGATGCTTGCAACTCAGGTGTCGGCGGTGGCTGGGAGGGCCTTCACACAGTTAAAGCTTGTTCACTAGCTATGACTGTACCTTGAAAAACCTGATTTGGCCAAGGTGGTCCATGCCTTAGTTATGTCTAGATTGCATTATTTTAATGTACTCTACGTGGGGCTGCCTTTGAAGACAGCCCGGAAACTGCAGTTGGTGCAAAGATTGGCAGCCAGGCTACTTACTGGAGCTAGCTATAGGAAGCACATGGTGCCCTACTAAAACAGCTCCATTGGCTGCCAATAAGTTTCCAGTCCCTATCTTCGTGACCGTATCCCCCCTATGAACTGATGCAGGCTCTAAGATCTGCCAGGGAGGCCTTCTTCTTGGTCCTGCCACTGCTGCAAGCACGGTTGGTGGGGATGAGGGAGAGGGCCTTCTTGGTGGTGACCCCCTAGCTTTGGAATTCCCTTCCCAGGGAGATTAGGCAGGCCCCCACTCTGTCCCCCTTCTGTAGGGACCTGAAGACCTGGTTGTTCAAACAAGCTTTTGATAATGCCTAGTCCCTATTTGTTCTATGCAATAACTATGCAGGCTTTCATCTCATCTCATGCTCTCACTCCATGGTTACAACACCGCACTTATCCCATTCCCTTGTCTTATTGTTTCCAGCCTGACCATGTCTTACAGTAGCTTAGCACTGTTTTACTTGAGTTTTGAATTGTTGTTTTATATGCCTGTATGATTTGTTCAGTTGTATTTTATATTGTGCTTTATTTCATGTTTTGTTTTTAGGCACTTGTGCCATGTGTAAGTCGCCCCGAGTCCCTTTGGAGATACAAGAATAAAGTATTATTATTATTATTATTATTATTATTATTATTATTATTATTACTAGTGATAGTGCTTCTAGATGCAACGACTTATCTTCTTTTTTATAATAATTTTTATTAAAGGTTTTTTACAGTGAAGATTAAAAGAGATAGGAGTTGGGGTAGTAGACGAGGGATAAAAAAGGTGGGGGATGGGGGGAGGTGGGGGTCATGGTGGGTAGAGTAGGGGGGTGGGGTTTTGGGATTGGGGGAGAGGTTCTAGGATGTGGAGGGTAGGGCAGGGAAAAAGGGGTGGGGATGGGTGGGGAGAAAAGTACTGGCTTCCAGTCGTCTCCATCATTGGCTTCTAGTCTCTTTATTTGGATATTCGAAGGTAGGTGGCGGACCCGCTTGCATCTTGTCCTGTTGTAATGTTATTGTATTTTGACTTGTTATTCTGTTTTTATTATCCATTTATAATTTTGTTGAGTTAAATGGTTTCTTACCGGGGACCAATCTGTTCTTATTATCTTCATCTTTTGATTCGCCTTCATCAGCTGGGTCAATCTGTCCATATTCATAATGTCCACTATCATAAGTAACCACTGTTCTTCTGTAGGGATCTCCTTAGTTCTTCAAAATCTCGCATAACAGATTCAGGCTGCAGTTATTAGGTAATTGAAGAGTTTTTCTTTGTTGGTTTCCTGGTCTGCCTCTGTGATTCCTAATAGAAAGAGTTCCGGCTTTAGTTCAATCTTAGTTTCCAATATCTTTTCAATTATACCATGTATTTCTCTCCAAAAGGATTTTGCAATTCTGCATGGCCACCACACGTGGAAAAAAGAACCATGTTGTTCTTCACATTTCCAGCACAGGTCTCTTACGTTTGGGTAGCATCTAGCCAATTTTTGAGGTGCGCTGTACCACCTGTACATCATCTTCATCCAGTTTTCTCTGAGGTCCATTGCATAGGTAAAGGTAAAGGTAGTCCCCTGACATTAAGTCCAGTCATGTCTGACTCTGGGGTGTGGTGCTCATCTCCATTTTTAAGCCGAAGAGCCAGCATTGTCCGTAGACACCTCCAAGGTCATGTGGCCGGCATGACTGCATGGAGCGCCATTACCTTCCCGCCAGAGCGGTACCTATTGATCTACTCACATTTGCATGTTTTAGAACTGCTAGGTTGGCAGAAGCTAGGGCTGACAGCGGAAGCTCAAGCCGCTCCCCGGAATCGAACCTGCGACCTTTCGATCAACAAGCTCAGCAGCTCAGTGCCTTAAACCACTGCGCCACCGGGGGCTCTGTCCATTGCATAAGTGTATCTTTATCTTTTTATTCCAGATTTTATTATTATAAGTTATTAGAATGGTCTACGGACTAATTTTAGACTGCATGACCAAATGGGCAGAGAATATCGGCCACCCAATCAACCTTGACAACTGGGAAAAAATCTGGTCCATTGCATAAGTGTATCTTTATCTTTATCTTCCAGATTTTTCCCCAGTTGTCAAGGTTGATTGGGTGGCCGATATTCTCTGCCCATTTGGTCATGCAGTCTAAAATTAGTCCGTAGACCATTCTAATAACTTCTTATAGATTTTTGTTATTAATTTGTTTTCTGAGATCATGATTTTGTCCTATAGGGAATCTTTTTCCGTGAAGCCCATCTTCTTTGTCCTTTAGGTAGAGTTCTCTAATTTGTGCATGTTGGAACCACGAGATACTTGTCTCTAATATTTTTAATTCTTCTTGTGTTTTTAATACCAATACTTATCTTTTAAATATGTTCCAAAGCCTCCCTGTATGGTTTAACATTTTTAAAAATACCCATTTTTGAGAATCAGAAATGCTCTTTGTTCACTTTGTGGGCTTTGTTTTATTTTAATTTATTGGCCATCAATGTGCCCCCCTACCCTGGGTATAAAAGTGGCTCTTGGATCAGCTGTAGTTGCTCACTCCTGTGCTGGACAGTATCAGCTTACCACTTCTGACTTTCTGTCTTGCCTTTCGGGCAAGACAAAGGGTAAAAATTTTAAGAGCTTGAGTAGATGGCAGGTGTTACTAGATGACAATTGGAAGTGGGAAGGTGAACACACAATTTCTCGAGGCCAACACATTCCTTCTTTTCCTCCGGAGAGGATATAAAACCAATCCGGCTTCTGTTGTGAAATATTGTACATGCACTATTGCATAAACATTATGGTTATAGCGGAGGTTACTCAACCTTTCCATTCTACAGTCTTATGAGAAAACAGAGTAGAACTACTGTAAAACTTGTACTGGGCAGAAAACTGGCACACGCAGCCTGTCTCGGGAGCCAGCACTTTTTATGAGCAAAAACTTGATAAATGTATTTGAATTGTTTTTGAGTTAAAATAATTCCAGTGCATGCAGCAGGTTCAATGGCTTTTCAAATGTTCTCCGAAATGACACTTGTTGAGCTTTGCTCCATTTATTGGGTGGATTGCTGATATATTGGAGGCTTGGGTGCATTATAGTGTGAGCAGATTTGTGAATAAAGTGTGAAAGAATAAAAACATTTTAAACATTAATAGCATAAATAAACATGTTTAAAAACAATTAAGAGCACTCCTTAAAATAAATGTCAAATCACAGAGGTGCCACCCCTAATTTCAAAGACCAAAGGCCAAAAGAACTAACCTAGTTCTGCCCTCTATTTATCTATTTATTTACTATACCACTTTTCTCAGCCCTCAGGCGACTCAAAGCAGTCAACAATAGCAAAATTCAATGCTCAAAACATCATAAAACAGTTAAAAACAATTAAAACAGTAGCATAATAAACAATTAATTATATATCAGTAAAACATCTTGTTAATGTCTCATAATTAGAATGAGGATCCAGTCTCATCATCGAATTGTTCCATGTTCCTATATTCATTACACTGCCTATTCAAATGCCTGCTCAAACAACCAGGTCTTCACTTTCCTCCAAAACACTAACAAGGAGGGGGGCGATCTAATATCTGTAGGAAGCGCGTTGCACAGCCGAGGGGCCACCATTGAGAAGGCTCTGTCTCTCGTCCCTGCCAGATGTACTTGTGACGCAGGTGGGACCGAGAGCAGGGCCTCCCCAGACGATCTTAACATCCTAGCTGGTTCATAGGAGGAGATGTATTCGGACAGGTAAGTTGGGCCATAACTGTTTAGGGCGTTATAGGCTAAAACCAGCACTTTGAATTGTGCCCGGTAGCAAACTGGCAGCCAATGGAGCTGGCGCAACAGGGGGGTTGTATGCTCCCTGAGCGCCGCCGCAGTTAGTAACCTGACTGCCGTCTGTTGGACCATTTGAAGCTTCCAGACAGTCTTCAAAGGCTACCCCACGTAGAGAGTGTTGCAGTAGTCTATATGGGATGTAACCAGAACGTGGACTACCATAGCCAAGTCAGACTTCCTCTATAAACTCAGAAGGGACGTGTGGCCTTTCCTGGAGGGAACTTATGTGGGTCCACACGCACAATCACAAACATCTCCATGAATGAACAGCTCCTGCAGGAGATGCTTTAGCTGAGTTTTCTACATTGAGCTGAGATTTTATCTGATTTGGTCTCCTTCACCTCTATGATTCTATTGTCGCTAATATTGCCTTGCAGAAAAAGGCAGCTCAAAGGATCAAGGCTTTGGAGCAGCACCTTATGAACAAGTGCTGTATCTGCATTGGCTTTTTAGCATATGGGGAAAATAGTAGGTGGAAGAGATGATGGCTGTTTATAAAACCATGCATTGCCGACTTCCATTGGGGCATCATGTTGATCATAGTGGATAGGAATCACTCTAGACAGCCCGTTAGTCAGACCCAGGAGTGTCTTTTTTATGTATTTACCTATTTTATAGACTTTATGATTGTGAAAGCAGACAGTGAAGAAATCTGGTAGGGAGGAAAATCAATTCATCAAGTGTGCTACTGGAAAAGAGTTCTGTAGATACCATGAACTTCTAAAAAGTCAAGTGTTCTAGAGCAAATCAAGCCACAACTCTCAAAAGCCAAGATTACTAAATTGAGTTTGTCATGCTTTGTCCATTCCATGAGAAAACATGCATCACTAGAATAGATAACAAAACAGGACAGGGTAGTAGGAAAAGAGGTGGATCACATTATAGATTATTAGATTCAACAAAGGAAGCCATGTTTTTGGGACTGCAAGACCTGATCAGGAAGGTTGATAACAGGGTGATGTGGAGGTCTCTTATTCAACGAGTTATCCTAGGCTGAACTCAGCTTAGTGGCTGTTAACAGTGACAACAGCAGATGGGAAGCCTTGTCAATATTTCAAAGTCCTATGAAAGCACCTTGGTTTCAGGAGTAGTACACAGTTTTCACCCCTCTTAATTTTGGAAGGGAAGAAATCCCTGTAATAATGTTTGAAATGTGGCACAAGTATTTCATACTGAGGCAGCTACTGAAAAAATCCAAATTGCTTAGGGGCCTAAACATGAGGAATTAACCCTTAAACACTGGGATTGGGCCCTAAAATATTTGGTCAGCAATATCCAGTGGTCAAGAGGTAGCAAGCAGAACATATAATGGAATGTATTGTCAAAGGCTTTCATGGCTGGAATCACTAGGTTCTTGTGGGTTTTGTCGGGCTATATGGCCATGTTCTAGAGGCATTTTCTCCTGACGTTTCGCCTGCATCTATGGCAAGCATCCGCAGAAGTAGTGAGGTCTGTTGGAGTTTGGAAAATGGGTTTATATATCTGTGGAATGACCAGGGTGGGGCAAAGAGCTCTTCTCTGCTGGAGCTAGGTGTGAATGTTTCAACTGACCACCTTCATTCTACAGTCATTCCACAGATATATAAACCCATTTTCCAAACTCCAGCAGACCTCACTACCTCTGAGGATGCTTGCCATAGATGCAGGCGAAATATCAGGAGAAAATGCCTCTAGAACATGGCCATGTAGCCCGAAAAAACCCACAAGAACCTATATAATGGAATGATGGTTCCTGCCAAGCATTTCTGCCAAAAGTGTGTGTTCCAGAAGTACCCAGCTTCATAAAGTTCTAAAGGTTGCAATGTATGACATGGAATTCAGTCCCGTGGTTGTATCATACGTGGTTTCTCTCTTGCATAATGATGCCTGTCCTCTTGTCCTTCCTCTTAGAATTTGTTAGCCAACACTCCTTCTTGGTAGAAAGGTGTCCCTTGTTTATAGTGTCTATGTATGTGTGATTTTTTGCCTTCAATTGTTGTAGCGAGGCCTCTGAAACCAAATGCATTTGGTTGACATTAAATCAGTGGTTCTTAACTTGTGAGTCCCCAGATGTTTTGGCCTTCAACTCCCAGAAATCCTAACAGTTGGTAAACTGGCTGGGATTTCTGGGAATTGTAGGCCAAAACACCTGGGGATCCACAGTTGAGAACCATTGCAGATTGGCTGCGTTGCTGGATCAAACTTAAATTCTTTGCTCATATATCAGCCCCATCAGAGAGACATCAACTGTGCTGCTAAGAAAAAGATCTATGCCAGTGCAAAAGCTGAGGTCCAAAGAAGGACAAGCGAGCTCAAGAACATCTGGTGGACAAAGAAGGCCGAAGAAATCCAACACCTGGCAGATACCCATAATGCTCAGGGATTTTTCAAAGCCACAAAGGTCATCTACGGACCAAGAAACCATGGCATACAGCCTCTACGCTCATCAGATGGAACCAAACTCCTGAAGGACCAAAAATCAATTGCACTACGTTGGAAAGAACACTACCAAAGCCTCCTGAACCGCAGCTCCAATGTGGCCGAAGAGGTCCTCTCACAAATCCCACAACAACAAACCAGGGATGAGCTTGCAGCACTGCCCAGTTTGGAAGAAGTCAGCAATGCCATCAGCCAACAGAAGAATAACAAAGCCAGTGGACCAGATGGGATCCCTGCTGAAATCTTTAAAGAGGGAGGACCTGAGCTGACACACCAACTCCACCAGCTCATAGAAAAAGTGTGGGTGACCGAGAAAATCCCAGCAGACTTCAAGGACGCCACCATCATCACCCTCTTCAAAAAAGGGGAAAGAACAAACTGCGGAAACTATCGAGGTATCTCCCTTCTAACCTCCGCTGGGAAAATTTTCGCAAGAATCCTTGCAAACCACCTTCTGCCCCTCTCAGAAGACACCCTCCTAGAATCCCAGAACGGCTTCCGCCCCTCCAGAGGAACCGTGGACATGATCTTCACTGCACGACAGCTCCAAGAAAAATGCAGGGAACAAAACCAACCTCTGTACATGGCATTCATCGACCTTGCAAAGGCATTCGACACAGTGAATCGCAGCGCTCTCTGGACCATCCTCCAAAAAATCGGGTGCCCAAACAAATTTGTGAACATCCTGCGGCTCCTCCATGATGACATGATGGCAACAGTCTTGGACAGCAGTGGCTCCCAAAGTGACCCATTTAAAGTGGAATCCGGTGTCAAACAGGGATGTGTTATTGCCCCAACTCTATTCTCCATCTTCATCGCTATGATACTTCACCTTGTTGATGGGAAGCTTCCCACCGGAGTGGAAATCATCTATCGGACAGATGGCAAGCTATTCAACCTCAGCAGACTGAAAGCCAAAACCAAGGTTACAACAACATCTGTTATAGAACTCCAGTATGCTGATGACAACGTCGTCTGTGCGCATTCAGAAGAAGATCTACAAGCCACTCTAAACACCTTTGCAGAAGCATACGAGAAGCTCGGCCTGTCATTGAACATTGAGAAAACCAAGGTGCTGTTCCAGCAGTCACCAGCCAATCCCTCTCCAATGCCAGTGATACAGCTTAATGGTGTAACATTAGAAAATGTTGATCATTTCCGCTACCTTGGCAGCCACCTCTCCACCAAAGTCAACATCGACGCCGAAATACAACACCGCCTGAGCTCTGCAAGTGCAGCATTTTCCAGAATGAAGCAGAGAGTGTTTGAGGACCGGGACATCCGTAGGGATACCAAGGTGCTTGTTTATAAAGCTATTGTCCTCCCAACCCTGCTATATGCCTGTGAGACGTGGACTGTCTACAGACGTCACATGCAGCTCCTGGAACGTTTCCATCAGCGCTGCCTCCGGAAAATCCTGCAAATCTCCTGGGAAGACAAGCGGACAAACGTCAGTGTGCTGGAAGAAGCAAAGACCACCAGCATTGAAGCGATGGTCCTCCAACATCAACTCCGCTGGGCCGGCCACGTTGTCCGGATGCCTGACCACCGTCTCCCAAAGCAGTTGCTGTACTCCAAACTTAAGAATGGAAAACGGAACATTGGTGGGCAGGAAAAGAGATTTAAAGATGGGCTCAAAGCCAACCTTAAAAACTCTGGCATAGACACTGAGAACTGGGAAGCCCTGGCCCTTGAGCGCTCCAGCTGGAGGTCAGCTGTGACCAGCAGTGCTGCAGAATTTGAGGAGGCACGAGTGGAGGGTGAAAGAGTGAAACGTGCCAGGAGGAAGGCGCGTCAAGCCAACCCCGACCGGGACCACCTTCCACCTGGAAACCAATGCCCTCACTGCGGAAGAAGATGCAGAGCAAGAATAGGGCTCCACAGCCACATACGGACCCACAAGGAAATCCATAATGGAAGACCATCTTACTCGTCCAACGAGGGATCGCCTAAGTAAGTATCAGCCCCATTTCCCATTATTAGTTGTTCCTCTATGGAAATTGTTATGTAGGAAGAAAAAGATAAAACTTATTGAGCAGTCATGGTTGGCGATCAAACAGGATTCTGCTTTAGTGCAAACTTTGCTACAAGGCAGTGGAAGCAAATGATAACAGACAATAAGAAGTCCCCTGCGTCATATGATTATAAATGATAATGCTACACATATCTCTATCAGTTTGAAAAACTTTGGCTTGCATCCAGGTGTTCATTTCAGTTACAGTAAGTCCACTGAATCAATGGGAACTTGATAAGTCAACATTGATTTAATAGATCACGCGTTGTTTGCATAACAGTTGGATCTAGGTCTATAACAATAGTTTTTTTAAAAAAAGCATAGGAGCAAAATTTCCATTAGATATCAAAACTCTGGAAACTTTGAGAAAATAAGTATTACTTGCTTAATGCAAGTATTAAATGAACCTTTAAGATGCCATTTCAAATCCCAAGTACCTAAGGACTATCATTCACATGCCCAACTGGTATTTTTCTTTGAAGAAGATGAAGCAAATTCTTGAGCTAACCCGTATTGGGAAGTTGCTTCTTCAGGTGTTTTGTCTGTTGTCTGAAAAGTCTTAACCATGGTCCCAAATTGAGCACAAGTATTAAACCACCAACCGTTGGAGCTGATGGAGGCATGGTAGTAACGTAGTCCAATCTATTAGCTTCAGATCGGAAAACAGGGGATGCTGCATTCTGAACAAAAGGAAATTCCCTTCCAAGGAAGCTCTGCTTTAGGGCATGTTGCTGTACTATGGTCTGGTATAGTGGTTTGAGCATTGGACTGTGACTCTAGAAGCCAAGGTATAATTCCTGCTTGACCATTGAATGCTAGTGCTTAGCCTTGAACAAGTCGCACCCCAGAAAGACCTGTGATAAGGGTTGCTTTAGGTTCAGCGTATCGGAAAAGGCTTGAAGGCACAAAACAACAGAGTGTGAAAGTTGTGCTTGCTTTCTTTAGATAAGGGAACAATTGGAGTGTGAGTCACAGCAGGTAGAAATCGCTCCTTCCCTGTGCTATTGACCAGATATCCGGCCATTTTTAACCCTTATATGCTTAGTGGTACTTTGTTTTAGTCTGTGCTGTCAGCTGTTTTCAGTCCCAAAATGAGAGAAAGGTGGAATATTGAATGAATGAATGAATGAGTGAATGAATGAATGCAGATCTAATAATTGCTGTTGTTGTTCATTCGTTCAGTCATTTCCGACTCTTCATGACCTCATGGACCAGCCTACGCCAGAGCTCCCTGTCGGCCGTCACCACACCCAGCTCCTTTAGAGTCAAGCCAATCAGTTCAAGGATCCCATCCATCCATCTTGCCCTTGGTTGACCCCTCTTACTTTTTCCTTCCATTTTCCCCAGCATCATTGTCTTCTCTAAGCTTTCCTGTCTTCTCATGATGTGGCCTAAACTTTGTCTCTAGTCTCCTTCCCTCCAGTGAGCAGTCGGGCTTCATTTCCTGGAGGATGGACTGGTTGGATCTTCTCGCAGTCCAAGGCACTCTCATGACTTTCCCCCAGCACCACAGCTCAAAATCATCTAACTTCCTTTGCTCAGCCTTCCCTATGATCCAGCTCTCACATCCATAGGTGACTATGGGGAATACCATTGCTTTAACTATTCGGATCTTCGTTGCCTTTGTGATGTCTCGTACTAATAATAGTAATGATAATAATAATTTTATTTCTTACCTACCTCTCCTCATGGCTCGAGGTGGGTTTCAACATAGCTAAAACGCATAGAGGAAAGGGTAAAGATTTCCCTTGACATTAAGTCCAGTTGTGTCTGACTCTGAGGGTTGGTGCTCATCTCAGTTTCTAAGCTGAAGAGTCGACATTGTCTGTAGACGCCTCCAAGGTCATGCAACTGGCATGAGTGCATGGAGGGCCATTACCTTCTAACAGAAGTAGTATCTATTGATCTACTCACATTTGCATGTTTCTGAACTGCTAGGTTGGCAGACTCTGGGCCTAAGCGGGAGTCACCCCACTCCCTAGATTCAAACAGCCAACCTTTCAGTCGGCAAGTCCAGCACCTCAGCAGTTTAAACTGTTGTACCACCAGGGCCCTCACTAAAACACATTTATTTATCGTGTCAGGAGCAAACCAGATAGTTGTATTTCATTTTTTAAAACAAACAAACAAAGCACAAAGTTTGCAAGCTTGGTAGTTGATTAAATGTCCTTTGACCAGTAGCTGGCCACTTGGAGTGCCTCTGGTGTTGCTGCGAGAAGGTCCCCCATTGTGCATGTGGCAGGACTTAAGTTGCATTGCAGCAGGTGATCAGTGGTTTGCTCTTCTCCGCACTCACATGTCATGGATTCCACTTTGTGGCCCCATTTCTGAAGGTTGGCTCTGCATCTCGTGGTGCCAGAGCGCAGTCTGTTCAGTGCCTTCCAAGTCGCCTAGTCCTCTGTGTGCCCAGGGGGGAGTCTCTCATTTGGTATCAGCCATTGGTTGAGGTGCTGGGTTTGAGCCTGCCACTTTTGGACTCTCGCTTGCTGAGGTGTTCCAGAAGCGACTAAAACACATAATCATCGTAAACATTCTATAAATACGTTAAAACGTATTTCTACAAAATACCTATTAAAATACGCAGAAGAAAAAATAAAACACAAGACATGAGTTTAAAATTCCTGATTAAAACTGACTGTGTAGGCCTGCTGGAAGAGATAGATCTTCAGATGCGTTTGTCGGATCTCTTGCAGATCTAGGTCTGCAAATGCTTTCAGATTGTGAATACTGTGCTTTGGGACAAATATAACTCTGCCCAGATTAGATTGACAAAGTGCTGAATCTGTCTTCTCTAAAGCTGTAGGTTGTTTACTTTTGTATCATCCAAGGAATGTCTTGTGAAGATTTGTGGGAGAGAACATTTTGAAACGAGCTTGGCACAGCAAAGAGATGTGCAGAAAAAGGTTTGCACCCCAATGTGGCATGCATTCTCTTTGGAAAAAAGAGGCCGATATCTTCTTGGTGGTTGTGTGACAGCATCAGGCACCAGACTCAAAGACTGGCTGCATTATCTGTCTGAATTTGGCAGAAGCTGCAGTGTGGCTGTTGTGCAGAAAGGCACCAGACTACCATTACTGAACTTTCCCATAGTACTCTCCAGAGCTATGCATACAGTGTATGCGTGTGCATCCATGCATGCTTCCTTATTGCCAAGCCGGGTGCATTGTTCTTGCATCACAAACGGAAGTCAGAATCCTGGCTGGCGGTGGCTTGTTCAGTCTAGTAGTAACACAGGTGCTCTTTTTTCTGCCACGGCAAGAGAAGAGCTCATAAAGCAGGCTGCTCCATTGGCTGTTGACCTTTTGTTCTCTGCCAGGTATTCCATTGTTCCTTTGTCAACCTGGTGTTGATCACCGGATGTGTGCATTGTGCGTGGTGCCACCTTAATTTGTTTTGGATCAGAGCGTATTGAAGAGCTGCTTAATCATCTGTAGGAGAGAGAAAAAAAAACTCTCAGGCATTCGTTCCATCAGAGAGTAGTAGAAATGAATGAGCACGTGTTTTGTGAGGAATGCTCTCTCTGTGAGGTTTGTTCCTCCAAACCCAAGGGTGGCACAAAAGGGACTTGTGTCGCTTAAGGGGTTTTTTTAGGTTGTGTCAGGAGCGACTTGAGAAACTGCAAGTTGCTTCTGGTGTGAGAGAATTGGCCGTCTGCAAGGACGTTCCCAGGGGACGCCCAGATGATTTGATGTTTTTATCATCCTTGTGGGAGGCTTCTCTCATGTCCCCGCATGAGGAGCTGGAGCTGGTAGAGGGAGCTCATCCGCCTCTCCCTGGATTTGAACCTGTGACCTGTTGGTCTTCAGTCCTGCCGGCACAGGGGTTTAACCCACTGTGCCACCCGGGGGCTACACTTAAGGGGTAATTTAGCAGGTATTCCAAAACCTCTTATGGCTCCTGCTATCTCATCCATGTGTGTTTATAACTTTTATACCATTTCTAGGTGTTATCCTGGCATAGCATTCTGCATGGACCTATAGCAAGGGAGAAGGAACTTGTAGTAGTAGGGCTGGCTGTGGCCAAACACTTCCCATCAGAAGGGGAAAAGGACAGCAAGAAAGCCTTTCTGGGCAAGCAGTTTGGTGTCTGTTTCATTAGGATAGTCTCAGGTCCGTGATGGTGAACCTATGAGCACTGACACGCATAACTATTTTTGATGACACGCTGTCACATGAGGCCGCATACAGAGAAGTACACCTTATAAGAGCCAATCTAATTCCATCCTTAAATTTGTAAAAGGCTCTACAAATTTAACATCTGCACGTTTGAGCATTGTTCACGCCATAACTCAGCATGGAATAGACATTTTCTTATTTAAACTATAAATATTGCAAAATTATGTTGTTTTTTCCTTGAAGTTGACACCCCACCCAAGTTATGCTCAGGTTTTTGGCAAATTTTGACTCACCAAGCTCAAAAGGTTGCCCATCACTGTCTCAGATAGTCTTAGGTGTGCTCAAGTCCTGGGAAAAGTTCCTTTTTGAACAATATGTCTAAGAATTGCAATGCCATTTCACTCAGTATTCTGATTAGCGGAAGTCTTCTAAGACAGCGATTCCCAAACTGTGTTCTGCAGAACCCTATGGTTCTGCAAAAACATTGTAGGGGTTCCACCAAAATAAAAGTTTTTTAAAAAGGTCTTATTGGTGGTGTTGTTTTATTGAAATTCAATGTACCTCTGCTTTAAAAACAAATGTTGCATCTGTACTACTGAATGACTTTTGGGTGGAACTGATAGACGTATAACTGGGTTGTTGTAGGTTTTTTCGGGCTATATCATAGAATCATAGAATCAAAGAGTTGGAAGAGACCTCATGGGCCATCCAGTCCAACCCCCTGCCAAGAAGCAGGAATATTGCATTCAAATCACCCCTGACAGACCATATGGCCATGGTCTAGAGGCATTCTCTCTTGACATTTCGCCTGCATCTATGGCAAGCATCCTCAGAGGTAGTGAGGTCTGTTGGAACTAGGAAAAAGGGTTTATATATCTGTGGAGTGAGCAGAGTGAGACAAGGGACTCTTGTCTGCTGGAGCTAGGTGTGAATGTTTCAACTGACCACCTTGATTAGCATATAATGGCCTGACAGTTCCTGGAGCAAACTTTCATTGAGAGGTGATTAAATGTCCTTGCTTGTTTCCTGTCTGTTGTTGTGCTGTTGTAATTTTAGAGTTTTTTAAAAAAATACTGGTAGCCGGATTTTGTTCATTTTCATGGTTTCCTCCTTTGGAAAGTGAACAAAATCTGGCAACCAGTATTAAGAAACTCTATAACTACAACAGCACAACAACAGACAGGAAACAAACAAGGACATCTAATCACCTCTCAACAAAAGTTTGCTCTAGGCACTTTCAGGCCATTATATGCTAATCAAGGTGGTCAGTTGAAACATTCACACCTATGTCCAGCAGACAAGAGTCCTTTGTCCCACCCTGGACATTCCACAGATATATAAATCCTTTTTCCTAGTTCCAACAGACCTCACTACCTCTGAGGATGCTTGCCATAGATGCAGGCGAAACGTCAGGAGAGAATGCCTCTAGACTATGGCCATTTAGCCCGAAAAAATCTACAACAACCCAATATGTCTGAGAATTGCAATGCCATTTCACTCAGTATTCTGATTAGTGGAAGTCTTCTAAGATAGCGATTCCCAAACTGTACTTTGCAGAACCCCATGGTTCTGCAAAAACATTGTAGGAGTTCCACCAAAATAAAAGTTTGTTTTTTAAAAAAAAAGTATTATTGAAGTTCTTATTGAAATTCAGAGTACCTCTGCTTTAAAAACAAATGTTGAATCTGTGCTACTGAATGACTTTTGGGTGGAACTGATAGACGTATACCTGTCTGGAAGTGGAAAGGCTATCTGAGTAATGTTGCCCTTCATGTCCACCTATTGATATAAATTGGGCTTCTTAGGCTATGCTTACACCAAAAACAAATGTAGAAGTAAGTTTGATGTCGCTCTGGATTTATATATTCAGCTACAAACATAAAAGCCAATTTCAAAACTAGTTTAAGTACAAAAATGAAACAATTTTATTCATCACTTTAGGCATGAATCCAATATTTTCTTGTACCAAAATAAAGGTTTGTTTAAAATGTTTTCTCCTTATTTCCAAACCTTTTACATAACACAAAACTCTCAGGAAATATGAGGATGAACTTTATGGATTCACAATGCTGAGGGACAGAGTTGGGGTTCCATGGGGGGAAAAAGTATTCTGAAGGGTTCCGTGACCAAAAATGTATGAGAACTACTGTTCTAAGATATGAAAAAATGTTTTCCTCATCACTTGCTGCTCAAGAGTCTTTGGGATGGAGCTTCCACCAGTTGAACTTGGATATACAAAACACACAGCAAGAGGAATAGGTACAATCACGTGCCTCATTTCCAACAGAATAAACCTTGAGGATGCTTGCCACAGATACAGGTAGACGTCAGGAGATAATGCTACTAGAACATGCCCCAAAACCCGTAAAATGCACATCAACCCAATCACGGAAGACCCAGGGCAGTTACTTTGAAAGAGTAAAAGTGGCAGGATAAATTGATTGGGAAGCAAGAACTGAAGGACAGAGTTGAACAAGGCTGTGTGGAGAATTTGGAGGAAAGGTTTCCCCACTCCACACAATGACCCTAGACTTATTCACAACCATTTCAAAATCCATAATTTTGCCTCAAAATCAGTCCTCAAGTTACAAATGATGTCAACTTATACATGAGTGTATATGGTAGAAGAATGCTATGATTTTTAAGATTAGATTGAAATACACCACAGTAAAAGCCACCCATGTTTGTAAAAGTTGGAAGCTGTTGTTTTGGGCTTTACATGTATCTTCTCATCAGTTGAGGTCTGAGGAGTGGGAACCGTTTTATCAGTTGCAGTACACAGTAGTTTCTGTTTTGGGTGACCAGTTGATTTCTTGATGTCTTTCTTGGGGTCCTTTCTGAGTGCTAAAAAGAGGGTGGATACCTGTCGTATCCTCCAAATGCTAGCAGTCAGTTCCACAACAGATAAGCATCCCATTTTTGGCATTGGCAGAATAGATCATATGAGCTGAGAGGACACAATGTTTGAGCTATTGATTTTGTGCCTGGTCCCAAAGAAGCAAGGCAGACCAGGAGGGAAAGGAGGATGTCTGTTCATCACTAAGTGGGAACAAAAGTATTCTTTTCTACGCAAGAACCTATTTGCAAATATTAGTGTAGCTGTGGACTTCCTCAGAGGAAGCCAAGAAGCCAAATTTACACGGCTAATTATAGAGTCTTCTGTTAATCATTTATGCAGATTGATAAGCCATTGAAAGAACCAGAGCTGGAATGAACGCCTGTAGCTTTGGACAGCTGGATCAACTAAAAAAGCTCTTATTCGTGCAATTTTGCAATTCACAGTTCTAAAAATGAGATCCATTCCTGAAATCTCCATTACTGAAGCCCTGGTGTTGTTGTGCCTTGCACCTGTTCTTAGTGATCAGTAATGTTCTCTATCTGGACATCATCACATGGAGGTCCAGAAGCCAAAGGGCAGCGAGGGAAACTATGGGGCAGTGGTCCGCTTGGTCCCCTTACCATCATGGGCTGCCAACCCATGACGTTTCCCTGCTGTCCTGGCTTCCTTCTGTGCTGTTCCGGGCTTCTTTTATGAGGAGTTGGATAGTCACGCAATTCTTCAGGGCTCTGTCTCTGTTTGCTGTCGGCATGCTTTTGGCATGGAATCCCTCCGAAAGTAGCCCTGCATTATTTGATGCTATGTCAGCTCCACTGACTGCCGATCCAGTTCTGAACACAATTCAAAGTGCTGGTTTTGACCTACAAAACCCTATACGGCTCCGGCCCGGCGTACTTGTCCGAACGCATCTCCCTCTACGTCCCACCTCGGAATCTGAGATCATTTGGGGAAGCCCTGCACTCGACCCCACCTCTATCACAAGTGAGGCTGGTGGGGACGAGGAGCAGGGCCTTCTCGGTGGTGGCCCCTCACCTGTGGAAGATCAGATCAGCAACATCCCTCCTCTCCCTTAGAAGGAAATTAAAAACGTGGTTATGGGACCAGGCCTTTGGGCAACCTGGCAGCTAAGGACAATGGACGACTAGAATTAACAGGACTGACAATGTGGAATTGAAACTATGGACTATGTGACAGCGAACGCTGAATGCTAAACTGGTTTATTGACGTGTTGTAGAACTGAGAACCGACCGTTTAATTGTTTTTAACTGTTTAATTGCTGCTATACTGTTTTTATTGCTGTATTGTATTTTATTGTTGTATTGATGCCGGCATCGAATTGTGCCTTTGTAAGCCGCTCTGAGTCCCCCCCGAGGTGAGAAGGGCGGGGTAGAAGTGTCTGAAATAAACAAATAATAAATAAATAATGGGAGGTAAACATGCCAGGAGCACACAGAGACAAGGAAAACCACTTATCCGACGAGGTCCTCTCTCTCTTTGTTTCTGACTAGCAGTTCTTTTGGATGAGGAAAGTAATACCTCTTGCAATAACGGGGACTTGAGTATCTGTGGTTATGCTCACTGTTTCCGTTATAAACTGCTGTGTTGTTGGTTTTATAAAAAGAAAAAAGAAAATGGATTTATAACTCCCCTGTAAAGAATTTGTTCTTGGATGGAACGATGTATACAAAAGGTCCCTGGACTATGCTTGTCGGAATAGGAGGAAGTCGCAGTTTTGTGTTCAGGGAGGAATAGTACTTGCATCGTGGTGCTTTGATTTTCAGGGTTTTATTGCACCTCAGCCTGGTTTGGCTAGTTCTGTGGAAAGTGGAATTCTTGTTGCTTTCAACCAGGAACGTTCCAGCTTGAGTTCGCAGCTAGGGCCATCTCATGGGATGGGAATAACACATTTTTCTGTATGCCAGCCTGAAACCCTGTGATAGAGTATAGTATATAAATATTGCAATAATCCGAACCTACTTCTATTATCAGTATTCTTGGTTTTGCAGTCGACCAGGTGTTACTGAGTGGAGTTTTGGATCATTAGTGATTCAGGAACTATCCAAAAATATTAGGAATGAATGAGGTATTGCGAGCTAATTTGACATGTTCCAGGTAGTTGCACATGTTGCAATTGTGCTGTTGCCATGTTGTCTATAGCAATTTCATCCAGGTGCTTTGTCAGTTCATTTAGAATGCTTCCAGAGCACCTGTTATCATTGGAACTACATGATGGTCATCCCTCTGTAATGATTTCAGCTAGGACTGTGGATAGAGGTCCACTCCCAGCGAGCCTTAGAATCACAGAATCATAGAATCATAGAGTTGGAAGAGACCTCATGGGCTATCCAGTCCAACCCCCTGCCAAGAAGCAGGAATATTGCATTCAAAGCACCCCTGACAGATGGCCATCCAGCCTCTGTTTAAAAGCTTCTAAAGAAGGAGCGTCTACCACACTCCAGGGCAGAGAGTTCCACTGCTGAATGGCTCTCACAGTCAGGAAATTCTTCCTCATGTTCAGATGGAATCTCCTTTCTTGTAGTTTGAAGCCATTGTTCCGTGTCCTAGTCTTCACTAAATCAGATCAGCCAGGACAGAGTACAGGCACTCCGGGTTGAAGGCAAAGTTACAAAAGTTTATTATGGTTTGGCCAAATAGGTTGCAGATACAAGAAGGGCGCTTCAAAAGGTACAAGCATAAATTAACAGAAAAATACATGACATTCTTATACAGTTCTGGAAGCTATTCAGACTTCCCACTCCCTCCCCTGATTCTCTGAAAACAGGTGCAGGCTAGGATTGGCATCCGGATTGGCCAGGGATTCCCTTGATGTCACAGCCTGCAGAGGTGTACCACCTCGGGAACACCTC
The DNA here is from genome assembly GCF_037176765.1 of Anolis sagrei. Lineage (NCBI taxonomy): Eukaryota > Metazoa > Chordata > Lepidosauria > Squamata > Anolidae > Anolis > Anolis sagrei. The sequence continues at coordinate 266,281,494 of NC_090023.1, read as the reverse complement.
AGCAAGCGAGAGTCCAAAAGTGGCAGGCTCAAACCCAGAACCTCAACCAATGGCTGATACCAAATGAGAAACTCCCCCCTGGGCACCCAGAGGACTGGGCGACTTGGAAGGCGCTGAACAGACTGCGCTCTGGCACCACAAGATGCAGAGCCAGCCTTCAGAAATGGGGCTACAAAGTTGAATCCTCGACATGCGAGTGTGGAGAGGAGCAAATCACTGACCACCTGCTGCAATGCAACCTGAGCCCTGCCACATGCACCATGGAGGACCTTCTTGCAGCAACACCAGAGGCACTCCAAGTGGCCAGAGACTGGTCAAAGGACATTTAATCAACTACCAAACTCACATTTTGTATTTACTCTGTTTGCTTTGTTCTGTTAGAAATGTAATATAATTGACTGGCTACCCTGACACGAGAAATAAAATAACAGCCTGCAGAAGGAGATTTCCATGGTGGGAAGAATGATAACTAGTATTGGTTAGTTTAAAGAGACAGTCTGTTGCAGAGACGGTCCGTGGAAGGGCACAATCCTGGCAGAAATGTTGATGTGGATATTTTGTCTCTGATTAACTCAAGTGCCCAGTTCAGTGTGAAATAAAGGGGCAAGACCCAAAAGACAAAGTTTATGATTCTGGACAATGAAGAGCTTGGCTGCTTCCTTAGAGAGTCAATGGATTCATATTTGCTGAGCCCCCTCTTCTGTGGGAGTGGCAGACTATCAGCTTCAACTTGAATGAACAAACATCCTGAGCTCATTCTGGTGACAAAGTGGATCTTCTGTCTGCACACACACACACATGCGCACAAAGGTTTGGTATTTATCTGGCTTGGGAAATAGCTAGAGGGATCCTAGCTGTGGTCTCCTTTTCCAAGGGATTATTCAAACTGAGGGCATGGAGAAGTATTTGCCTTTTAAATACATTTTGATACATTTCATTTAATACAGTTTATACTTTTAGAAATTGACACAGTACATAACTGATTACTTTGGCCACATCATGAGGAGACAGGAAAGCCTAGAGAAGGGAATGATGCTGGGGAAAGTGGAAGGCAAAAGGAAGAGGGGCCGACCAAGGGCAAGATGGATGGATGGCATCCTTGAAGTGACTGGACTGACCTTGAGGGAGCTGGGGGTGGTAACGGCCGACGGAGCCCTGGCGTGGGCTGGTCCATGAGGTCACGAAGAGTCGGAGACGACTGAACGAATGAACAACAACAACAACATAACTGATACAAGTTATACAAAAATCATCAAGGTGATACAGTTTATTAAAAAGTTAGATTTTTAAAAAATCTATTTTTATTGAGAATAAATGTTACTCCTTAGAGGTAGGAGTATAAAAGAAGGAAAGAACAGTTGAATGACTTGTTGTTTTGAGTTAATTTACATAAAAAGTTAGATTTGATAAAATTGGGGTACAGCTGCTGCTAGGTCCGTTCCAGAACTTCTAACGCTTTGGCATTTTGCAATTTTAGAACCATGGAAAATGTTTTAATAAAGAAAAATAATAATATAACTTGCTTGGAGTCTCTTGATGATCTATAAATATTCTGGGTGTGATCCATGGCTCAACAACACCCTCACCTTTTCTTTCCCCTTAAAGAAGCTTACAGAAAACCAGATAAAGATGTATCTCTCAAAAACCCACGACAGTTAAAAGCCATTGAAAAGCAACGCAGAAAGACAGTACAGCCCACAAGCAGTCAATGTCCAAAGGCCTGTTGGAAAACCGAAAAGCCTTAGTGTACTACTCAAAGGACACTATGGGGCAGTCAGTTTAGGCTTACTAAGAATAGGATGCCAGGCTTACTAAGGAGAGGATTGGGAGCATCTCTACCAGATGCATCTCAGAAGATAATGAGAGCAAGAGAAGGACTTCCCCTTAATATCTCAAAACCACACAGACTCAGATGCCAGAGTTTTTGTTACTGTGCACTTTCAGGTTGTCTCTAACTTTCAAAGACTTTCTTGGTAAGATTTTTTCCAGAAGGATTTGCCATGCTCTTATCTGAAGCTGAGAGCATGTGACTTGCCAAGGTCACCTCCTGATGAGTGAGAAGTCAAACCTAGTATCTTGGGATCGTAAGTCCAACACTCAGACCATTACAACTTGTTGAGCTCTTCAAGTAACCTAGACCTGAGTAGGTAATAACTGATACTTTGCATTATGTCTGGAAACAGACTGGTAACTAGTAGAGCTGTTGCAACAAAATAGTTGTGTGAGTCCTATAACTCCGTTCCCTTCTTAGATCTCCAAAAGCATGGACATTGGGATGTTCATGGCAGATCACAATGCTGAGCTCCGTTTGATGGACTGCAAGCATTTTCTACTTTGGAACCTCTAGCTGTCCATTTTGGGCATAGGGAAAGTTGAGCATATAGTCTTGATTTGACCTGGCGATGCTTTTGCCTAAACATGATTTGGAGGGCCTTTGATGCTCATTGTGGTTGTTTGAAGCCTTGATTTTGATTGAAGGTGATTCATTTCCCACCTGAATTGCAGATGGCCCAGTCAGACTGAGGTTGAATAAAAAGAGTCTTTTTCTTGAGTTAACCCAGTTTGAATAGTTTCATCAAGCAATGAAATTCAGTAGGCCTGGTGGCGTAAGCTGATGCACTTCCTAATAAGCTCTGCTTTAATGTTTGGTGGGGCACGCCTTGTTTGGTAAATGCAGACGTCAGACCCACAGGACCGGTGACGTCCCCTTCTTGGTACCTCACCCAGGATTCATTAAGAGCGGGTCCCAAATGGCTCCGTGACGTCTGTGGGCACACTTGTTTTCCATCTTGCCATTTCAAAAAGGGCAAGGACGGTGTTACGTCTTTGGCCACTGACAGACACAGAGATGGGTGAACAATGGCGGCGTAGATAGAGTTGGAAAAACCTGCAAATGTAGAAGGCCACCTGCAATTGAATGCTTGGCAACATGTGCTCAAAATCTTCTCGGGCGCAAACGAGTTCGGCATGGTGTTCAGTCTGAGTGATGCACACCTTTCGTCAGAGGCTCCTTTGAGCAGCTCTTCAGTGCAAACCCTTTTCTCATTGACAAGAAAAAGCAAGTCTATAGAGTTATAAGTGCAAACTTTCTGGGTGAGAAGTCTGCTTCATTGGCCATTCTGCTGGTTTTTTTGCCCAGAAGCGGCGACCATTCCTGATGGTTTGCCCCCCATTTCCATGAGGAAGAGCCACTTGAGTTTTGCCTGTGCGCTAAGGCTGTGTGTCTGGGGGTGGCTGCACAAGCAAGGAACATACGTGAACTGGGTCAGAAAGCAAAAGCTAGGCATTTTTGTGCTTTTCCAACTTATTTTTAAATGCAGGTTTCCAGTTGGAAGGGACATCCTGCACCTAAAAGCATTTCTGAGTCTTGCCCAGCTTTTTTTTTCCTTGGTAGCCACCACGAAAGGAGAGTCCGCAGAATTCCTGAGCAGTTTCTTCCATTGCTGGAGTGTTCCTAAATGTCTTTCCCCTCTGCTGTTTCACTCTGTTTGCTTTCTGTTGCTTCTCGCCTTATCTGCAGTTGCTAGGAAAATGACGACTCCATTGGGACCCTTCACATTAATTGGAAGTGTTGAACATTTCCCCCTGCCCTCCTCAGCTTTACTAAGATTAGCCCAGGTTTTTCAGCCTGCCCTCCTTTCCAGGAGAGACCATAACCAGGAGGCTTTGCGGATCTCTTAAGCCGCATTAGACCGAGACAGATTATTGGTCTGGCTGGCTTTGTACTGTCTAGTCAAGAGAGCTTGGAAAGTTACTTTTTTTGTGCAATGTCAGCTTAGCCGACATGGACAATGGCCATGCTGGCAGTGAGACTCTGGAAGCTATAATCAAAAAAGCAATTTATTTCAAACTAGGTAAGAATGAACCGCTTTTGTGGTGACTGGAATTACTTGAGCAATTTTGTGCACTTGTTTCAGTGCTTTTTATGCCATTCTTTATTGAGAACTGTTTGAGACAAGTGCATTACATTATTTGCTTATTTATTGTAGTCATGTACAGTGCAAGGATATCTCAGTTCATAAAGTAAATGGGATCCTAGGGCAGTGGTTCTCAACCTGTGGGTCCCCAGGTGTTTTGGCCTACAACTCCCAGAAATCCCAGCCAGTTTACCAGCTGTTAGGATTTCTGGGAGTTGAAGGCCAAAACATCTGGGGACCCACAGGTTGGGAACCACTGTCCTGGCGATGATGTCTTTTCAAGAAAAGTTGATACCAGAGGTAGAAATAACATGGAAGGAATAGAGATTAGTTCCCACAGCACAGTCAAAAACAGCAGTAGCAAACTCTTTATTTTTCCAAAACTTAGGATCTGCATGTGTGAATGAAACAACCAGGTCAAATGGGATTCCCACAAATAAAAACAAATAAAAACATTTCGAACTTTCTAGAGGCCCTGGAAGACTCAAAATTCACCAACGTCAGATTTTTGTATGATTTCCACTTTGGTGGCCAAACTTATACTTTTATGTTAAGGGGAAGCTAGCGTGTAGGTCTGTTTGCTCTCGTCTTTACTCTCTGTTTTGCTGTTCATGCATAATCAGAAAGGATTTTGTTGCACACAAACATACATGACCACACTAGGGTTGCCTGGAGTAAAACCCCGTTATTCCCCTGCTCAAACTATTGCACTGTTCACCGAAAACATGATACTGCAACTCAGAACCAAAAATTCACTGTCCTCACATTGGTGGTGCTATCTCTCTCTCTCTCTCTCTGTCTGTCTATATATGTCCCAGCATTGAATGTTTGATGTATATATATTGTGCTCTGCCCTGAGTCTCCGGCAGGGTAAGAAGGGTGGAATATAAATGTCTTAAATAAATAAATAATAAATATATCTATATCCATACTCATACCCATACCCATATCTATATCTATGAGAAATGTGTGTGCATACACAAGCACACACACATACACACCTTCCGGTTAGAGAAGAGGTAAAAAAGGGGGCAGGTGTAGGAAGCCTTTGCGAAAAGAAGCTTCTTTGTCAGAGATTTTGTTAATTGAGGCATATATGTATAGCTCATCTTAGAAGACATCTGTTGCTGAGAGCTCCCAACAACAGAAAGAACTAGGAGCCTAGTGTCTAGGTCCAGGGAAGTTATGCTCCCCATGCTCTATTCTTCCTTGGTTAGACTACACCTGGAATATTGTGTCCAATTCTGGGCACCACAATTGAAGAGAGATATTGACAAGCTGGAATGTGTCCAGAGGAGGGCGACTAAAATGATCAAGGGTCTGGAGAACAAGCCCTATGAGGAGCGGCTTAAGGAGCTGGGCATGTTTAGCCTGAAGAAGAGAAAGCTGAGGGAGATATGATAGCCATGCATAAATATGTGAGAGGAAGCCACAGGGAAGAGGGAGCAAGCTTGTTTTCTGCTTCCTTGGAGACTAGGACGCAATGGAACAATGGCTTCAAACGACAAGAGAGGAGATTCTATCTGAACATGAGGAAGAACTTCCTGACTGTGAGAGCCGTTCAGCAGTGGAACTCTCTGCCCCGGAGTGTGGTGGAGGCTCCTTCTTTGGAAGCTTTTAAACAGAGGCTGGATGGCCATCTGTCAGGGGTGATTTGAATGCAATATTCTTGCTTCTTGGCAGGGGGTTGGACTGGATGGTCCATGAGGTCTCTTCCAACTCTTTGATTCTATGATTCTATGATTCTGTGAACTGGAACAGGCTCACAGTTAAAACAATAACCAGTCCACATCCATTAAAATCCAAATGGATCAAATGTATGAAACCATCTACCGAGGCTTTCATTTTTCGTAACAATAGCTGGTTCTTGGAGCACTTGGATAGTTCTGTATAGAAAGAGGCTCTGCCTCATGTCTTGAGGTCCCAAGCTCTAATTTACAATTTAGCACCTAGAATGCAGATTGTATGTTTCTGTAGATGCTGAACTCTCTGTCATTTATACTGTCCTAAAATGAATGGCTGCTTCAGTTAGAGAGGATCAGCTCTCCTTTTCCCTGGAACATCCCAAGGCATTTGCAGGCTGTTCAGTTTGCACATCTGGATGCCACCATTGTTTGTCTTTTGTTCATCCCCCCCATCCCGCAAACATAAGATACTATTTTAGACCAGGAACAGCCAGTAAACCAACAGTGGCTTTTGTGTCTTGCAGGGACAGAAGCTATAAATATCCCCAGTGTGCAGCTGTAAAAACCCAAATGGGCTGCAGGATTAAAACCAAAATGTGCACACACATGCAGAGTGAGAGTGAGAGACGCCAGTTCCTCGAAAGCAGGGCTGTGACTGGCCTCAGAAATTATTCACCCAGAGTGCAAACATCGGAGGTTGATCACTAGACTGAAGAGTGAGACATCTCTTCCCTGTCATGTCCATGTGCTGGTTTCCAGCTCACCATTCTCTTTCTGGACCTGTTTTGCACTGTGATTTCGGAGAATGTGAATTAGCTTTTGTATCCAGAATCTAATAAAAGACCCAGATCTCATGTTGGATTCACACAGCATGATGTTGCAGCATCCTTTGACCCCAAGAAAAACATTACAAGCACAGACTGCTTTTAGGACTCCATGTTGATGAGGTTGTTTCTCAGAGTCTGGCATTGAATTAGCTTTTGTACGGTTCCGGTCCAGTGTATTTGTCCGAACGTATCTCCCTCTACGTCCCACCCCGGAATTTGAGATCATCTGGGGGGGGGGGCTGCTCTCGACCCCACCGCTATCACAAGTGAGGTTGGTGGGGACGAGGAGCAGGGCCTTTTCAGTGGTGGCCCCTCACCTGTGGAACTCACTCCCGGGGGAAATTTAGGGCATCAACATCCCTCCTCTCCTTCAGGAGGAAGGCAAAGACGTGGTTGTGGGACCAGGCCTTTGGGCAACCTGACAACTAGATAAGGACAACCAGACGGATAGGACTGACAAGACTGACAATTGTGGAATTGGAATTTGAACTATGAGATAGCGAACGCTGACCGTCAATGAGGAGAAACTGGTTTGTATTGGTTTTATTGGTTTTATTGTTTTATGGTTGTAATGCAAGAATTGTTGTTAATTGTTAATTGATGTTATTTTGTTTTATTGCTGTTATGTGATGTGGTCATCGAATTGTGCCTTGCTTTTGTAAGCCGCCCTGAGTCCTCTTCGGGGTGAGAAGGGCGGGGTAGAAGTAACCAAAATAAAATAAATAAATAAAATTGTATGGAGCCACAGCAATTGGTTGGTGGCCCTGGGCACATGCAGTTACAGCATTTCTAAGCAAACATACATGACAGAATTCAGCCAATAATACAGGCACAGGGGAGGTATTGGCTATCGACAACATGGAGTTGATCAGGCTCACTAAAACAGATCAGTATACAGCCGAACCTTGAATTCTTATTTTACTCCAAAGGGGTGGGAGCAAGGTCAGCCTCTGCCCAGTGGTCGCCTTTCCTTTCTCCACTATGACTGCACAGTTTTCTTCATATGTTTTGGGTTTCTGCAGATTTATAACATGTAGCATCAGGACTGTGGCACAGCTGGCTGGGAGTCAGCTACATTAAGATCACTACTGACCAAAAGGTCATGAGTTCAAAGCCAGCCCGGGTTGGAGTGAGCTTCCGACCAATTTGTGAAGCTTGCTGTTGACCTTTGCAGCCCAAAAGACAGTTGTATCTGTCAATTATGAAATTTAGCTTATGGGGCGAGTCTAATTTACGATTAAAAGATCTCCAGCAAGCATGCAAAGGATGAGGAAGTACAAATGGACGGTGAAGCAACAGTTCCCCTGGTGGCCAGAATACCCTCATGAAAAAGCTGGAATGTTAAATAGCATCTGTTCTGGAACAGCAGTTGTCCACGGGAAGGGTGTTCCACAGCCGAGGAGCCACCACTGAGAAGGCCCTATCTCTCGTCCCCGCCAGCCGCGCTTGTGACGCAGGCGGGATCGAGAGCAGGGCCTCCCCGGAAGATCTCAAAGTCCTCGTGGGCTCATAGCTCGAGAGACAGTCATTATAGGCCAATGCGAGTACCTTGAATTGAGCCCGGTAGCAGATCGGCAGCCAGTGGAGCTGGTACAGCAGGGGAGTTGTATGCTCCCTGCGTCCCGCTCCTGTTAGTATCATGGCTGCCGCACGTTGGACCAGTTGGAGCTTCCGGGCCGTCTTCAAAGGCAACCCCACGTAGAGAGTGTTGCAGTAGTCTAAACGGGATGTAACCAGAGCGTGGACTACCTTGGCCAAGTCAGACTTCCCAAGGTTTCCTGTTATAATTTGCATTTATAGGGTAAGCCACCTGCCAATTATAGTTAGGATCCCTGGTCCCGCCCATTTTTTGCTTTTTGGAGGGAAGGGGCCATTTTTCAGTTAGTCACAGCAAGGGAAGCCAAGGCAGAGGATGCATACAGACGTTCCTCCTGTGCAAAGGCTTCGTCTTTGTGTTCTGGGGAGAACAGATTAAAGGCCTCTACGGATTCCCAAAGGGTTCCAGGGAACAGCTTCACAGCCCTGAGGACCTCCGGAGGGAATAACAACTCTTCATCTTCAGCTAAGTGATTTCAAGCCTGGTGGTACGTCTGTTCGGTTCTGAGACGCAGTTCAGCCGGTAGCAGACTCAAACCAGTTAGGTTTAAGTTCACAGCAGCCTAGGAGGAGCTTTAAAGGGGAATTATTCTGTTAAACAAAGTTTCTTGAAGATAGTGCCTGTTTCCTGTAAACAAGACCGCAAGAGCCAATAGACTATTTAGAAATTGTACAATTACTGCTTGTTCATTAATAAAGACGGTTGTATTTAAGCTTAAGTCTCCTAAAGCCTGTTTAATAGGGAAAATTCCTCTAAAGGTTCTTTTTCGGGGCCCCGGGCTTCCCGCTGGACGCAAGCCTTAAATGCTCCTCTCTTAGAAGCATTTAATTTCAGCTCCAGCGGCGACAGAACAGCCTCTGTGTGTCTGTCTAATACGTTGTGCGTCTATGGCATTGAATGTTTGCCATGCATATGTACATTGTAATCCGCCCTGAGTCCCCTGTGGGGTGAGAAGGGCGGAATATAAATACTGTAAATAAAAATAAATAAATATACAGTCCTGATAAGCACCTCATCCCTGCAGTATCATGTACCTCTGCCCCCACATCATTACCAAAGTGTCTTAGGCTAGATTAAAATAAGTGCCTGGCGTTGATATTGATTGACCCCATCCTCTAGGAAAGAAAATGTTGGGGAGGTCATGGGAACATGATGTCAATATGCCCAACTTGCTCTGAGTCCCAGTGTTGCATACGATCTGTCGTTAGAAAGCAAGGAGCAACTGGCAGAATTTCCCAATTGGGCATTTTTGCTCCTTTGAGGACTTCTATAAATCTTTCTTGACTATGACAGATTTCAATTAATGTTTCTCTCTCTCCCCCCCCCCCCCCATTTCGTTCCCTCTTTCTGTGTTTTTTCATTAATAACTAGAGCCTTGTTGGCAGCCAGCAGTGAGAGTTAACTGTGGAAATTTCTATTGCTTTTCTTGGCCCCAGCCGGTTTCCTGAGCAGTGCGTGCTTTGTCCCAGGTGAACTGCTCTCGTCTTTGAAAGTGTGTCAAGGCATGTGCAGTGGTGGGACGCCTGGGAAATGGCACTTCGGCCCCACTCAGTTGCCTTGTCCGCACTTCCACAACAATCAGGCGAAGGGAATGACTTCGGCCCTGCGTTTGGCAGCAACTGTTTCTGTAGGCATTGTGGATATGGCCGTCATTTACCAGGATCTAACTTTGCACAGTTCAGTCGTAGCTGCTTGGTTAGTTGGATCTCTCTGTGATCCTGTCAGAGAAATGTAATTTGAGGTTATTTGGCAGTTTTCTATGTTTTGATTACTTGTATGGATTAGTCTGCTTTGTATTGTATTGTTCAGTTTATCAGTTTTGCATTTCATCCAAATGATAGTTTGCAATTATATTGTACAGCTTTGTACAATATAATTGCAAACTATTGTACATTCTTCTGCATGTGTATAAATAATAATAATAATAATAATAATAATAATAATGTCACAAGTACCACCTGCCAGCAGTAAAGAATTCGTGGGATCATAATCCTGCAAAGGTAGTGGAAAATGAACACTCAAAAATACCGTGGGACTTTCATATCCAGACTGACAAAGTTTTGGAACACAATACACCAGACATCACGATTGTGAAAAAGGAAAAAGTTTGGATTATTGATGTCACCATACTGGGTGACATTCGCATTGAGGAAAAACAACAGGAAAAACTCAGCCATTATCAGGACCTCAGAATCGAACTGCAAAGTCTCTGGCATCAACCAGTACAGGTGGTCATTGGTGCATTGGGTGCCATGCCAAAAGATCTCAGCCAGCATTTGGAAACAATAAACATTGACAAAAACATTGACAATAAACATTGATAAAATCAATTGCAAAAGGCCACCTGACTTGGATCTGCATGCATCATTTGAAAATACATCACACAGTCCTAGACGCTTGAGAAGAGTTCGACTTGTGATTTTGTGATACGAAATGCAGCATATAGATCTCGTATGCTGTGACATACTGTGCTTTTGTGTCAGTAAAATAATAATGATAATAATAATAGAGTTGCTGTGAGTTTTCTGGGCGGTATAGCCATGTTCCAGAAGCATTCTGTCCTGCTGTTTCACTTGCCCAGTTTCCAACAGACTTCATAACCTCTGAGGATGCCTACCATAGATGTGGGTGAAACGTCAGGAGAGAATGCTTCTGGACCATGGCCATACAGCCTGGAAAACTCACAGCAACCCAGTGATTCTGCTCGTGAAAGCCTTTGACAACAACAACAACAACAAGAACAACAGCAACATTGATTTGCTACTTGCCTTTCCTCAGGACTCAAAGCAAAGTACAACATGATCAAATATATATAAAATATAACACTATTAAAATTCACATATTAAAAGTCATAAACGTAAGGTCATTTGGGTGTGTATGACCATAACTGTGTTGTCTAAACGTCTTTTCCATAACATTACAAGGGAAAACGTAGATGCTGTGAATCCAACAGCATCACATTCCTGTCCCTACCCGCTTTTTAAACCAACTTCACTTCACTGGTTTCAATAGCTGGCATGATGGCTCTTGTTGGCCCAAGCAAGGTTTAATGGCAGGATGCATTTTGATTTTGGTTTATGGTCAACACGGCTGCTCTTCATTTCTTTGTATGTTTTTCCAGCTTACCACATAGTTTTATATACCTTGTTCCTTGATCCAAGGTACTTGTATGGGATTTTTTTTTTGAGGTGGTAGTGGTAATGGTCCCTGTACTACACAAAAAGGTTAATTTTGGAAGCCACAACATACAGAACCTCTTTGTTTTTACATTCTGGCGCTATCCTTTGCAATGTTGCATTTCCTCTCCAGTGAGCAGGAGCTGGGATCATATATTTTCAGGGCTTGCTTTTAGCCCTTGGGAAGTAGCTTTATGGCAACGTATTTGAGTGATAACCAGCCATTAGGACCAGTTGGCATTGTCAGTTTATTTTCCCCCTCGGGACACTTGCTGGTGCAGGCTTGCCTCTTTTATAAGAAGATCTTCGTGGGTGGGTGGTAGTAGTGGTGTTGGGGAAATGCTTCTTGTACATCAACATTCTTGTAAAAGGCACTGGCTCTATTTACCATTCAAAAGCTTATGTAAGCCCACCTTGTGATTTTGCTTGTCGTTTCCATGCTCCTGGGCTCCTGAGGGCTTGGTCGTTTGCTTGGCCAAGGGTACAGTACTGAAGCAGTAAACCTCAGTGGGGAAAAGGTGCCACCCTCCTGTCTTTAGATGTCTCTGGTTGAAGCTTCTAAGAGGACCCTTGGAAAAGGAGGCATAATTTTGAAAAGTTTGTACGTTGAAGGTGGCATCTCTACTCATGACTGCAAAAGTGAATTGCTGAATCTGGAAACCCAGGTCAAAGTCAGAAACTTGATTGGTCCAAGTGGATCCTTGGTGGCACCTCCTTTCACCTGACTTGTGGTTGAACTTGTACCTGTGCCTTTCAGTAGTTGTTTGGATCCTCAGTCAAAAGCAGATCTGTTGTTCCATCATTTGATGGTCCAGGGAGAAAGCCCATTGGGTTTGGCTACCTGATTCCTGACTCAAAATTCATTGGCATCGTGCATGGATGGCCATCTGTCAGGGGTGCTTTGCACGTGATTCATTGGCATCGTGCCTACAGATGTACTTGCTCTATCTATCTATCTATCTATCTATCTATCTATCTATCTATCCATCCATCCATCCATCCATCCCTCCCTCCCTCCCTCCCTCCCTCCCTCCCTCCCTCCATCTATCCATCCATCTATCCATCCATCTATCCATCCATCTATCCATCCATCTATCCATCCATCCATCCATCCATCCATCTATCCATCCATCTATCCATCCATCCATCCATCCAACCATCCATCCATCTATCTATCTATCCATCTATCCATCCATCTGTTTCTCTAGAGATCATCTGCAGTTTTGGGGTTAGATGCCATCTGTACCCGGATGACGTTCAGCTCTATCACTCCTTCCCACCTGTTACTAAGGAGGCTGTGCAGGTCCTGAACCGGTGCTTGGCTGCTGTGTCGGTCTGGATGAGGGCGAACAGATTGAAACTAAATCCAGACAAGACAGAGGTACTCCTGGTCAGTTGAAAAGCTGAACAGAGGATAGGGTTACAGCTTATGTTGGACGGGGTCACATTCCCTCTGAAGACGCAGGTTTGCAGCTTGGGAGTGATCCTGGACTCATTGCTGAACCTGGAACCCCAGGTCTCGGTGGTGGCCGGGAGAGCTTTTGCACAACTAAAACTTGTGCACCAGCTGCGGCCATACCTTGGGAAGTCTGACTTGGCCACGGTGGTCCACGTTCTTGTTACATCCCAAATAGACTACTGCAACACACTCTACATGGGGCTGCCTTTGAATACTGCTCGGAAGCTTCAACTAGTCCAACGGTTGGCAACCAGGTTGCTCACTGGAGCAGTATACAGGGAGCATACAACTCCTCTGTTACGCCAGCTCCACTGGTTGCTGATTAGCTTCCAGGCACAATTCAAAGTGCTGGTTTTAACCTTTAAAGCCCTAGACGGTTCTGGCCCAGACTACCTGTCCGAACGTATCTTCTGTTACAAACCATCACAAACCATCCTTCTTTGGAAGCTTTTAAACAGAGGCTGGATGGCCATCTGTCAGGGGTGATTTGAATGCAATATTCCTGCTTCTTGGCAAGGGGTTGGACTGGATGGCCCATGAGGTCTCTTCCAACTCTTTGATTCTTTGATTCTTGATTCTATGATTCTATGAAGTCTAAGATCTCCGGGAGAGGTCCTGCTCTCCATCCCACCACCATTGCAAACGTGGTTGGTGGGGACAAGAGACAGGGCCTTCTTGACAGTGGCCCCCTGTCTGTGAAACTCTCTCTCCAGGGACATCAGGTTGGCCACCTCCCTCCTGTCCTTTAGAAGAAAGTTGAAGACTTGGCTTTGGGACCAGGCGTTCGATTAGTGGACAGCGGCAATTGGAAAGAAGACTTGGATACTGTAATATTGAATTAACCCCAGACTTGGATTTGGTTTTAACTGGCGTGACTAATCTATTGTTTTAACGAATTGTTTTTAATGTTTTAATGTATTTCTTGACTATGTATATGATGATAGCATCGTACGGTACTTATGCGAGGCTGCCCTGAGTCCCTCCTTGTTGTGAGAAGAGTGGAGTAAAAGTGCATGAACTAAATAAATAAATATTTTAGCTATCACTATCCCCCATCTATCTGTCCCATTACTGCTCAAGCAGGGAGCTTTGAGATGGTAGAACAGAAGCTTTCCGAAGCTCTAGGTGCCCTTACTGCCTATTACAGGGAAAACCAGCTGATCCCCAACTCATCTAAAACACAGACATGTGCATTTCATCTCAAGAACAGAGAAGCATCCCGAGCTCTGTGGATCATCTGGGAAGGAATCCCACTGGAGCATTGCAGCACACCCAAATACCTGGGAGTCACTCTGGACCGTGCTCTGACCTACAAGAAGCACTGCCTGAACATCAAGCAAAAAGTGGGTGCTAGAAACAATATCATACGAAAGCTGACTGGCACAACCTGGGGATCACAACCAGATACAGTGAAGACATCTGCCCTTGCGCTGTGCTACTCTGCTGCTGAGTATGCATGCCCAGTGTGGAACACATTTCACCACACTAAAACAGTGGATGTGGCTCTTAATGAGACATGCCGCATTATCACGGGGTGCCTGCGCCCTACACAACTGGAGAAATTACACTGCTTAGCCAGTATTGCACCACCTGACATCCGCCGGGAAGTATTGAAAGGACCAAGGCAGAGACATCTCCAGCTCATCCCCTGTATGGGTATCAGCCAGCACATCAACGACTTAAATCTAGAAATAGTTTTCTAAGATCTACAGAGACACTCGCTGGAACACCTCAGCAAGCGAGAGTCCAAAAGTGGCAGGCTCAAACCCAGAACCTCAACCAATGGCTGATACCAAATGAGAGACTCCCCCCTGGGCACACAGAAGACTGGGCGACTTGGAAGGCTCTGAACAGACTGCGCTCTGGCACCACGAGATGCAGAGCCAACCTCAAGAAATGGGGCTACAAAGTGGAATCTACGACATGCGAGTGCGGAGAGGAGCAAACCACTGACCACCTGCTGCAATGCAACCTGAGCCCTGCCACATGCACAATGGAGGACCTCCTTGCGGCAACACCAGAAGCACTCCAAGTGGCCAGATACTGGTCAAAGGACATTTAATCAACTACCAAACTCACAAATTTTGTATTTTGTCTGTTTGTTTGCTTTGTTCTGTTAGAAATGTAATATAATTTGACTGGTTGTCCTGACACGACAAATAAATCTATCTGTCAGTCTGTCCATCATCAACCACCTCCTACACAGAACTCCACCTATGGATGTGTCCTCCAGTACCCATTTGCTCTGACTTAAAGAGAGCAGGTGGCTTTTCCTTTATTGGATCTGTTGCTCCTTACGCAGCCAAGCAGGAATAAGCAAGCGCTGGCGTCCTTTTCTTTCAGGAAAGCAGCCCTGTCATTCCTTCCAAGGTAGTAATCTTTAATGTCACTTGGCTTGAACTCATACTCACAAGCGCTGACCTTCCTGTCCCAGGTTCCTGGCCAGGCTTCTCTGCTCCGTTCCCATTTGGTGGGCATTTCGGAGGGAGCATCCAGCCCGAGATGGCAAAACCTGATGGGCTGATGCTTGCAGGTGCACAGCAGGAATGGTGTTTTGTGTCTGGGTTGTGGTGGCAACGCCGTGTTTGATGCTGAGGCAGCAACTTCATCCAAAAGTGTTGGTGGCCCCCTCCTCCATTCTCCCTCAAATAAATTATTGTAGTCAGGTTGGTGTGTTTTAAAACTTGATCCTTGGTCTCTTCTTCTCTAAAGTTCAGCTCTTCTGGTTTTTGTGTTAGTTTTCTTAATACTCCTTTTTGGTGTGTTAAACATGCTCTCTGCCAGCAAGGTGTAGATGAGGCTCTTGGATCCAGCTATGAGCGGAAGATATTTTAAAGAAAGGATTTAAAGAACTATGTGATCTTCTTTTCGGCTGTGATGGGCAAAAGCAAGGGGTTTTCACATTTCTTCCTTCCAGAGAGCTGTTTGAAGCCACTTTATTCGACATTAGATTATGGTGAAAGTTTTGTACGGCATGTCTGGTTATGCAAGGTATGCTGTTTGTGCTTGTAAGTCATGATTATGCCCAATGCGCCACTAAAATAAAATAAAATAAAATAAAATGGAATAGGTTGGCAATCAAGAGACATGATCTTTAAAGAAAGTATCCAAGGATTTGAAGCATGCAACGTGGTCTGTTTTGCAGGCCTTCTTCAGGGTCCATTGCATTCTGGGGGCTTGGAGGCACTTCGGCAGTAGAAAGTGATTCATTTTCTTGTGTTTCAAAATAAAGCTTAAGAAATCTCAAATCTTTTCTCCTTTTTGACTAATATCACTGTGGCTTACTGCATTTGGTTCTTGAGAGCCACAGGTTGCCTCATCTGAACTTTTCTGGAGTCACATATGAACAAGGCAGGTTGGCAGATCTTGGGCAAGTGGAGGTAGAAGAATAATAATCTTGGAACATAGGTCAGAGAAGGACCAGTGCAGGAGACTGAAAAGTAGAAACTCCCTTCCTCAGGAGGCCTGGCTGGCCCCTTCCTTGCTGTCTTACCTGTGCTGTCAGGTAAAACCCTTTTATTTCTTAAGTCGTTGACGTGCTGGCTGATACCCAAACAAAGGATGAGCTGGAGATGTCTCTGCCTTGGTCCTTTCACTATTGGCTGCTATTTCCCGGCGGATGTCAGGTGGTGCAATACCGGCTAAACGGTGTAATTTCTCCAGTGGTGTGGGGCGCAGACACCCCGTGATAATGCGGCATGTCTCATTAAGAGCCACATCTACTGTTTTAGTGTGGTGAGATGCATTCCACACTGGGCATTCATACTCAGCAGCAGAGAGTAGCATAGCGCAAGGGCAGATGTCTTCACTGTGTCTGGTTGTGATCCCCAGATTGTGCCAGTCAGCTTTCGTATGACATTGTGTATAGCACCCACTTTTTGCTTGATATTCAGGCACTGCTTCTTGTAGGTCAGAACATGGTCCAGAGTGACTCCCAGGTATTTGGGTGTGCTGCAATGCTCCAGTGGGATTGCAGCGCACCCAAATACCTGGGAGTCACTCTGGACTTACAAGTTTTCTAAGATCTACAGAGACACTCGCTGGAACAACCCAGCAAGCGAGAGTCCAAAAGTGGCAGGCTCAAAACCAGAACCTCAATCAATGGCTGATACCAAATGAGAGACTCCCCGCTGGGCACACAGAGGACTGGGCGACTTGGAAGGTGCTGAACAGACTGCGCTCTGGCACCACGAGATGCAGAGCCAACCTTAAGAAATGGGGCCACAAAGTGGAATCTACGACATGTGAGTGTGGAGAAGAGCAAACCACTGACCACCTGCTACAATGCAACCTGAGCCCTGCCACATGGACAATGGAGGACCTTCTTGCAGCAACACCAGAGGCACTCCAAGTGGCCAGATACTGGTCAAAGGACATTTAATCAACTACCAAGCTTGCAAACTTAGTGTTTTGTCTGTTTGTTTGTTTGTTTTGTTAAAATGTAATACAACTGTATTGTCGAAGGCTTTCATGGCTGGAATCACTCAGTTCTTGTGGGTTTTTTCGGGCTATATGGCCATGTTCTAAAGGCATTTCTCCTGACGTTTCGCCTGCATCTATGGCAAGCATCCTCAGAGGGTGAGGTCTGCTGGAGCTGGGAAAAGAGGGGTTTATATATCTGTGGAATGACCAGGGTGAGACAAAAGGCTTTTGTAAGTGGGCTAGGTGTGAATCTTTTCAATTGACCACCTTGATTAGCATACAATGGGCTGACTGTGCCTGGAGCAAACTCTTCTTGAAAGGTGATTAGATGTCCGTGCCTGTTTTTCTCTCTGCTGTTTTAATTTTAGAATTTTTTAATACTGGTAGCCAGACTTTGTTCATTTTCATGGTTTCTTCCTTTCTGTTGAAATTGTCCACATGCTTGTGGATTTCAATGGCTTCTCTGTGTAGTCTGACATGGTGGTTGTGAGAGTGGTCCAGCACTTCTGTGTTCTCAAATAATATGCTGTGCCCAGGTTGGTTCATCAGGTGCTCTGCTATGGCTGATTTCTCTGGTTGGAGTAGTTTGCAGTGCCTTTCATGTTCCTTGATGCATGTCTGGGCGCTGCGTTTGGTGGTCCCTATGTAGACTTGTCCACAGCTGCATGGTATACGGTAGACTCCTGCAGAGGTGAGAGGATCCCTCTTGTCAAGGGATCCTCTCACCTCTGCAGGAGTCTACCGTGTACCATCCCTCACAAGAGGGATCCTCTCACCTCTGCAGGAGTCTACTGTGTACCATGCAGCTGTGGACAAGTCTACATAGGGACCACCAAACGCAGCAGCATTGCCCAGACACGAATCAAGGAACATGAAAGGCACTGCAGACTACTTCAACCAGAGAAATCAGCCATAGCAGAGCACCTGATGAACCAACCTGGGCACAGCATATTATTGGAGAACACAGAAGTGCTGGACCACTCTCACCACCACCATGTCAGACTACACAGAGAAGCCATTGAAATCCACAAGCATGTGGACAATTTCAACAGAAAGGAAGAAACCATGAAAATGAACAAAGTCTGGCTACCAGTATTAAAAAATTCTAAAATTAAAACAGCAGAGAGAAAAACAGGCAGGGACATCTAATCACCTTTCAAGAAGAGTTTGCTCCAGGCACAGTCAGCCCATTGTATGCTAATCAAGGTGGTCAATTGAAAAGATTCACACCTAGCCCACTTACAAAAGCCTTTTGTCTCACCCTGGTCATTCCACAGATATATAAACCCCTCTTTTCCCAGCTCCAGCAGACCTCACCCTCTGAGGATGCTTGCCATAGATGCAGGCGAAACGTCAGGAGAAATGCCTCTAGAACATGGCCATATAGCCCAAAAAACCCCCCACAAGAACTGTGTAATACAACTGTCTGGTTGCTCCTGACACGATAAATAAATAAAAAATAAAAAAGCCCTTTTATTTCAGGAGGCATTTGGCTTTTAGTACATTGAAGCAAATGGAAATTTTCACATAGGGTGATGAGCTTCTATTTTATTGTATTTAAAATGTAATAATATATTTCAAATGCATTCACAAAACTGTTTTTAACTTGCATGTGCATCATAGGCAGTGATGAGGAATGCTTGGAGTTCCAGTTCTGGCCACTCATTGTTGACCCACCCGTACCCTGAACCATGGTTTGGAGGTTAGGTTGGGTCTGGACTGAATCACCTTCTGAGATATGTGTCCATTTCTCTTCTTGGCAAGATGAAGACGAGAACTTGGAAGCCACTGGGCTTGAACTTGAATTGGCTTTAAAAGGTTGATAGTGTTGTTGTTCTCTCTCCCCCCCCCCCCCTTTTCCTGCCTTAATATCTTGGGATCAAAAAGTCACAGTGGGAGGGAAGCAGTCCTGCGAGGGTCATGTTCTTCCAAGGTGTAGGTGAGCCTGGATTTTATCAGCCTCTTAATGAAGCTCAGATCACACCATTGCGCAGGTTTAACCACAAGCTGAAACAAAATTCTCTCTCAAGTGTTCTTGGAGTATCATCTGGAGAGATCTCTGGGGTGTTTTGGTGTGTCTTTTGCTCTTGCAGGTTTTCTCTATCCTGTTCCCCTTTCATGCCATTTGTTATGTTTGTGAGTTGGCTCCTTGCCCCCTGCGTCCCTCTTTTCAGAGGCATGCAGTCTGTTCTGAATGTTCCCCCTGAACTGGAAAGTTGGAGGGCAATGCTTGTTTGAAATTGGAAGGCGGTGCCTTTGGCCCTGCTCTGTCTTGAGCAGCAATGTTCTGCATAACCTGGGAGCACTCCGTTCTCTGGAGGGTGGTCAGGGACTTGGAGTTGGGGAGATTGGAGGGAGGATATTTTACTGGACAGACCCAATCATTTCATGGGTGGCCAGGCTCTCCATTTCATCTCAGTGCCATCGAACAGTCGGGATCTCCTTAGGAAGTGCATGTGGCATGAGGTTATTGGTACGGGCTGAAGAATGAATGCGCCATTCCATGGGATCACACAGAGAAACAGATTGGCAGTGGATCTTTGGTTTTCTGGAGCACACGCTGAGATAGAAATGTAATAAAACCTGTATGAGATACATCCGGAGTCTTCTTGCTTCTCTGAATAGCTTCTGGCCCAAGGGGAGGGCGGATTATGAAAAATCATAGGTCAAACATACCCTTCACAGCTCTTGAAAACATTGGAGAGGCCTTGTGAGTGAAACCATGGTTATCTAAGAACTGTTGGCCAGCTCCAGTGTTCATGAAATGCCTTCTAGCAGAGCAAATTTTTCTGACATATTTCCTTAGTACCTTGTACTTCTTTCTTGAAGCACCTTGGATGCATAGTTTTACAATGGACTTTGTAAAGCAGGGGTCCTCAAACTAAGACCCGAGGGCCGGATACGGCCCTCCAAGGTCATTTACCCGGCCCTCGCTCAGGGTCAACCTAAGTTTTGAAAGCGCACAACAACACCAACAAAAACACCACCACCACCACCAACAATCCTATCTCATCAGCCAAAAGCAGACCCACACTTCTTGTTGAAATACTAATAAGTTTACATTGGTTAAAATTGTTCTTCATTTTAATTGTTGTATTGTTTTTCAGTGTTTTTTGCACTACAAATAAGATGTGTGCAGTGTGCATAGGAATTCATTTCTGTTTTTTTCAAATTATAATTTGGCCCTCCAACAGTTTGAGGGACTGTGACATGGCCCTCTGTTTAAAAAGTTTGAGGACCCCTGATGTAAAGAATATCTTCTTTTTTGTCTTTTTATCTCTTATGATTCATCTTTACTTGGTGGTAACCACCTGTAAGGTTTCTCAGCTCCAACTGTGTTGCTGTGGATTAGTCTTCTCTATCTGCCCTTGCGCTATGCTCCTCTGCTGCTGAGTATGCATGCCTAGTGTAGAACACATCTCACCATGCTAAAACAGTGGATGTGGCTCTTAATGAGACATGCCGTATTATCACGGGGTGTCTGCGCCCTATACCACTGGAGAAATTACACTGTTTAGCTGGTATTGCACCACCTGACATCTGCTGGGAAGTAGCAGCCAATAGTGAAAGGACCAAGGCAGAGACATCTCCAGCTCATCCCCTGTTTGGGTATCAGCCAGCACGTCAACGACTTAAATCTAGAAATAGTTTTCTAAGATCTACAGAGACACTCGCTGGAACACCTCAGCAAGCGAGAGTCCAAAAGTGGCAGGCTCAAACCCAGAACCTCAACCAATGGTTGATACCAGATGAGAGACTCCCTCCTGGGCACACAGAAGACTGGGTGACTTGGAAGGGGCTGAACAGACTGCGCTCTGGCACCACGAGATGCAGAGACAACCTCAAGAAATGGGGCTACAAAGTGGAATCCACGACATGCGAGTGTGGAGAGGAGCAAACTACAGACCATCTGCTGCAATGCAACCTGAGCCCTGCCATATGCACAATGGAGGACCTTCTTATAGTAACACCAGAAGCACTCCAAGTGGCCAGATACTGGTCAAAGGACATTTAATCAACTACCAAACTCGCAAATTTTGTGTTTTGTCTGTTTGTTTGTTTTGTTTTGTTAGAAATGTAATACAATTGACTGGTTGCCCTGACACGACAAATAAATAGCCTTCTTCTAAAGAACACACCAAGACGCACATAGGCTGAAGATACCACATCTCTTTATTGTTTGGAATACAAGAGTCTTGCACCAGTGCCCTTCTATATAGGCCTAGCTACAATATCATAGATTACCCAAGAGTCCTGGTGCCTGGAAGTTGCCCCTTTCCACATTCCAGAGCCCACTATCCTCCCACCTTGAGGCAATTGAGTTTTATGGTGGGTCCATATGTCCTGTCCTCCCTTTTGGCCCATGGCCATGTGTTGTGTGTCAGAATAGCTGATAGTTGGATAGTTGGATGGCATGATATAGAGATCATGATGCAAGCTCTGATATTAAGATGGAATAAACATTTCCCCAATGCAAAGAATAAGGTTAAACCTCCATCATATTCTATTTGTTTTCTTGAGTTAACACAGAGTCTCAGATATCATTGTTGATGGCCTGCATCAACAGGAGTCTAGTGTCTAGACCAACGAAGGCCCGAGGGCCGAATATGGCCCTCCAAGGTCATTTACGTGGCCCTCCCTCAGGGTCAGCCTAACTCTGAAACTATTTGAAAGCACACAACAACAACAACAACAACAACAAAAACAACAACAATCCTATCTCATCAGCCAAAAGCAGGCCCACACTTCCCATTGACATACATACTAATAAAATTATATTTGTTAAAATTGTTCTTCATTTTAATTATTGTATTGTTTTTAAGGGGGTTTTTTTGCCCCACAAATAAGATATGTGCAGTGTGCATAGGAATTGATTCATTCTTTTTTGAAATTATAATCCGGCCCTCCAACGGTTTGAGGGACTGTGACCTGGCCCTCTGTTTAAAATGTTTGAGGACCTCTGGTCTAGACCCAGGGAAGTCATGCTATCCCTCTATTCTACCTTGGTAAGACTACACCTGGAATACCGTGTACCATTTTGGGCACCACATTTGAAGGGAGATATTGACCTGAAGCTGGAATATGTCCAGAGAAGCTCTGGAGAACAAGCCCTGTGAGGAGTGACTTAAAGTGCGGGGCATGTTTAGCCTGAAGAAAAGAAGGCTGAGAGGAAACATGATAGCCATCTATAAATATGTGAGAGGAAGTCATAGGGAGGAGGGGGCAAACTTGTTTTCTGCTGCCCTGAAGACTAGGACGCAGAACAGTGGCTTCAAACTACAAGAAAGGAGATTCCATCTGAACATGAGGAAGAACTTCCTGACTGTGAGAGTCAATCAGCAAGGGAACTCTCTGGCCTGGAGTGTGGCGGAGGCTCCTTCTTTGGAGGTTTTTCAACAGAGGCTGGATGGCCATCTGTCAAGGGTGCTTTACATGTGATTTTCCTGCTTCTTGGCAGAACGGGGTTGGAGTGGATGGCCCACGAGGTCTCTTCCAATTCTATGATTCTACCCTAGGGATGGGCAAGGTGCAGCCCATGAACCCACTCCCCAGTTTCTTTGCTCCAGAATGTCTTCTAGGTGGCATGGAAGGTATTTCAGCCACATTATTGCCCCTTCTCAAAGGGACAATCTTAGGGAGGAGAGCAGGAAATGAATTCTGCTCACTGTTTGTGTATATACACCTTCAAGTTACCTGTCAACTCATGGCAACCCCGTGAATTTCAGAGATGGTTTTGCTAGTTCCTTCTTCTGATATAGAGTCTATAGTACCTGTTGGCCTCTTATCCAAATACCAACGTCCAAGTACAAAAGACTGACCCTGCTTAACTTCCAAGATCTGACAGGATCTAGTTCCCTTTTACAGTATTTAAGCCATGTGTGCACACATATGCCTTAAAGTCACTTGTCGAGTTATGCCCCCCCCCCCAAGGAATCCTTAGAGGAGGTTTTGCCAATTCTTACCTTTAAGATGAAGCCTAAAGCACCTGATACCCATTGGTGATTCCCCTACCTAAGCACTAACTAGGAATGACTCTACTTAGCTTCCAAGGTCAGACAGGATCTGGTGCCTCTAGAGCCGTGGTTCTCAACCTGTGGGTCCTCAGGTATTTTGGCCTACAACTCTCAGGAATCCCAGCCAGTTTACCAGTTGTTAGGATTTCTGAAAGGTGAAGGTCAAAACATCTGGAGGGCCCACAGGTTGAGAATCACTGTAGCAGGCTGTTAGGAATTGTGGGAATTGAAGTCCAAAACACCTGGAGGGCCCAAGTTGGCCCATGCCTGATCTATAGATTCTTAGGTTCTTAGAACTTGTTAGTAAAAGGCCAAAACATCTGGGGACCCACAGGTTGAGAACCACTGATCTAGGGCATTTAGGTTCAGTTCATTTCCTGTGGTCACGACTTAAATCAAGAAATAGTTTCAATGACTTAAATCAAGAAATAGTTTTCTGAGATCTACAGAAACACTCGCTGGAACACCTCAGCAAGCGAGAGTCCAAAAGTGGCAGGCTCAAACCCAGAAGCTCAATCAATGGCTGATACCAAATGAGAGACTCCCCCCTGGGCACACAGGAAACTGGGCGACTTGGAAGGCGCTGAACAGACTGCGCTCTGGCACCACGAGATGCAGAGCCAACCTTAGGAAATGGGGCTACAAAGTGGAATCCACAACATGCGAGTGCGGAGAAGAGCAAACCACTGACCACCTGCTGCAATGCAACCTGAGCCCCGCCACATGCACCATGGAGGACCTTCTTGCATCAACACCAGAGGCACTCCAAGTGGCCAGAGACTGGTCAAAGGGCATTTCATCAACTACCAAGCTTGCTAACTCTGTTTTGTCTGTTTGTTAAAAATTTGTTAAAAATATAATACAATTGTCTGGTTGATACTGACACGATAAATAAATAAATTTCCTGTGGTTAAAAATACTCTCCTGTGACCAAAATGACCCAGAGTGTTCAAAAATATCAAAATGCTGCAATACCCCTTAAATAGGGGCAAAAAAGATAGTTGTTTTGCATAAGGGAGTCCCATAGCCTTCTGCGGTTGCCCATCCCCACTCCGGGATCATTTTGACTGCCTTTTCTCCAGCATGGTGTCCAGGTCTCCAAAATCCTTTCTTAATGCAGCATGGTGACCTTACCTGTGCATCATTATGCCAGGTGTAATTCTAGTTTTTTCTCTCCCACCTGTTAACGATACCTGTACCTCCTTAGATATATTTCAAAGGATTTTCTGCCCAACCCAGAGACACCGAAAGGCGGTTAGTGGGTTGTCCACTGGAGAGTGATAGCCCACAACTGGGAAGCGCGCTCAGGCATTACCAATTGCTTACATGGTAGCAATTTCCTGCTGAATACCTCTGGCCCTCCGCCTGAACGCTGATAGCTTGAGAGCAAGTGCGAAATTGCTTTATAGGAAACGTTTGACGCAGTCTGGGCCTGTAATGGGCAGGAGCTGAGCGCTCCCTTTTGACGGTGACCGTGGAGAACGGCTGCGGATTGCCTGAGCTAGCAACCTGAACTGGCATCTCCTTCGTAATTATACCTGTTTTGCCTTTTATGACTGCATGTACAAGTTGCAGTAATAGAAACATGAAGTGTAATTAAATTTGTAGTTTCATAAACGCAGGACGCTCCCGGAGGCTCTGCATGTGTGTATATATAAAAACCGGAATCTGGTGTGCCTTTCGATGAAATGGTGCTAATTGCTGCCGAGCCCTCCTCCTGCACTCCGTTTGGGAACAGTGATTTCTTTTTCGTTTCTTTTCTCCTTCTCTTTTTTGCACCAGGGATTTGCTATTGCTGTTTCCCCTAAATTGCATATGGAGAGTGGGTGGAGATCTAGGGACAAATGTATTTATTTATTTCATATCAAAAGCATTGTATAAATTAGTATAAAACTGATCAAAACAGAAGGAGCACAAGTGGCTTAATATCTTTTGACCAAAAATGGGCAACAGCAACCGCATTGTCTGTAGCCTCCAACATCTCTTCCTCTGTACGTGAGGCAGGACATTGTGGACAAGCACACAGATGTGGAGTTGTCTGTTCTGCTCCACAGTTGCACAAGGTGGAGGATTATTTTAGGCCGTGCCATTTTGCCAAGTTGTCTTTTGATCTGCTCACTCCACTTCTGAGTCTATACAGGGACTTTCAAGTTTCCTATTCTTGGTTTGCCCCTGGAGGAAGACCCTCATGCAGGGACATCCAAGAGAGATTGCAGGGATTGCTACACGAAATCGACAAAAATGTCACTACCATATTTTTTGTGAGGACATTCCACTGCCAGGTGCATTCCAAAGAGTTTTGGTCTTCGCATTGTGATTTTTATTTATTTATCGTGTCAGGGGCAGACCAGACAGTTGCATTGCATTTTTTAACAAACAAACAAACAGACAGACAAACAAAACACAAAGTTTGCAAGCTTGGTAGTTGATTAAATGTCCTTTGACCAGTAGCTGGCCACTTGGAGTGTCTCTGGTGTTGCCACAAGAAGGTCCTCCCTTGTTCATGTGGCAGGGCTCAGGTTGCATTGCAGCAGGTGGTCAGTGGTTTGCTCTTCTCCACACTCGCATATCATGGATTCCACTTTGTAGCCCCGTTTCTTAAGGTTGGCTCTGCATCTCGTGGTGTCAGAGCACAGTCTGTTCAGCGCCTTCCAAAGGGGATTCAGAGCGGCACACATAAAGGCACAATCCGATGCCATACAACACACCTTAATTCCCTGGAAAGCTTTAATCTCTTGGTAGCCATTCTGGAGCAAACCCCACGTTTAAGTGCTTTGGACAACACGACTTGTCAGTTGCCTTTCTTTCCAGAGATCTTTATCTTTCTTCTCCTGGCTCCAGTTCCAGTGAGTTTGGCTTGATGGATCATTTAGCACCAGGAGTTCTCCCAACCCTGAAGTGTCCAGGTGCGGGCGTCATGGCATGAGGAAAACAAATAGGTACATTGTGGACCCTTGCTCAGTCAGAAGATGGAAAGAGAAATGGGCCTGGAATTCTCTGCCTTAAGACATGCCAAATTGGTGCTTTGTAAAAATAGCGGACTGCAGGAAATTGGGAGCAAGGAAAGCACAGTTTTTGATGAAGGTTTGCAACTACGTGAACTCAAGGATTTATCCAAGTACAGCAGACCTTGGACCAACATGCGCTCTGCCCTCAGTTTCTCAATATTGAAAGTTTACCATTTACCATTTTTCCATCCCTTCCCAAAACTTTTTGGGGGGTGAGAGAGAACCTGCTTTGAAGCAGGATACAAACCTGCTGATTTCTAGATGCGTTATATGGGTTGCTCATCCCGTATCTGAAATTTAGGCTTGGGTCCCAGATCCAAGATATCTCATTGTATGTAATCAAGTGAGGGTCCCCCAAGCATTGTGGTTGAGGGATACTACAATTTTCACAATCCTCTAGCCAGCATAGTAGTCTGGGAGGGCTAGGAGTTGGTGGAGTAACAGATTTGGAGGGCATCAGTTTGGAGATTACTATTCTGAGAAAGACTTGGACTTGCAACTTCTAGATCAGAATGTCACTTGTCAGCAAATCTTGGGGAAGAGGTACTGAGCACACAACAGGGAGGTACGCTTGCACAAACAGCATCAAATATGATCTGTAGTTTAGGCTCAGCACTCACCTCCTTCCTTGCTGCCCCTTTCTTTGGACTTCTTCTCCCTGCTGAAGTCCTTCCCCAGAGGTCAGTCTCTAATTGGATGGAAGAGAGGTTGGTCACTGGTGCTGAGTTCAGATGGATAAATGAATGAAACCTCTAGGTCAGGGATAGTTGGTGGAGCATGCTGGTGACCTTCATCTCCTCCGTTTGACCTTCTCAGAGGCATTTACCTTCTGGCAAGTGGTGGGCCTTGGTCTGATACTATAAGGCAATTCTTATGTTCCTTGAACACTGGCCTAAGCCTCTTTACTCACACTCCCTGATCCTCCACCCCATTTGAAACGCTTTCCAGCTTTTTTGCGAAGTGTGCTTGTTTACAAGGTGCATTTTGCCTGTTCCATAGGCACAAAGTGTACTCAATCCTTTCTTCCCTCCCCATTTTTGTATCTGGTATTTTTCAGGTTCTGAGTGTTTTGGCGGGGTTGTGGGCTATTTCGTTTGCTGTGCAAAGCTTAGTCCACTTTTGAGTGCCACAAAAATAAATTAAAAGAGTGTTTTGGTCCCCACCCACAAGAGGTAGCGGCAACCCAACTCCTTGTTTACAGTTTCTTAGCTTGAGAGCCTCAGCAGGGCAGTGGAGAAGTCAAGAGTTCTTTGCGAACCCAGTGCTGCAATATGAGTTCACAGCAAAGTCTCCTTCAGGGTTCACCAGTAGCCCTACAGTTGTCAGATAATAAGATTCTGAAAGAGAAACAGAAGAAGAGTCCTCCAGAGTCAAACCAAAAGCCTGTGTTGATCAATGTTGTGTTCACACAATGGCCAGTCAGTTGTCCATGGGAAGCCCATCAGCAGAATATGGGCAGGATACTGTTTGCGAGTCCCAGCTGGAAGAGTCCCATTGGATCCATTGTTGAATGGTGAACCAATGTATAAGTAAACCCAATTGGTTCCATGGGTCTATTCTCGTCAGTGGCATTAGGTGATATTTAGTCATTCCGACTGGTAGCAGTTGATGGCTTCATGCTCCATGTGTTTGTTCAACCTCTGTGGACAAATTGTACAGTTTGTCTAATCATGATGAAATCTCTGGTGTTGTCATGACATTATTTATTACCTAGGCTTAGAAACAGCGTTTAGAACACATCATTATTATGGAGAAAGAGAAGGAATTAATATTTTTGCAGAACAAGTCCAGGAGATAAATGTTTCTCCAGCATAAAGTGTCTTATTCACATTACAATGGTGTTTTAACTCAGTAGCGTATCGGCATCATCCAAAGCAGACATCATAATGACCGCCAGTACCACCTTGTTATCATGAGTTACATCTCTTGCAATTATATTCTGCTCCATCCAAGAAAATAAGAGATGCCGCATAAAGTGTTCCTGCTATCAGAATCAGGATCTGAACTTTTAGTGGTTTCTGAGTCTGAATTTCTGTTTGGAATTCGATTGGCTTGGGTGATTGACAGGATGAAAAAACAAATAAGCTGCTGTTCCTCAGTTACATGGGCCTGTGTTTTCAAATGTTCAGCCATTTCTTTCCCTTGAAGCAGAGGATAGAGTGATCTGAGGGGTGTCTGTCGACCTTTTCCTCTGGGTGGATCTTCAACTTTACTCTCGTGGCTTGTTCTTGGTCTTGCAGCTCTTCTGATGTCTGAGGTGGAGTCTCCATTGGCCTGGAGAGCCCAGCTTAGGTGGTTCTTTTGGGTCACACCATCTACAGAAAATCCACACACACAGATAGATATCTACATAAAAACTCCAACCATCACCCAAGTCAAAAAAGAAGGACCATTAAAGCCTTGGCAGACCGTGCAAAAAGAATCTGCGCAGCCCACCTCCTCCAAGATGAACTGAACCACCTCAACTGGGCTCTCCAGGCCAAGGGAGACTCCACCTCAGACATCAGAAGAGCTGCAAGACCAAGAACAAACCACGAGAGTAAAGATGAAGATCCACCCAGAGGAAAAGTGTTCCTTCTCTCTCTTTTTCTCCCTTTGGTAACTTTCATATACAGGGTATATTTTGGTGACGAGACAGCCCTACTGGGTGATCTTTCTAACACTTGGAAAAGTTACTTTTTGAACTTCCATAACCATAACCCAATAACCCCATCACTGATGCTCCTGGTTAAAAACTTCTAGGAGTTGTGGTTGAAAAAGTTGCTTTTTCTAGCTATTATCACCCGTGCTGTATTTATTTGTTGTGTGCCCCACTTGGACCATGAAACCGCCTTGAGTCTCCAGTAGGCTGAGAAAGGTGGTATACAAGTATAGTAAATAAATAAAATAAATAAATGATGGTGGGTGGAGTTCCTTCAAGAGTATTGCTGACTGGCCTAGATCCAGGTAGTTCCTTCTCACCTGCAGGAGATTCCTCCTCCAAAGTGGAATGAGAGATGGAGGTCTCTGTAATGAGAGATCAGAGGAATCTAGAACACTGGTTCTCAACCTGGGGTCCCCAGATGTTGTTGGCCTACAACTCCCAGAAATCCCAGCTGTTAGTCTTTCTGGGAGTTGAAGTCCAAAAACACCTGGGGACCCCAGGTTGAGAACCACTGACCTAGAAAGTATTAGTTAGCACCTCTCCTCTTCTCAGGCCTGTGTGATGGTCCAGAGGATGACCTTGTGGGTGATGCACTCCCTTTTGTTGCTTGCTTTTAAGTCTGGGGTTGAACCCACCAATGAGACTGTGGATATTCTGCATGAGGGACAGTGGGTTGTACTGATTTTTTACAACTCTTTACTTCTTTGATTTCCGCCACGGTTTACAGTGGAACAGTGGCTGCAACAGAATTGATGGATGTGGCACATGGGACTTTGATTAGGCCAAGTTGCCCAGAATGCAAATTTTTCTTCTCTTGCTTTTCAGGTAAACAAAGCAGAGGGTTGTGATAGTGAAGTGGAAACCGCCCAAGGAACAGATGCCACTGGGGATTCCTGTGCCCTTCCTGACCCAGGGAAAGGAGATGCCAACAGCCCTGATGTGGTCATAGAGGCTCAGTTTGATGGTGAAGAGGCCGAGAGTGAAAAAGAGAGCTCAAAAGAGGCCCTGGATTTCAAGCGCCTGTCCCTTGGAGCAGGAGAAAAGGGTGAGTAAATCTTTGCGCTACAAATGACTGAGTCACCCAGTTGTTTTTCTCTCTTTTTTCTCCTTCCGTTGCCTTCATTAGTCTCTGAGTGGATGTCTAGAACCTCCTTTAATTTAAAGTAGCTCCATCCCATTTCCAAAGATGATGATGATGATGATGATGATGATGATGATGATGATGATGATAATGATGGTAATCTTCTATATAAATAAAAATGTGATGTTCATTTGTGGGAATAACAGAACTCAAAAACCACTGGACGAATTGACACCAAATTTGGACACAAGACACCTAACAACCTTATGTATGTCCTTCATTCAAAAAATTAATTTTGTATTTGGGAATTGTTGCTGGGATTTATAGTTCACTTACAATCAAAGAGCACTCTGAACTCCACCAACGATGGAATTGAACCAAACTTGGTACAGAGTTCTGCCCTGACAATCAGAAAATATTGGAAGGGTTTGGTGGGCAGTGTCCTTTGGTTTTGGAGTTGTAGTTCACCTACATCCAGAGAGCACTGTGGACTCAAACCATGATGGATCTGGACCAGACTCTACACGAATACTCAATATGCTCAAATGTGAACACTGGTGAAGTTTGGGGAAAATGGAATCTTGACATTTGGGAGTTGTGGTTGCTGGGATTTATAGTTCACCTACAATCACATTCTGAACCCCACCAATGATGGAATTGGGCCAAACCTTCCACACAGAACCCCCATGTGGGCCACAGCAACACATGGCAGGGGACGGCTAGTCTTTATAAATAAAAATGTAATGTTCGTTTGTGGGATTAACCTAATTCAAAAACCACTGGACGAATTGACACTGAATTTGGACACAATACACCTATCAGGTCAATAAGTGTCCATCACTCATAAAAACACTAAAAAACACAGCAGAAGAGAGTTAAAAAGCAAAATAAATAAATAAATAAATAAATAATACATTACATTACCACATATGCGCATAACCTCATAGATACACATATACAAAAATATATACACACACACGCAAGACACATATACACAGACTGGGCCACAGCAACACATGGCAGGGTATGGCTAATAATAATAATAATAATAATAATAATAATAATAATAACTTTATTTATATCCTTTCACCATTTTCCTGGAGGGACTCGGCTTACAGGCAGCACACAGTGGTGCCATAAAACACATAAAATACAGGCAGAATAATATCAACATTGCAATAAAACAATATCAACAGAACATAGAACAACATTCATAAAAGAGACAAGCCCAACTCAGTATAAATAAAATACACAATAAAACACAGCAGTAGCTACTGGTTAGAGAATAGGTAGCACTCGTTTACAGACAGCGTAAAGTGCAGAGTCAAGGTCAATGTCTTTGCCGTAGGTGACTGTGGACTATTCTTGATCTGCATGTTCTCCCGCAATGAGGGCATTGGTTTCCAGGTGGAAGGCGGTCCCGGTTGGGGTTGGCTTGATGTGCCTTCCTCTTGGCACATTTCTCTCTTTTGCCCTCCATTCGTGCCTCTTCAAATTCTACAGCACTGCTGGTCACAGCTGACCTCCAGCTGGAATGCTCAGGGGCCAGGGCTTCCCGGTTCTCAGTCTCTATGCCAGAGTTTTTAAGTTTGGCTTTGAGCCCATCTTTAAATCTCTTTTCCTGTCCTCCAACATTCCGTTCTTGAGTTCAGAGTAGAGCAACTGCTTTGGGAGATGATGGTTGGGCATCCGGATAACGTGGCTGGTCCAGCGGAGTTGATGACGGAGGACCATCACTTCAGTGCTGATGGTCTTTGTTTCTTCCAGCTCGCTGATATTTGCCCACTTGTCTTCCCAAGAGATTTTATAGGATTTTCCGGAGGCAGCGCTGATGGAATCATTCCAGGAGTTGCATGTGACGTCTGTAGACAGTCCACGTCTTGCAGGCATATAGCAGGGTTGGGAGGACAATAGCTGTATAAACAAGCACCTTGGTATCCCTACAGATGTCCCGGTCCTCAAACACTCTCTACTTCATTTGGAAAAATGCTGCATTTGCAGAGCTCAGGCTCAAAATGTCACACAGTCGCCCCCAATTCTGAAGCTTCTGGGGAGATAGGTCTTCTAAAATCTGGAAAAAAAAACCTGAAATCCATAACATTATCTCTTTATCTAAGAGATACTCAATCTGTTCTTGCTTCATAAAACATATTAAGCCATGTTTTTAGAGGAGTAAAGATCTTTCAACACAAGTTTATTGGGTGATTGTTTTGGGTGAGAAGGTTTCTACTACTGATGCAATAGCATTAGTATGTTTTGCCCGAAGTGGTACCACGAGATGAAAGATGGGTGATAACATTTCTAAATGAGTAATTTCCTTTTGACTTTTGTTCTTCCTGTCAGCCTCGGTGGGTCCATCACCCTTGTAGTTATCCATAGCATAAGTTACTCATACCATTGTGGAAGTAGCATAAAGTTTGGTGAAGACCAGTAAACAGGACTTGAGTGCTCTTTGCATCTCCTTCCAATCAACAGTTTTGGGCCCATGGAAAACATTGTTTCCCATATCACCTGCGAGTGTAGATGGTAAATACAAATACGCCATACCTGTAAATTTCTAGAGAGCTTTAGCAAAATAATAAAGAGTTTTATGGAACTCAGAGGACTAGCACATCTAATATGGCAGCACACTTAGACATTCATAGAATCATAAAAGTTGGAAGAGACCTCATGGGTCATCCAGTCCAACCCCCTGCCAAGAAGTAGGAAAATCGCATTCAAAGCACCCCCGACAGATGGCCATCCTGCCTCTGCTTAAAAGCCTCCAAAGAAGGAGTCTTCACCACAGAGTTCCACTGTTGAACAGCTCTTACAGTCAGGAAGTTCTTCCTAATGTTCAGGTGGAATCTCCATTCTTCTTTATCTGTGAGCCCCCTTTATCAAATGCATGAAGTGTTGCACCCTATTTGCAAGGTTTTGCATTTGTAACTTCATCAAAGGACGCTGAAATTCAAAAGTACAGACGTCCCATTATCAGCAGGGGTGACAACAGATGTTCTTTCATTGTTTTGTTTCTCAGGTTGCTCCTGATACGACAAAAAAAATATGTTTTGTTGATTAAAGTATGAAGTATGAAATGGTTGGAGCATGTGAGTGTGTTAACTGAAAAATGCCAAGTATTTATTTCATTTTATTTATTTCATCTACTTATACCCCGCCCTTCTCACCCCGGGGGGGACTCAGGGCGGCTTACAGGCAAGGCACAATTAGATGCCCAAATCACACAACAAACAATGCAAAATATGAAGCTGATTGGTTGGGCCACACCTGAGAGGCTAGCTGAGCCTGGGAGTTTTGTCAACAGTTACATCTTTAGGTTTTGCTGTGCAGGGTGCTTACCAAGTCAGTTTTGTATTTTTGCTTTTGAACTGCTGGAAGAGGATCTCTCACATGGACACCCAAGGAGCATTTGAACCTCTCTTAAAAGGACATTGTGCAAGTCAATGCAACTCTTCACATGACTGTATATATGTTGCTCTGCATAACAAAGAGTAAACACCCTGTGTGGATTGGTGAAGACATGAACTACGCATGATTTTCATTCCGCCACAGAAAGCTCTCTTAACTTAAGGTCAACAACTAAATGTCCTGAGTTTTTCCAGTAGTATTTGAGTATTCCCATTTCTGATGTCTGGTTTGGGTTCCTTTAATCTTTTGATTAATAACAGTCCATATGAGATCAATTCACTTAAAACAATAAGTGCACAATTCCATAATGTAAAAGTGATGGTTTAAAGACATAGGCAAATTGCCATTGATGAGGAACTCTGGGAGTTGGAGTCCTGCAAAGTCTAGTTTACACAGTTTACTCACTCCACCCTATGCGAGCTGTACTCATTTTTGATAGGGAAGCACTTGTAGTACCAGCCAGAGGTCACAATGAACCTTTTGCTCTGGATTGGAATTTGCTTTTAAATAATTGTAAAGAAGATTGGAAAGGAACAGCACCTAGTCCGGGACCTCCTGTCTGGTTAGAATTGTACTGTTCCTTCTTGTTAAAGCTCACTGTGGTGCCTGGATTGATCCCAGGCCTGAGTCTGACCTCTTGTTTGGCCTCCCTAATGTAACAACATTGATCCGCTTCCGTGTGCACACTTTCACTTTCTCACTCCTGTAACCTTGCTGTGTTTGTCTTAGTTGCATGGGCATTGCATCCTCAGAAAAATGGGATCTCTTCAAGAAAGAATTGGAAACAAACATCAGTTAGGGGCTCTCTCCAGCTGAAATGTCATCCTTTTTCACTGTTTAGGTTAGTTGGACATCTCTTTTCCCCTTGCCCCCTGAGGATACATGTTCATACATGCACAGCGAACGGTTCTGTGTTGTAATCTACAGAGCTGGCAGGTTGTTTCCAGGCAGGGTGAGATACACCTTTTATTGAGAAATCCTTTTGCAGTTCCAGGTAAAACGATGGTGTGCTTAAGCATGTTCATTCAGTGCTAACAGGCTCTGGAATGGGACGTTCCACATACTTCTTGCCAGTCCTAGCTGGATCATCGTGCTTGCAGATCTTTAGCCCTGTAATGACAGTGTGGCTGGGATGTCCAGCCTCGCCAGGGGATCGATGAGACATGGCATGTGTCCATTGTTGAGGAATCGGGTTGTCTTAAAGAAAAGCTTAGAAAGAGGAGCTTAGCCTTATATTTGGGAACAAAACCAAGGTGATCTTGGATGCTACAGGGCTTTAGCTGAGCAGGACATGCTGGTTGAGGAAGACCACTGCAGGCACAACAAACAAACTAGCAAATAATTTGGGTCAGAACATCAGAGTAGTCCTGCTGAATCAGACCAAGAACCTTCTAAAGTTGCTCTGAAATGTCCTGCGTTCTCATTCTTTAACTGAAGTCCATACTCTAGGAAATAAAGCCCGACTGTTCACTGGAGGGAAGGATGTGAGAGGCAAAGATGAAGTACTTTGGCTACAGAAGGAGAAGACAGGAAAGCGCAGAGAAGACAATGATGCTGGGAAAAATGGAAGGAAAAAGGAAGAGGGCCGACCAAGGGCAAGATGGATGGATGGTAGCCTTGAAGTAACTGGCTTGACTTTGAAGGAGCTGGGTTGTGGCCATGAGCGTGGGCTTGTCACAAAAAGTTGGAAGCAACTGAACAAATAAACAACAACAACAAAACTGGAAGAAGCTATCATCAATGGCCCAAGGGAATAATATAGGAAGGGAAGAATGGGGTGTTCACCCTTTCCAAAACATTTCTTTGTTTCACTTTGATCTCTCTTACCTGCTAACATTAGTGAGTTTGCAGGAGGACTAAGTCTTCATTCAGCCCACCTTCTAGCTCTTCTTTAAGTTCTGGGGAGAGGTTTGGGAGTCCTAGGGCATTTACGAGTACCAGATTTGGCATCAGAAAACCTCCTGAGTTGATTTGCAAATGGAAAATCATTTGCTCTTGCCAACCTTGTGTAATTGGAGATTCTCCTTGGTGGTGTCATTTCCATCCCTTCCCAACACCACCTCAGTTTGCTAATTTATTTTTTAAATTTTATTTTTTGAAGATCAGAAAACACAATACTTTTTTTCTTTACTTTTGAGTGCTTACGTTTAATTGTGCTCCTCTTGGAGAGGGCTGGAGATTTCCACCGTGGTTGCGGCAAGCCTGGAAAAAATAACGTTGGACCTGTCATGGCTAATACGTGTTTTAATCTGATGGCTTTAAGGGTCTGCTTTGGCCACATCAGATGTCTTGCTTAATCTAATTTGTGCAAGGAACTTTCAAGACTTTTTTTAAAAAAAGGAAAGCCATCTTTGGCCTGGCTGAGCGGAGCCACCGGGCCCCAGCATATTGGTTCAAGCGGCAGCCTTGGAGGGGCGCGAACGCTGCCGTTGCTGGATCTAATTTGCTGGTAATAACAGAACTAATTGGAGAGGTTTCTTGCCATTAGTGGCTAATTTTCTTTTCAGCAAAGCTATAA
This sequence comes from Anolis sagrei, assembly GCF_037176765.1. Lineage (NCBI taxonomy): Eukaryota > Metazoa > Chordata > Lepidosauria > Squamata > Anolidae > Anolis > Anolis sagrei. Next base: position 266,245,738 of record NC_090023.1, on the reverse strand, counting down.
CAATTTTTGGTTTTGTCAGGTAATCACCCGAAAGGGAAACAAGAGGATTAAAGCACCGTTTTGCTGGGCTGGAGCTGCTGGAGGGTGTTTGCACTGTAAGATAAGCCCGGCAAGCCCTGCCCAAGCTAACATAGTAAATCTCCCACTGCAAACACAGCGCTGCCCAGGGTGGAAATATTGAATGGTCACCGGATAACCACGACAGCAAAGGTTCGGCACAGTTTATTTCTGGTTTGGCAAAGGGCAGCGAGGCTTCATTCTCTGCCCTCCCCGCCTCCTTCCCCCCACCACACATTACCTCTCTGAGTCGAGCTGTCCAGGATTTCTCCTGGCTCTCCCTGTTCTCCATTTGCTTGCCCCTATCAGTCCTGCTCCAAGCTCTTTCTCCAGAGCTGTTCTCATCGGGTGGGTGGGTATTACGTAGTTAGCGTTTTATGGGCTGCCAGGCTTTGTTGGGCCTGTCTTCCAATGAATACAAATTTGGTTCCTCTGCATAAGAACATCTTAATGATCTATCTATCTCAGCTTGCTTTCTCCCAACAGAAGCCAGATTGCTAGCACTAGGGCAGTGGTTCTCAACTTTCCTAATGCCGCGACCCCTTAATACAACTCCTCATGTTGAGGTGACCCCAACCATAAAATTATTTTCATTGTTACTTCACAACTGTTATGAATTTTAATGTAAATACCTGATATGTAGGATGTATTTTCATTCACTGGACCAAATTTGGAACAAATACCTTATACGTCCAAATTTGAATACTGATTGGGGGGGGGGGGGGGGTTGATTTTGTCATTTGAGAGTTGTAGTTGCTAGGATTTATAGTTAACCTATAAAATCATTCTGAAATCCACCAACATTGGAATTGAATCAAACTTGGCACACAGAACTCCTATGACCAACAGAAAATACTGGAAGGGTTTGGTGGGCATTGACCTTGAGTTCTGAAGTTGTAGTTCACTTCCATTCAGAGAGCACTGTGGACTCAAACAATGATGGATCTGGACCAAACCTGGCACAAATATTCAGTATGCCCAAATGTGAATACTGGCAGAGTTTGGGAAAAATAGACCTTGACATTTGGGAGTTGTAATTGCTGGGATTTATATTTCACCTGCAATCAAAGAGTATTTTGAGTCACACCAATAATAGAATTGGGCCAAACTTCCTACACAGAAATCTCATAACCAACAGAAAATACTGTGTTTTCTGATGGTCTTTGGTGACCCCTGTCACCCCCTCACAACCCCCCCAGGGGTCCCAAACCTCCAGGTTGAGAAATACTTCACTAGAGTGTAGCAAAATCAAATCATAGAATCACAGAGTTGGAAGGGACCCCAAGGGCCATGCAGTCCAACCCCTTTATTCTGCCAAGCAGGAACACACATCAAAGCCTGGTGAGACAGTGAGATCAGTAGTAGGCAGCACATGGCCTGTAGAAAGAAAGTAGAGGTAGTGTCATGGAAAGTTTTTGATAGAATTACAGGGCTCTGTGGGGGTCTCAGACTAATTTGCATTCAGAGATTGAATGGTTTTCCTGAATTTAATGAGCATCATTCATGAACCTTATAGAATCATAGTGTGGAAGAGACTCCAAGAAACATGCCATTAAACCTTGTTCTTCCATGCAGGAAGACACTATCAAAGCCTTCCCAGTAGACGCTGATCCAGACTTTGTTTCAAAACCTTCAGAGAAGGAGATTTAACCACATAGTCCCAGACAGCCTGCTCCACTGTCAAGCTGATCTATCCCTCAGGAAGTTCTTCCTAATATTCAGGTGGAATCCCTTTTCTTGAATTTTGCATCCACGGCTCTTCTGTGTAGCAGAAAACAAGCTTGGCCCCTTCCTCATTGTGACCTCCTTTCAGATATTTAAATATGGCCATATTGTCCCCTCTCAAATTTCTCTTCTCCAGGCAAAACATATCTCCCTCAACTTCAGACCTTTGACCACTTTGGTTGCCCTTCTCTGGACACCTTCCAGCTTGACACTCCCTTTCTTGAATGGTGATGCCCTCAACTGGACACAGAGTTATTCCATGTGAAGTCTGACCAAAGTAGAAAGGAAGATGCACTTCTAAAGTGTAAGAAGTGTTTGTAGCTCCTAAGTATGGCCATGTGGCGACATTATTCCAAACATTTAAACATGGCTGTCATGTCCCTTCTTAATCACTTCTTCTCCCAGTTAAACATACTCAGCTCCTTAGGCTGTTCCTCAAAGGACTTGGCTTAAAGACCTTTTACTATTTCGGTTGCCCTTTTTTGGACATTTTTTGACATTTATATTCTCAGCCTACACTTACTTACTTACCTAGGCGATCCCTTGTAACCCAAGAATGATTGTTCACCAAGCGTAGTATCTTGGCATTGGGTCTGCAGGTGGCTGTGAAGCCCTCTTCTTGATCCGCATGTTCTCCAGCAGTGAGGACATTGGTTTCCAGGTGGAAGGTGGTCCTCATCAGGGTTGGCTTGACACGCCTTCCTCTTGGTACATTTCTCCCTTTTGCCCCCCATTCGTGCCTCTTCGAATTCTGCAGCACTGTTGGTCACAACAGTGCTCGAGGGTCAGGGCGTCCCAGTTCTCGGTGTCTATGCCACAGTTTTTAAGGCTGGCTCTGAGCCCATCTTTAAATCTCGTTTCCTGTCCACCAACATTACATTTCCTGTAATTCTTTGGGAGATGGTGATCAGGAATTCAGACAATGTGGCCAGTCCAGCGGAGTTCATGGCGAAGGAGCATCGCTTCAATACTGGTGGTCTTTGCTTCTTCCAGCATGCTGACATTTGTCTTCCCAAGAAATTCACAGGATTTTTCAGAGGCGACACTGATGGAATCGTTCTAGACAGTCTGTAGACAGTCCACGTTTTGGAGGCATATAGCAGGGTTAGGAAGACAATAGCTTTATAAACAAGCACCTTGGTCTCCCTACGAATGTCTCGGTCCCCAGCCTACAGCTTTCAGTGCAGAAATGGCAAATATGTGGCCTTCCAGATATCATTGGATCCCAGTTCCTTTAAGCCCAGTTGGCATGACCAGTGACTAGGGATGGTGGGAATTGTTGTCTTTCAACTCTATGATTCTTAATTAAATAAAGAAATACATTTAGCAAGGACACAGTCAAAACTATAGAGATTGTGTAGAAGAGAGAAGTTCAGCAGGTGTTGCTTGTTACCTGGCTGTTTGACAAGCAGTACCAGCTGGAAACATGCACTGCTAAAATAAGTAAATACAGTAAAAGGTCGGTGTAAAAAAAACCCACTGGATGACTTTGGGTGAGTCACACATTTTCAGCCTCAGAAAACCCCATTATGGGTTCATCTTAGGGTTGCCCTAAGCTGGAAACGACTTGAAGGCACACTACAACATTGTGTAAATATATATATATCTGAGTCATTATGATATTAAAACCCTGGGAATTAAGAACAATACAAAATGCAAACATTTATAAAAGGTTTATTAAAAACCCTTCCCTCGAAAGAGTCAGTTTTCAGATGTAAGATAAAGGTTTGTGTGTGTATAGTGTGGAGGAAATAGTTTCTGATTGTCAAAAGGTACAAACCCACAGACAGCCAAAAGTGGGCAGAAGAGTGGGCAGAATCTAATTTTTACATTAAATGGGGGGAGGGGGGTATCCCATTTGCTAAGGAGAGCAGAACCTTTTAGCAGCCACATATTTATTTATTTATTTATTTATTTACTTTGCTTATATACCGCTGTATCTCAAGCCCGAAGGCGACTCACAGCGGTTCACAAACAGTAAAAACAGTAGAAACAGCAGTGGTTCCATACAACATATAACAATTGACTTAACACATTATCCATAAATTACCAATAAGCAATTACAATGCACAATTATTACAAAAAACAACCGTACCCAATCTTCTCATCATCCAAGCGTAGTCCAGGTTCGTCGTCCATTGTTCCATTCCTATGTTCCATTACCAGATTGCACTAAATTACTCAAACGCCTGCACAAACATCCAGGTCTTCACCTTTTTGCGGAATACCATTAGAGATGGTGCTAGTCTAATGTCATACCATTATCCACCTCAGGTTGAGATAGTGACACCTTTTAAAAAATGATCATTGCATATAAACTTAGCTTCATGCACAAACTCATTAAAAATATTGTCGAAGGCTTTTGTGGCTGGAATCTCTGGGTTGTTGTAGGTTTTTTCAGGCTATATGGCCATGTTCTAGAGGCATTCTCTCCTGACGTTTCACCTGCATCTATGGCAAGCATCCTCAGAGGTAGTGAGGAGGTTCTGAGGATACTGGCTATAGATGCAGGCAAAATGTCAGGAGAGAATGCCTCTAGAACAGGGGTCCTCAAACTAAGGCCTGGGGGCCGGATACAGCCCTCCAAGGTCATTTACCCGGCCCTTGCTCAGGGTCAATCTAAGTCTGAAATGACTTGAAAGCACACAACAACAACAACAACAATCATATCTCATCAGCCAAAAGCAGGCCCACACTTGAAATATTAATAAGTTTATATTTGTTTAAATTGTTCTACAGTTTAATTATTGTATTGCATTTAAATGTTTTTTGCACTACAAATAAAATATGTGCAGTGTTCATAGGAATTCATTCATGTTTTTTCCAAATTATAATCCGGCCCTCCAACAGTTTGAGGGACTGTGACCTGGCCCTCTGTTTAAAAAGTTTGTGGACCCCTGCTCTTGAACATGGCCATATAGCCCGAAAAAAACCTACAGCAACTCATTACAAATATTGTGTAGAAAATTACCCCCAGGTTCTGTGTAGTAGGTGTGTTTTACACGTCAATGAATTTCATATTTAGATTTGGGTCCCATCTTAAAGATATCTCATGATATCCCTATATGCAAATCCAGGTATTCTGAAATTCTGAAAAAATCCAGAACAGTTCCGGTGCCAGGTGTTTTGGATAAGAGGCACCCAACCTATGAATGGAGGAGCATTCCTGGAATGAAGTGTGTTAATGGGAAAGGTGTGTGTATAAACAGACAGGGCTCTCCTGTCTGGTCTGGTTCAGTTTCCAGTAAGGCACTTGAGTCAATCCAGCTGCTTTTCAATAAGCAAATGCCTCAGCACTTCCTCAGAAAAGTACCTGATCAGGTTTCTTCTCCTTCTGCCTTCTCACCTTCCTGATTGTTGCAACATCATGAAAATTCTGCTTCCTCTACTAGCTTCTAGGGTAGTATAGCCTAGTACAGGTTGAGTATCCCTTTTCTGAAATGTCTTTCAGATTTTGGAAAACTTGTATTTCTCTATATGCACATGATAAGGTATCATGGAGATGGTTCCCAAGTCTAGACATGAAAGTCATGTATGCTTCATATACTCCTTATACACATAGCCTGGAGACTAGGACACAGAACAGTGGCTTCAAATGATAGGAAAGGAGATTCCACCTGAACGTGAGGAAGAACTTCCCAACTGTGAGAGCTGTTCAGCAGTGGAACTCTCTGCCCTGGAGTGTGATGGAGGCTTCTTCTTCAGAAGCTTTCAAAGTGAGCCTGGATGGCCAACAGTCAGGGATGCTTTGAAGGCAATTTTCCTGCTTCGTGGCAGAATGGGGTTGGATTGGATGGCCCACAAGGTCTCTTTCAACTCTTACGATTCTATGAAATTAATTTATACACAATATTTTTAATAATATGCATGGAACAAAGTTTATGTCCATTGAGCCATCACAGAGCCATTCATGTGGACAATATTGGATTTTGGAGCATTTTGGAACTCCAGATGACGGGTGCTCAACCTGCACATTTGTAAGGCACCAGGTAGGTGGAAGGAAGCTAATTTAGAACATCTGAATGTGGTTTGAAAAATACCCTGATTTGATCTGTTCTGGGGATCATAGCCAAAGACTTCCAGGTTCCACCAAAAATACTAATAAATGTATCCAAAAACAAATCAAGTTTGGAGTTTCCTTAAAAGCCAAAATGGCTAGACTGAGACTGTCATGCTTTAGATATATCATTTTGAGTCACATCAATGATAGAATTGGGTCAAACTTGTTGGAAAAGACAATATTGCTTGGATGACAGTAAATAAAGAAGGTTACTGGTGCATGGACTTAATCAAGGAAGCAACGGTTAATCGATGGGTTGTTGTAGGTTTTTTCGGGCTATATGGCCATGTCCTAGAGGCATTCTCTCCTGACGTTTCGCCTGCATCTATGGCAAGCATCCTCAGAGGTAGTGAGGCCTGTTGGAACTAGGAAAAAGGGACCACTCTCCAACATTAGTACCAAAAGGGTTACGAATTAGTTTTTGGTCAACTTTAGATTTTTTTTGACCAGGGACCACTCTCCAACATTAGTACCAAAAGGGTTACGAATTAGTTTTTGGTCAACTTTAGATTCAGTTTGGTTATGTGGGGTGCTGATTCCGAAAATTGCATTGGATAGACAACATCAGCTCTAGTTTCTGATACGGAACATATGCCATCCAATTGTCACCATCTGCTCATCCACAGAAAACTATATTTAAAAATCTAGAGCTGATGTAGACATGTTGTTGTTCATTCGTTTAGTCGTTCCAACTCTCTGTGACCTCATGGACCAGCCCAGGCCAGAGCTCCTTGTTGGCCGTCACCACCCCCAGCTCCTTCAAGGTCAATCCAGTCACTTCAAGGATGCCATCCATCCATCTTGCCCTTGGTCGGCCCCTCTTTCTTTTTCCTTCCATTTCCCCAGCATCATTGTCTTCTCTAAGCTTTCCTTTCTTCTCATGATGTGGCCAAAGGACTTCATCTTGACCTCTACTATCCTTCCCTCCAATTAGCAGTTGGGCTTTATTTCCTGAAGTATGGACTGGTTGGATCTTCTCGCAGTCCAAGGCACTCTCAGATCTTCTCGCAGTCCAAGGCACTTTCTTGTAGTTTGAAGCCATCGTTCCATTGCGTCTTCCAGCACCACAGTTCAGAAGCATCTATCTTCCTTGGTCTATCCAATGCCATTTTCTGAATAACCACTGCCTTAAACCTGTTAATATGAAGGCTGCAATACCTTCTCTGGCCACCCACAATGGGGCTCTGCAGGGTTCAAGCCAGATGTTTCATGCCTTTAGCAGATTACTGGTCTTATTGTCAGAATTCCTGCATCAGGATGCTCTTGTCTCCTTGCTTGCAATTTATGCGATGCAAGCAATTGTATGCATCTTGATGTCAACACTTAATGATCATATAAAAACAATTTTAACAGCTTTACTCTTTTAAACTTTTTCAATTCTTTAATATGTTTTTAACACAGAAATGGCATCCCACAGGAGAGAGAGATTTTTTTTTCGACCCAATATTAGGATTAGACTTGAAATATCGATTGATCATAGGCAGGGAAGAAAGTGCAAAGGCAGGGCTCCAAGTGAACATTCACAAGAATAATGATCACTTACATAACTTCAAACTGGATGCTGAAGATATTGAAATAGTCCAGGAATTTCTATCCCTTGGCTCAAAATGGAGAGTTAAGCAAAGTGGAGAGATAAGAATTTATTTTGATTCCGAACATAGCGAGCAGGATTCTATGTGACCAGATAGAATCATAGAATCATAGAATCAAAGAGTTGGAAGAGATCTCATGGGCCATCCAGTCCAACCCCATTCTGCCAAGAAGCAGGAATATTACATTCAAATCACCCCTGACAGATGGCCATCCAGCCTCTTTAAAAGCTTCCAAAGAAGGAGCATCCACCACACTCTGGGGCAGAGAGTTCCACTGCTGAACAGCTCCAGTCAGGAAGTTCTTCCTCATGTTCAGATGGAATCTCCTTTCTTGTAGTTCGAAGCCATTGTTCCATTGCGTCCTAGTCTCCAGGGTAGCAGAAAACAAGCTTGATCCTTCCTCTCTATGACTTCCTCTCACATATTTATACATGGCTATCATGTCTCCTCTCAGCCTTCCCTTCTTCAGGCTAAACATGCCCAGCTCCTTAAACCGCTCCTCATAGGGCTTGTTCTCCAGACCCTTGATCATTTAAGTCGCCCACCTCTGGACACATTCCAGCTTGTCAACATCTCTCTTGAATTGTGGTGCCCAGAACTGGACACACTATTCCAGGGGTGGTCTAACCAAAGCGGAATAGAGCATGGGGAGCATGACTTCCCTAGACCTAGACACTATGCTCCTATTGATGCAGGCCAAAATCCCATTGGCTTTTTTTGCTGCCACATCACATTGTTGGCTCATATTTAACTTGTTGTCCACGAGGACTCCAAGATCTTTTTCACACGTCCTGCTCTCGAGCCATGCATCATCGTCCCCCATTCTGTATCTTTGCATTTCGTTTTTTCTGCCAAAGTGGAGTATCTTGCATTTGTCCCTGTTGAACTTCATTTTGTTAGTTTTGGACAATCATCTCTCTAATCTGTCAAGATTGTTTTGAATCCTGCTCCTGTCCTCTGGAGTCTTGGCTATCCCTCCCAATTTGGTAGGGCACCTCCTTCCCCCTAATGAATGGTACACAAGAGACTCTTTTGAAGCTGTTAGCCATTTAGGAGTACCCACATTTGTGACATTCAGGTTTCACTCCACAACAAACTTTATTTTGACTGGTTTGAATACCAGCCATATCTTCTGCAAAGTGAGGAGTTTGATTGTAGAGGGGAAATATATCTGCATGACAGTAAATCGACTGTTTGTTGAGCTTAGCATCCCTAAGCCCAGTGTAACATGCAAATGTTAGTGGTCTCTTGGCTTACATCTTGCTGTTTTCGGAAGGAATATTCTTTTTTCCCTTTCTTTCCTTTGAGTGTATATGACTATTTTCCCCGAGCCTTTTGAAAAAGAGCAGCTGGGCCCTGGTGGAAGGCTATCTTCTTGCAAGGTGCGGTTTGAGTTTCTAGGCAAAATATGCATTTTATAACCTTGCATAACATTCTTGAAAGGAAATTAAATATTTTAATGAATGGGAGTCTTTAAAGGGGAACTATTTATGTAATGCGAAAAGCAAAGTTGACCCCAATGTAAAAAATGCCAGGAAATCCAAACGCTTTAATTTGCATTTAATAAATAGAGTGTGTTTTCCACCATTTTGTTTATTATGGCTGCCGTGGATGTTCTTGTAAATGTTGGGGTTTATTTTGATTTTAGCAGATGTTCACAATGGAAGTTGACCATATATCTGTTCCCTATTGCGGCCTGGAGGGGATTCTGAAATGCTGCGATTTGTTCCACGGTCGTTCTGACATAACGGTCTTTGCTGCTTTCTGCCTGGGCCAGCGCTCAAAACTGGTCCTTGGGAATGCCAGAAGGGGACAGGAAAGGTCTGGAACGAGGGAGGAAAGGATCTTGGAGCATTTGCAGAGGGTGTTATTTACGCTTGTGTGTTCCACAGGGAAGGATTCGGAGGCTTGCAGCACCTGCCCTGGGAAGCAAGACGACGCCTCTAAAGCAAATGATCCAGACCAGATTCAGAAGACTGCCAAGGTAGTATCCTGTGTCGTTAAAGAGGGCACATGCTCACTTCCATCCCCCAAATGTAGTTTTTCAAACTTTCATGACACTTGAAGCTGTGAGTTGCTTAGGGAGACATTAGAATTGGAAGAGACCGCAAGGGCCATTCAGTCCCACCCCATTCTACCATGCAAGAAACACAATTAAAGCACTCCCAACAGATGGCCACCCAGCCCTTCACATCCCTCATGGTCTTGAACTACCCTGAGATATTGGTTGTTCTCTCTAGTCCTACAGCTGGACCATCACAAAGGGCTTATAGTTCAGTAAGACAACACAAGTGCAGTATGAAGGCAGCTCAGGTCCCTGACCACGGCATCTTTGTGCATGGCAGAACGAAGCCTAGAATCATAAGGTTGGGAGACCCCAAGGGCCATCCAGTACAACTCCATTCTTGCATGCCGTAAAACACAACCAAAGCAATGTATTGTCGAAGGCTTTCATGGCTGGAATCACTGGGTTGTTGTAGGTTTTTTCGGGCTATATGGCCATGGTCTAGAGGCATTCTCTCCTGACGTTTCGCCTGCATCTATGGCAAGCATCCTCAGAGGTAGTGAGACCTCACTACCTCTGAGGATGCTTGCCATAGATGCAGGCGAAACGTCAGGAGAGAATGCCTCTAGACCATGGCCATATAGCCCAAAAAAACCTACAACAACAAAACCAAAGCACTCCCAACAGATGGCCATCCAGTCTCTGCTTAAAACCTCCAGAGAAGAAGATTCAACTGGACTCCCAGACAGCATCTACCAAAACAGCTCTGACTGTCAGTATGTTCCTTCTAATATTTAGGTGAAATCTCTTTTCCTACAGTGTGAAACCATTGCTCCAGAAAAGCAGAAAACAAACTTGCCCCCTCCTCAGTATGACATCCTTTCTAATATTTCATCATGGCAATCACGTCCCTTCTCAGTGTTCTTTTCTCCAAGCTAACATTGCCAAGCTAAACCATTCCTCATTGGAGCCCATGGGTTTTGTGACTGTAGAAAGCATCCCAAGGTCTGCTTTCTTGGTCACTTGTGTGAAATGCTCTAAGGCACTCAGTTGTGACTTTTATGGCTCTTCCAGGTGGTCTACATCTTGGAGAAGAAGCATTCCAGGGTTGCAACGGGCTTCATCCGGCTCTTGACTGACCGCAACAGTGAACGTTTCAAGAAGTGCGCCATGTTTTCACCCGTGGACCATAGAGTGCCTCGTGCATACGTGGCTTTGGCTGACTGCCCACCCGATTTTCCGACCAGGCCTGAGGACTACGTCAACACTCTCTTCATCTGCCGTATCGTGGACTGGAGAGAGGATAGCAATTTTGCCCTCGGGTATGTGGCTGCTGGGGGCAGAAAGAGGGGCCCCAGGTTTTGACTGTGCCTCTACAGCAGTGGTTCTCAACCTGGGGTCCCCAGATGTTTTTGGCCTACAACTCCCAGAAATCCAAGCCAGTTTACCAGCTGTTAGGATTTCTGGGAGTTGAAGGCCAAAAACATCTGGGGACCCCAGGTTGAGACCCACTGCTCTACAGTGAAGTTCTTGTTGACGTTTCTGCTGACCACCTTGTGGGAACAGAAAAGGTGGAGATGGTTTCAAGTTGGGTTGGTTTCAAGGAACCAGGGAGACTTCCCATGCAGTCTGCTGTGGTGTGCAACCATGGCTATGAAATGCCCTTGCTTTACATGCAGTTCACTTTCAATTGTATCTGAGTGAAGATTGGCTCACCCTGCTGACAAGGAGTGTCTCTGGAGTTGTTCTCCCTTGTGAACAAAGCTTTTCTTGGCAAGAAGTGGCTTTTCTCTTATTTGATGTTGAACCATTCCTTCCCTTTTTCCAACTGAGTTGGAAATGTGGGGCTGGTGTTTGTCTGTGTGCCCTTTCATGGTGTCACCAGCCACTTTAAGAGATGTAATGAAGGTAGAGCGGCTCTGCGTTTCAGTAATGCACCCATTAAAACACCAGCTTGTCCAGGTGTGAGAGAAACCTGGTCCTGTCTCAGAGGTGTGTTTCTAGGGGAGGGGGCTGACTTGTGTGACCCTTGGGTGCCATCTGGTGGTCAACGGAAAGGTGCTTCCTTGATGAACCAGATGGAGGGGTCAACTTATCCGAAGGTTTTGCTTGCTTTGCTTCTCTGGAAAGGGCTAGAAAACATTAGGGGAGGAAAAACTGGTGGATATATATGTGAAGATAGGTCTTCCAGGTGTTCTTCACCCTTTCTGAGCTGTTTTAGGGCAGTTGAGAGTTGAAGCCCAACAACATTTGAAGGGATGGATGAAATTATGACACTCTGAAACACAAGTTCTGGCTCATCATCACACAAGTTAGAAGTTAAGACTTGAAACTGAAGCTTGGTGACTAGTAATGTCCTCCAGCAGGGAGTAGCTGAGAAAGAGGTGTGTATGTTCTCCATACTTTAAGCATCTCTTAGGTGGTGGGTTTAAGGATTGATAATGTTGGTGTGCATGAGGCCCAAGGAATTAGAAATATGAGGCCTAAAGAGAGTTATTACCAAATGGTTGCTCCAAAATGGTTTTGTTGCTTGGTTGAGTTGGGTGATCTTTTGGGAGCAAGTCAAATGCCTGATGATTGAATTACACTAATACCTATACCAGGCTATTAGTTATAAAGGCCTGCATAACATTCTGTCATTTTTCAACTAGTAAACATTCTGACTAAACAAAGATGATCAGTGCCTGATTTCAGAAATCCATTTGTCATTGTCTCGCTTGAAAGCCTAGAGAGTTACCATCCAAGGTAGAAGGAACTGATCAGTTAAAGCAGTGGTGTCAAACTTGTGGTCTTCCAGGTGTTTTGGACTTTAATTCCCATAACTCCTGGCTGTTGGACAAGCTACCTAGAGCTTCTGGGAGTTGGAGGCCCAAACATCTGGAGTGCCACAAGCTTGACACCTCTGAGTTTGAGTGATTCGTACAGAGGTGCTCATACAATCAAACTGAATCTCAGGATTTCTTTGGTGCAGCTCTTTCTTGAGCTGGGTGGACAGTGATATCATTCTTAGGCAGCACATGGCCCACAGATAGAAGGTTGGAGTGGTTTCATGGAGAGGTCTTGGGCTAGTTTGGATGCATCTCCTGAACATCATTCATTAACCACAGTTTTCATAGTGTTAGAAGAGGGGGCCATCGAATCCAACCTCAGTTTTCCATGCAGGAAAACATAATCAAAGACCTCCCAACAGATGTCCATCCAACTTCTGTTTCAAAAACTCCAGAGAAAGAGACTCCACTGGACTCCCAGAGAGCAGCATATCCCACTGTCAAACAGATCTTACCTTTAGGAAGTTCTTCCTAGTGTTTAGGTGGAATCTCTTTTCCTGTAATTCCAAAGCAGTGGAAAACAAGGTTGACCTTTCCTCAATGTGACATCCTTTGTGCATGGCTCTCATGTCTCCCCTCAGCCTCCTTTTCTCCAAACTAAACACCCCCTCCTCAGAGGGGATTCATGACTTCCAAACTTTTGACCAATTTGGTTGCCCTTCTTTGGACACTTTCCAGCTTGTTCATATCCTTCTTGAATTTTGGTGCCTGGAACCAGACACAGTCTTCTTGGTGATGTTTGACCACAGTGGAAGAGAGTGGTATTATTACATCCTTTGATGTAGAGCAGTGGTTCTCAACCTGGGGTCCCCAGATGTTTCTGGCCTACAACTCCCAGAAATCACAGCCAGTTTACCAACTGTTAGGATTTCTGGGAGTTGAATGCCAAAAACATCTGGGGACCCCAGGTTGAGAACCACTGATGTAGAGACACTATAACAAGTGACCTCAAACTTGGCCCATCCAGATGTTTGGGCCTCCAGCTCCCAGAAGCCCTAGCCAGCTTCTTCAGTGGTCAGGAATTCTGGAGGGCCAGAGTTTGGGGATGCCTGAACGATACTTGTATTAATGCAGCCTAGAATTGCATTGCTTTTTTAGTTGCTCCATCATTCTGTTGAATGATGGAGCAACTAAAACTCACTAAAACTCATAGATCCCTTGCACATATCCTCTTATTAAGCCAGTACAACAGTGTGATGCAGCAACTCACAACCCGATGCAATAAATTACCCAGCTTGGTCAGGTCCCGTTGTTGAGTACACTCTCTTCTTAGTTACAGAGTGTACAGCCATATGCAACTGACAGAGTGTATTTTAAGTCAGTCTGAGCTCTGCATGTCTTCCAGTGTTGATTTTGTGTCAGAAATTAGCCATTCTGGAAGCAGAAGGACATTTATGGAGAAACTAAATACAGCAGTGCTCCCCTTCCCTTGTTTCCCTTCTCCTCTGTTATTGGTTTGGCCCCATTTCTCTCCTCCTTCCTGGATTAATTACCTGGGTAATTCCCTCCCCATGTAACACAGTGAAGTCACCGTGTGGATTAGCCAGCCAGGTTTGGCCACATCACAAAGTCACTGCAGGCATTTTGGCAACCGGAGGAGCAAGCGAAGGCCAGCATCAGTTAATATTCATATATTCTTGCACAGCAAGTGGATAAATCCACCCCAGAGACTTGAATGGTTTCCGACTTAGCTGAGAGAGGCCACAAAACCACTCAGCAGCCTCTCCAAGATGACATCTTTTAGATGTGTTGGACTTCAGCCCCATCATCCCCAGTCAGTCTGCTCGTGGAGGCTGCGCGTGAGGGAAGTTTTAGCCCGAAGGCTAACTCTTACACAGTTTTTGCTTGAGATAGGATATTTCTGCAGAATGGAACCATGTGGGAGGCAATATGTTGTTGCTTTCTGTCTTCCTCTTGCTCTGATCAACCTTTTAATGTGTCTCATATCTTCTCTCATAGTTATGTATAGCTAGATATTCCCATTGTATGGACATTGGTTGAAGAGTATGAAGCAAAATCTCTGGGCAACTGCAGTTTCCAGTCTTTGTGCCACCGAAAAAGAAGAAAAAAGTTACTTGTAAACTGCTCCATCTCTTATAGGGAAAATAACACCAACCTTACAGATCTGTAGCTTTTGTTTTAGTGCAGACGTTACTGAAATCCACAGCCAGTGGTGGTGCCTAGCCTCTGGAATCCACTTGGTGCTTCTGGTGGCTGCCCAGGGACTATGAGTAAAGGTTGAGTAGCTGTAGGCTTCTCCGTGCTTCTCCTCAGTTTCTTGGGCCTTTGTGTTCACTTTGTCTACCACACCATCCATGTCCCTAGAACATGGCCACATAGTCCGAAGAAAACCTACAACAACCCAGTGATTCCAGCCACGAAAGCCTTCGACAATACGTGTCCCCAGTACTTTGGAGATTAATTTTGCAGAATTGAGGTGGAGAGGGAAGGACAAGGCAGGGTCATTTTGGAAAAGAGGGAAGTAAGGAGGTTGAAAGAAGAAAGCACAAAAGCTGGGTTGCAGCTAAACATCAAAAAACCCAAGATTATGGCAACAGGAATGATTGACAACTGGGAAATAGAGGGAGAAAACGTGGAGGCCGTGACAGACTCTGTATTTCTAGGCGCAAATATTACTGCAGACGCAGACTGTGGCCAGGAAATCAGAAGACGCTTACTTCTTGGGAGGAGAGCAATGGCCAATCTTGATAAAATAGTGAAGAGTAGAAACATCACACTGGCAACAAAGATCCACATAGTCAAAGTAATTGTATTCCCCGTAGTCACCTACGGTTGTGAGAGCTGGACCATAAGGAAGGCTGAGCGAAGGAAGAGAGATGCTTTTGAGCTGTGGTGTTGGAGGAAAGTGCTGAGAGTGCCTTGGACTGCGAGAAGATCCAACCAGTCCATACTTCAGGAAATAAAGCCCGACTACTCATTGGAGGGAAGAATAGTAGAGGCCAAGATGAAGTCCTTTGGCCACATCATGAGAAGAAAGGAAAGCTTAGAGAACAATTATGCTGGGGAAATGGAAGGAAAAAGGAAGAGGGGCTGACCAAGGGCAAGATGGATGGATGGCATCCTTGAACTGACTGGAATGACCTTCAAGGAGCTGGGGATGGTGACAGCCGACAGGGAGCTCTGGCGTAGGCTGGTCCATGAAGTCATGAAGAGTTGGAAACGACTGAACGAATAAACAACAAGGAGGTTTAACAAAGTACAGTTGAATTCCTGTGTTTACTTATAAATGGAGGGACGTATATGAGAGAGAATGTGAATGAGGTGCCTTCATTTGTTTTTTTGGAAAGGTGTTTCCAGACATAAAGCAGGGAGTGGGGAGAGTGACTCCAGTACTCTCAAGGTTTCTGTGAGTCTTTCCACTGAAACAGCTTCTAGAGTCTCCTGCTTGTCCTCCTTGGGCTGCCCTTTTCTTTGTAGAGAAACTGGATGGTGGTAGCAGAGCTATTGCAAAGCCTCATAAGCTGATTAAGAGCAAGTCATCTGAACCTCTTCAAGATACTCTCCTTCCAAGTCTTTCTTCCTTCTTTTGTGATCCCTTTCTACCTTTCTCCTCATCCAATTCCCTTCCTCATTGAGTTTTGAACAAGCAGCACCAAGTTAGGAACCTCAAGTGGGCCATGCTGATTTGCTAATTAGTAAAACCTCCTGGTAAACTAGTAAAAACTAGATTGACCTGGAAGGAGCTGGAGGTGGTGACGGCCGACAGGGGTCTCTGGCGTGGGCTGGTCCATGAGGTCACAAAGAGTAAGAAATGACTGAACTAATGAACAACAACAACAATAAAATTTGCCAGGGGTAAATGGCTCTAGCTCCCTTCCTACATCCAGGAGACTGTATCTCCCGTCCCTATTCCAGTTTTGGTGGCCTCTGGCATGTCCCTACAAAGATGTAGAAATGCTCACAAACAATTCATAGAATCATAGAATCATAGAATCATAGAATTATAGAGTTGGAAGAGACCTCATGGGCCATCCAGTCCAACCCCCTGCCAAGAAGCAGGAAAATTGCATTCAAAGCACCCCTGACAGATGGCCATCCAGCCTGTTTAAAAGCTTCCAAAGAAGGAGCCTCCACCACACTCCAGGGCAGAGAGTTCCACTGCTAAACAGCTCTCAGTCAGGAAGTTCTTCTTAAAGTTCAGATGGAATCTCCTCTCTTGTAGTTTGAAGCCATTGCTCCATGTCCTAGTCTCCAGGAAAGCAGAAAACAAGCTTGCTCCCTCCTCCCTGTGGCTTCCTCTCACATATTTATACATTTATTTATTTATTTATTTATTTAGAAGATTTATATACCGGCCTTCTCCACCTCGATGAGGGACTCAGGTCGGTTTACAGAGCATAACAAATACAATCATATAAAACAACAATCATAGATCAATACATATTACATGGCTCTCATATCTCCTCTCAGCCATCTCTTCTGCAGGCTAAACATGCCCAGCTCTCCATAGGGCTTGTTCTCCAGACCCTTGATCATTTTAGTCGCCCTCCTCTGGACACTTTCCGGCTTGCCAATATCTCTCTTCAGTTGTGGTGCCCAGAATTGGACACAATATTCCAGATGTGGTCTAACCAAGGCAGAATAGAGAATGGGGAGCATTACTTCCCTGGATCTAGACACTAGGCTCCTATTGATGTAGGCCAAAATCCCATTGGCTTTTTTTTTTTTTGCTGCCACATCACATTGTTGGCTCATGTTTAACTTGTTGTCCACGAGGACTCCAAGACCTTTTTCACACATACTGCTCTCAACCCAGGTGTCCCCCATTCTGTATCTTTGCATTTCGTTTTTTCTGCCTAAGTGGAGTATCATGGGTTACGGCTAGGGTCAGGGTCAGGGTTAGGGTCGAGTCATTAGAAAGAGGGGAGGCCAGGATACAGAGTTCCTGCAGATCTGTTTCAGGAGTATCTTCATCCTGGAAAGAAGTGACGAGCGGAGTGCCATCAGCAGGGTTCCCCCCTGGGCCCGGTCCTGTTCAACATTTTTATTAATGACTTAGATGAAGGGTTAGAAGGCAGGATCATCAAGTTTACAGACGACACCAAATTGGGAGGGAGAGCCAATACTCTAGAGGACAGGAGCAGGATTCAAAACTATCTTGACAGATTAGAGAGATGATTGGCCAAAACTAACAAAATGAAGTTCAACAGTGACAAATGCAAGATACTCCACTTTGGCAGGAAAAACAAAATGCAAAGATACAGAATGGGGGACAATGCCTGGCTCGAGAGCAGTATGTGTGAAAAGGATCTTGGAGTCCTCATGGACAACAAGTTAAACATGAGTCAACAGTGTGATGTGGCTGCAAAAAAAGCCAATGGGATTTTGGCCTGCATCAATAGGAGCCTAGTGTCTAGATCTAGGGAAGTAATGCTACCCATGCTCTATTCCGCTTTGGTTAGGCCACACCTGGAATATTGTGTCCAATTCTGGGCACCACAATTCAAGAGAGATATTGACAAGCTGGAATGTGTCCAGAGCAGGGCAACTAAAATGATCAAGGGTCTGGAGAACAAGCCCTATGAGGAGCGGCTTAAGGAGCTGGGCATGTTTAGCCTGCAGAAGAGAAGGCTGAGAGGAGATATGATAGCCATGTATAAATATGTGAGAGGAAGCCACAGGGAGGAGGGAGCAAGCTTGTTTTCTGCTGTCCTGGAGACTAGGACACGAAACAATGGCTTCAAACTACAAGAGAGGAGATTCCATCTGAACATGAGGAAGAACTTCCTGACTGTGAGAGCCGTTCAGCAGTGGAACTCTCTGCCTCGGAGTGTGGTGGAGGCTCCTTCTTTGGAAGCTTTTAAACAGAGGCTGGATGGCCATCTGTCGGGGGTGATTTGAATGCAATATTCCTGCTTCTTGGCAGAATGGATGGCCCATGAGGTCTCTTCCAACTCTACGATTCTATGATTCTATGATTCTACCAGAAAGGTGGCAAATGGGCCAGACATGACTGATTCTTGTAGAAAATGGAATATGTAGCACAGTTTTGACTGATGATAATTGTGAGTCACATAAAAAGAAAATTGCTGTGTCATTACCTTGTTGGGGAAATCTCCGAGACAGACAATGAAGTAACAGGTTATAGGAAACAAGGCAGCTTCTGGGTATAATGCTGAGTAGTCCGGCAGAACAATTTGCCTTTGAAAAGAAGATGAACTGCATATCATTTGTGATCTGTAGTTCATCTTCCTTGTGCTGGGAATGGAGATGCGTACCACACTTAGATGAGCGACAAATGGAGAAAAGAAGTGTGCACATGCTAAAATTATACTTCTGTATGATTTGGATGTTCCTAAGATGGACCAGGCAAGTGTTGGGCAGGGCTGAGGTCCATTTTCTGACCCTAGAATCATCTGGTGGTGACACCAATCTCTTCAAGTGAAAAGAAAAAGGCACATCTATGTTGAACCTGAGGCCAATCCAGAGGAGTCTGGGGGGCATTCCTGGGCTCTATTCAAATGCAAAGACAAGCTTAGGTTTGTGACATCTCCAGAAAGGAGGATAATGCCTCTGCAACCAAGAAAAACCCAGTTCTCTTCCCAGTGATTGGCAGGGAGAACTTTACC